>NW_028275167.1:20142301-20457740 GCF_013281855.1 Momordica charantia
TGTTATCATCATGATCATTTTCATTATAGTGTTGTCATCTTTTATCGTTTGTCATTCTTTACAATATAACGCTTTTTACACTTATGTTTACAACTTTTTTTCCACGTAATTATTGTAGCAGATTTTAAACATATATTTATTTGATAGTCAGAAAATTAGCATAAGATTCAATTTCGTTACCTACGCCTACCTCAACATTAATTACTCGTTCTGTATCACTACCAGCATAGCCATGTTGGCAAATCTTGAGGTTTGAATTGTCAAATTTATCATCAAAATATGATGGTCAGACCCATTGAAAAAGTTGGTCATTACCATCATTGTTGGAGTCCGCTCTAACCTCAACCAAATGAATGTAGTTTGTTTCTACTACTTTTTCTTCATTGGCCTCAATATCTCTAATTTTTAATTTCATTATGTAGTAGGTAGTAAACAAGTTAGTGGGGCTTCTCGTAAGCTAGCCGATAGCTTTGTTTTGTGTGCGCCAGAGCAAATGTATGTCAATTTCGCTCACATGCAGACATTACAACAAATATCACATATGATAGCATTGAAAAAACACTATCATAGACTTTCTATAGCATTTTTGAGACGCGTACGTAGGCGATGTTACAGAGTGTTTTTTGCATGCTATGCACAACGTTATAGAAAGTTCACTTCTAATTGTATATTTTCAATGTTATAAATTCTTTCCACTACTTGTCATGTACACTATAGTTGATATTCCATAATATTTTATGTAGCATCGTTTTAATGCTATTATAAAGATTTCATAACGTTTTTTCAAACGTTGTGGTATCCAATGTAACAGAAAGTACCTAACTTTTTATAGCTTTTTTTTCGTCATGCTAAACGCTATTAAATATTACATAATTAGACTATTATTAACCTTTAAAAAAAAAGTCATTATATATATATATATATATACACATACATTTATAGCATTTTTCAAATAGCATCACATATTCTTATAGCATTATTCCCACCACAATTTGAGATAGTTTTCATAGTTACGTATGAAAGGAACCTAATTTCATATTCACACCTCCAAAGTATTAGAAATTTTAAAGTACATAAATACAAAATCTTCAAATTTCAAGCCCACATCAAATTAAGTAGATATATATAATCTAAAAAAAAGTTCATATAAAACTTAAAATGTTCTAATACATATTATATTAAGTCTAGATCCGAAATTATATATGAAACTAAATAAAGTACATGAATCTAAGACATTTAAAGAAGTTCATTGTTCTTCAAAGCTTGATAGATAATAAGAAACAAATCCCAAAAGGTACACAATTAATGAAATTGTTTGAGACAAAATCCGAGTAACACTAACTTACAAACAATAGGCCCACTGTTATCTTTAATGCTCCACCATTCGCTTGCAAAACACTAAATCAATAGTAATTTAAAAAATCTTTTTACCTTATATGTAAAAATAGTAATGGTTCATAATTCAATTACATGTTATCAAGAACTATTATTATTTTAACATATAAGGTAAAAAAAATTAATTACTACTGATTTATTGTTTTGCAGGTGAATGGTGGAGCATTATGGTCACAATGTGTCTATGGTTTCTAAGTTATTTCTTAATTCGATTACATGTTATTAAAGTTATTAAAGGAGTTAGACAAAAAAGTGGGGAGGGGAGTGGCTAGTGTCTAATGGCTTGCACCCCTCCTTTCCTTATCCTCTCCATAAAGGGTGTGCGTTTTCTCCCGGTCTTCCGGTTGAGTTTTTTCAGATGGTTTTCCCAATTTTTCCGTGGGTCTTTTCAAGAAGTAAGTAGCATAGGTCGAGATATAACAAGACCTCTCTTGTTGTTGTGGAGGCGATTTTCGGGGAGGATCATTTTTTCCCGTTGGTTTTTGTGATGGTGGATGATGCTCGACTGTCGGAAATCTCTTTGTTGGATGCCGATAGTGCTATTATGGCTGACAAAATCAAAGGCAACATTGTTATGTATGGTTTGTGACTTCATCATCATGGCATTTTGAATAGTTATTAGGCACAAAATTGGAGAGGGCAACCATCTGCGGTTTCTTGGGATGACTCTACATCTTCATTGCACTCTTGTTCAGAAAACTTATATTTCCATATGCAATGGTGAAAAAGCAAAATGTGGGTGATGGTGGAGGTGCAGTGGTGATCGACTCAAACAAAGTTTTGGAATTTGTTGAGGATATCAGTATTTATTGTATTGAGATTCACCAACATGATTTGGGAAATTTGTCCAGTCCTTCCCTACTGGTCATAGTGGAAGATAAGCAACTTTAAAAACAATTATTTCCCCTCCAATTCTAAATAGGGGTGCCATAATTGACAAGATCCCTCCATTAATTGAGGATTCTCCCCCGACGTCATTGAATGTGGATAATTATTTTCCTTCGTGGATTCTGATTGTGGTGTGTGGTCACCACTCTTCTGCTGTAACTCTTAGCGGTTTTATTTATTTTTAATGCAGTGTTGTTTTTTATAAAAAAAAAATTTACATGCTATCATTTTTGTTGGAAAGTTGTCATTTTTTATATCCCAAGATTTTTCTTTCTAGAAGTCTATGTCGTTTTTAAAACCAGTTATTTTAGCCCTTTCTGATATAAAATAGACTTTGAAATTACTTTTACACACGTTATTTTTCACAATTTTTTCTTTAAGGTCTCTCTAAAAAACAAAAACCTTTTTATTGGAACTATAAACTTTTTTCTCCCTTAGATCCAAATTTCACTAACGAAAAATAGAGAGAAAATTGAAAGAGGGTAAGCTTTAGATTTGTTGCAACTCTTTCGACTGAGGTTGGCTACAAATTCAGATTTATCAATTTTGATTATATATATATATATATATAACACGACAATTGCAAATGGAATTTATCAATTTCTCAGTAAATTCCAACTAGAATTATTTCAAATTTGTTAAATGGTTAAATATCATATTTAAATGAGAGAGAAATTCTAGAGGTTTATCAAAAAAATCTGAAAAAAAAATCTCACTTATTATAGTTTTTAAAAACTAGGTTCAAAAAACCTATTGAGGCAGAGATCTCGACCTCATTTAAATAGGTGTTTATCCCTTAAGAATTTAAAATAAAATCAAATAGTGATTTTTTGGTAGGTATCTTGACCGGAATCATCTTTTTTTATTATTAAAATGCATTGTCAATTATAAATTTTTGTTCCTCTAGGCAAAATAACATTTACTTTTCCAAAACCTTCCATCAAACTTGCAGAACGTGATATTGTTTTGACTTTTGCTTACAACATTGTCAATTTGAAAAAATATTTTTTTACTTTTCAGTATTGTGTACATCGTTGCACTATCTGTCAGGCATACATTGCAGATTCTCTCTTAAGGAGAACTCATCATCTCTCAAAAAACTCCTTCAATATTGTCTATTATTTTTTTAGGAGATTTAAAGACATTTGCAACATCCAAATATTTTAGATTCAAGAGTCAAAAGAATTGATATAAACAAAGTTTGCTTCCAAACATTCTTCCCATTTTTCTTTAACGAGGCTTAAAAAAGTTCAATTAAAAGCATGGACATATGTCAATTTCAAGACTCATGCCCCTTTATATGATTCATTTTAGGGAATGATTTTTCAATACTGTAACGATCTCAACATTTATCACAATTATTGATCATTACCATATTTACTTCAGCAAATAATGGTTTGATGAGATTCATGACTTTTCATGAAAAAGTTCTTTAATTTGTTCAATAACAAGAAGACATGATATAAAGCTTGCAATATACATTTCATATCATATTTCTTGATGCTATTTCATAAGTATATTGATCCAACTTTGTCTTCAAACATATATATCCAATATGAAACTTTTATATCAAACATGTAAAACAACATATAATTTACTAAGATCATAATAAATAAAAAACAAATAATCTACCTTGAGAACCTACCTTTAACTGAACAAAAAGGCATAGGCTCGTTCTGATACAAGAGAAATTGGAGGTTAATTTTGTTAGGAATGAAAATTGAAAAAATGTTTTATAAATTCCTTTGTCCCACATGAAAAGTTTTTGCTTTGGGAAGATGCTTTGTAATTAGTGTGGACACGTAAAAGTAGTTTGAGGTAAGCCCAAAGCATATTTCACACGCACGCCGTTGTCGCCGACCGTTCGAACGGGCTCAAACTTACTTATTTTTGGAGATAGGTTTCTTTAAAAGTTTCTTAATTTATGAAATTGATTAAATACGTGTTTGGTCCTTAGGTATTGCAGGCCCTTGTGCATTGAACAAAAAGTCGATGTACATGTTTGGTCCTTACCCCATTGAAGAATAAGTCTCGTCACGTGTCAAGCAATGGCCAATTTGGAAGTTTTTTTAATTTTTAAATTAAAAAATCTATTTTTGACATTTCCTTCCCTACATATACAACATTCTTCCGATTCAAATTATCTCACTTCATTTTCTTTCCTTCTTTACTTTGTTCTCTCATCTGTATTCTCGAAAGATTTTTTGAGCACAAAATTCATTTCACTTCGTTCTGACGAGCGCATGTCTAAGTCGGAGTTTGTGCTAACTTAGGGGAGCATTCCGGCTGTACAACATTTAGCACCAGGGTCATGCCAATTTTGCTTTCAAGGCAGTGGCTTCCGTCCACGACACAACGACAATTTTTGTCCTTATCATTTCCAACAATTTGAAAGCAAAATCCATGGCTGCTATTTGATCGAGAAAGGTCCTGCTAGACTTGGCAAAATTGGAACCACTCAACGGGTCCAGCTATTGCCGCTGATCTCAGAAGCTACTGATTTTTATTGAGCAGTTGGAGATCGATCACATCTTTACTGCTGCTCAACCCGTCGTCGTTGCTGCTGGTGCCGTCACTACCGTAGCCGTCACTATTGCCGCCACCAGTCAGCCTGTCGCTGCTGCCACTTGCTCTACTGTTTAGTCTACCGCAACTGCCTCAGTTGTTGCTATTGATCCCGGGACGTCTACTACCACTGTCATCAATACCGACATATTTGAGAAAGGCAACAAAATGGTCTGTGGGCATCTCCTCAACCATATGAACGACTCTGTCTTTGATGTTTTTGTAGTCCAAAAATCTGCAAATGGTCCATGAAGTCTTGCCACGTGTCAAGTAATGGCTAATTTGGAAGTTATTTTTAATTTTGTAAACTAAAAAATCTATTCTTGGCCTTTCATTCCCTATATATACAACATTCTTCTTCTGCTTCAAATTATCTCATTTCATTTTCTTTCATTCTTTACTTTATTCTCTCATCTGTATTCTCGAAAGATTTTCTGAGACAAAATTCATTTCACTTTGTTCAGAAGAGTGTACGTCTAAGTCGGAGGTTGTGTTAACTTAAGGGAGCATTCCGGCAGTACAACATTTAGCACCAAGGTCATGCCGATTTTTCTTTCTCGGTAGTGGTTCCATCCACGACACAACGACAATTTATATACCGTTACAGTTTTTGTCCTTATCCTTTCCAACAATTTGAAGGAAAAATCCATGGCTGCTATGTGAACGAGAAAGGTCCTATCAGACTTGTCAAAATTAGAACCACTCGATGGGTCCAACTATTGCCGCTGATCCCAGAAGCTACTGATTTTTTTGAGTAGTTGGAGATCGATCACATCCTCACTGTTGCTCAACCCGTCGTCGTTGCTACCACCCATTGCTGACACTTGCTCTATTGTTTAGTCTACCGCAACTGCCTCAATTGTTGCTATTGATCCCGAGACGTCTACTATCGCTGTCATCGATACTAACATATTCGAGAAAGACAACAAAACGGTCTGTGGGCATCTCCTCAACCATATGAACGACTCTCTCTTTGATTTTTTTTATAGTCCAAAAATCTGCAAATATTATTTGGGATACTTTAAAGTTCATACATGGTGGAGACGATGCAGGCCGGAAGAAGTACGTCGTCGTTAAATAGCTGCAATTTAAGATGTCGGATGACAAACCAATAACGGATCAGGTTCATAAGTATGAAAAAATCTGGTGCCAAATGTTCTGACGGAAGGCATGATAAAGAAGTGTGAGATCCTTCAAGTGAATCTTCTGCTCGAGAAATTCCTTCTTTCTTGGAGCGACTATCACAACCACCTGAAACACAAAAGAAGGACTTGACTATATAAGAACTGATCAGTCACATGCGCACAGAGGAAGTCAATAGGCAAAATAATAAACTTTCTTCTCAGTCCGTAAATTCAGTGAATGCTAATTTGGTCGAATCTTCTAGTGCTTCTAAGAAACAGGTTAAAAAACAAAGGAAGACAGATTCCTAAGGAGAAGGCACAAAAAAAGAATGGATTCTAAGTCAAAATTTTTTGTGGAAGAATCCAGAAGACCAAGCTGGTATGTCTATGGAATACCAGGACACAAATCCTATCCGTACACCTAGAGGAAAGACATGCAAATCAAAAGCATGCTCCAAAAGCAACCTAGGAGAGATGGACGAAGTCATTGATGTCGTGATCATGGAAGCAAAACTGGTAGAGAACAAGTCGAACTGGATTCTTGACACCAGAATGTCTTGACATTTCTGCTCGAAATGTGACCTCTTCCATGACTTTTAAAACTCTGCTGATGGCGAGTGTGTTTTTATGAGGAACTCGGCAACTACTGGAGTATTTGGGAAAGGGAAGATCCTCTTAAAACATACCTCTGACAAAACTGTATCATTAAGTAATGTGTTATCTATTCCTTCCTAGGAGGAATCTGGTGTTTGGAAGTTTACTAAATCGGGTTGTGCTTAGGATTCTGTTTGAGGTTGACAAGGTAATCATCACAAAAAATAGTGACTTTGTTGGTAAGAGCTATCTAGTTGGCAGTTTGTTTGTTATGAACACTACTTTTGCTTCTATTAATGAAATTGATTCTTGTTTCGTTTACATCGTTGAGTCTTTTGATGTATGGCATGGTAGATTAGGACATGTTAATATTGCATCGATTAAAAGGTTTAGAACTTTAAATTTAATTGATGATTCTGTAATGCCTGAAACTGCAAAATGTCATATCTGTGTAGAAGCAAAATTTGCCAAAAAAATCTTTTAAACCTATCACCACAAGGTGTACTAAACTACTAGAATTAATTTGTTCTAATTCAGCTGATTTTAAAAGCACCACTAGTAGAGGTGGAAAAAAACACTAAATTTCCTTTGTTCATGATTTTTCTAGATATATGAAAATATATCTTCTGAAATCGAAAGATGACGCAAGTAGTATGTTTTTTAAATTCAAAGCTGAAGTAGAAAACCAATTAGACAGGAAGATAAAAAGATTAAGATCAGATATGAGTGGTGAATATAGTGATAATTATCTTAAGGATTTTTGTGAATCAAATGGAATTAGACATAAAATTACAGCTCCATATTGACCACAACATAACGGAATAGCTTGTTGGATCAGTATGATAACTCTACATAGAGGTGAATAGGGTATAATCATAATTTATAAACTTTTTAATACGGTTGACCAAATTTAAACAAATTAGTAAACTTTTTACTAAGAGATAATCTTAACACAACATTAATCAATAAATTAGAAATGCAAGCACGCTAATTAATTCTACCACCCAAATCATTATCAAGTAAGTGAACTAAAAAATAGTAATTAAAAGTCACAATAAATTCTAACAATAAATTTCATGCAATTTATGATAAAGAAAATTAATTGCAAAAATTAAATAGGATAGGGATAGTGAAAATGACACCAGAAATTTATAATGGTTCGCAACACCGACCGACTCCACTTCTCAAGCTCCTCTTGGGTGTTCAATTGAAGAACTCGACTCGTTCCATGACTTAGAGTCCAACCGGTACAATGTTCTTTTTCCGGGAGTAAGAACAAACCTGATCTTTTCCACGATTCAGGATCAAACCGTTACAATGCTATTTTTCGGGCTCAAGAGTAACCCTTACAAATGAATAGGAATTTGAAGAACAAACTTACAAAATCTCTAAAAAGAGTGTGATATGATCATAATTTACCTCAAGTCCTTGGAACCAAGTCAAGTTAAGAGGAGAGCACCACCGTACACAAAATGCCCACGACGTGCACGACTATACCATCAAAAATGCGCTAACCTTACAAGTCGTCGACCCGCTCGTGCTCACAAGCGCCATCAGTAGCCCCTAACGCGTACATGATACCACACTCCGTGCGCGTGGCTTTGCCTCACTGCCAACCTCTGCGTGCATGTTAGGGTTGACTTTTTACTGTAGAAACATGTGTCAGTAGTTCTGTTTGACCACATTTTTTACCCCTTTCCCATCATTATTTGCCAAAAAAGATTATATATTCTTATAGTAGAATATGCATAGAACATTTCTGCAGAAAAGTCAAACTATAGTACTTTAGAAAAATTATGAGAAAATCGCAGTCAAAGTTGAAAGAAAATAACAGTTTTTTGTTTTGCAGGAATTGCACCTAACGTAATTTTAGAGAACAATTTTGTCAAAACGTGCGTTTTGATTAATGAGGTGCAAGGACGACATTTTCCATGTGTTTGAGTTGTTTGAAGTTGTTTGGTGTATCTCAACTCATTTCCACATAACAAGGTGGGAAGTTCAACAACTCAAAGGGCCTATATAAGAAAGTCATCCTTCCACTTGCAAATCATCCATTCCAAGCTCGTTTTCAACTTCATTTACTTTCTCCTTCGTTGTAGAACTCGTTCTTAGGCTTTAGTTTTATATTTTAGTTATTTCCTTGTATTTTCATACTTTTGCTTAGCGTATTGCTTTTAATTCAAGTTCTATATTTTGTTCTTCATTTATTATGTTCTTATTACGTTCTTTAGCGAGTTCACACTCCTCTCACGCTCGAGAGAGAAGATGATCAAGCTATAACTCATTGTACGACTCGTTTATTTGTTTAATTTAATGAAAAAAACCTCTTTTATGTTTTTGTGCATTTTCTTTCCTTTAAAAATGTTCTAAATTAGTTATCAACCTCTTTGTAGAATGTCTTAGTCAAAATGATTTGATTTTCAACACGCTCGGGATTTGCTTAGAATTGTGTCTGACACTTTTTTGGGTTGGTTTCTAAAAACTTCTCTTTAAGTCTTTTTTCCATTTGGTCAGTGGGAACTTGATTTATACACTAAAGCCCAACCCTGAGAATGGTGAGTTAGGTAAAATATTAGAAAACCAATATGGGATATGACTTAGACATAAGCGCATAAATATGGTCCTAAACATATGTCATCTAACCCATAATACATGTGAGTTAGATAATTATTCTCTAAGATTATAATCACACATAGACATATGACTGTAGGTTACCTTAGCCTCTGCAGCAACCAAGAGCGGTAGCGAAAGAATAGAACTCAGTTTCCCAAGAAAAGCTAGGATTGTGCCTGGTGTATTTTCCCAACAAAGTGTGTTTTCCATGTTTTATATCAAAACTAAGGTAGGAAACAAAGAGGTTGAGTTTTATTAAATTGCTTGATAGTTAAAACCCCAAACAACGATATTTCATCACTATTTTCTTCATAAACTACAATTGCATATTTGAACCATTCACTTCATAAAAACTGTTTTGAAAGCAACAAGTCCTTGAGGATTCGATCTTGGATTACTTCCGAGTATTTCTTGTGACCGTGTACACTTGCACGAGTCTCTAATCTTTTTAAAGGTAGAGAAAGTCCCTATAGCACGTCAACACCCAGCCCGCACGCGCCTGCACCTTATGCTGCCTACCATGCACTCATGTCGTCTAGCACATCACCCTTATCCACGCACTCCAACCATCGTTCTCTTGCTGCCTCAACTGCATGCAACCTCTAAAACGCGCTCCTTGTCGCACACCCTGCCCTGCCTTGCCGCATGCGTCCAATGCCACATGCGTACCCCTGCCACGAACCTCCTATCGCTCAGCGTGTCCTACCGTGCGCCTCGCTCAACATCCATGCCTACTGCCCACGCCTCGCCGATCCACCAACACACCCAGTGCCATGCCACCTACTGCTGCCCTACGCGCACCAACGCCCCCGCCATGCCATCAGGCGCGCACCCACTCCCTTTGGCACCAAATTGGATGTTGCATGTCACCCACTCTTTACAAATAAGGAAATTATTTCCTTTGTATTTTCCTTGGTTTTATTTTTGTTTTATCAAAATACATTTAAGGAATAATTTCTCTTGCTTGATTAGCAAGTTGGTGGATTTTAGGAAAGATCTTTATATTGATTTCTTTAGTTTATTTTATTTTTATCAAAGTTAGTTTAACAAAATGATTGCGTTACTTGATTAGCAAACTGGCAATTAAGGGAAATATCATTTCAATTATTTTGTTTTATTAGTTTTTAGATTAATTTTAATTTTACAAATTTCTTGTAAAGATCATGGGTCTTAGCCTATAAATAGTCTTGTACCCCCTTTGTTTTACATACCTTTGATTTGATATAGAATTCGAAAATTGAGAGTTTTCTCATCTCTTTGCATTGTGCAAAACCCCTCCCAAAATATTGATTTCCTTTGTGTGGTTGAACTTAGGATTTATTTTACCCTTAGAGAATGCTTGTTTGATTAGTTATCAAACTCCTTGAGTATTTTCGGCCTCGAGTATAGTAAGTAATCTGTCTGCTCAAGGTAACGATTGCAAAGATAATCCCTCTAACCCTTAACCTTTTAGGTTGAAACCACTTATACTATTAAACTAAAGTGGCTATAGGTTAACATTGGCTATACGCTTGAGTTGTCTCGTATCAAAGTGAATTTACAAATTTTCGCTCACAAATTTGTAAGAAAAATTCTTATAAATAAAATCCCTCAAATGGCTAAGAGAAAATAAAATTGGATGCACAATATCTCTCAAAATGAAATCTCTTACAAGATATTGAAACATAAATTAAAACTTTTAGAGCGATGAACAATAGAGGAATTTGAGAGAAAATGTTGTTTACTTTTTGAAGAGAATAATTGTTTAAATATAGGGAAAAAAGTTGGAAAGAATTTGAAATCAAATTTTAAATTTGGACCATTAGATTGAGGTGGAATTTAAATCAAAGATGGAGATTGAATTGAAAATAAAATAATAATAATATAAAAATTCTTTCTTTAAATGTGATCTTTTTTAATTATTTCTTCTATTCAATGCCTCCCATTTGTTTGACCTTTTTTTCCTTCTCTTTTTATTCTTCTTCTTCAAACGGTCTTTTTATTTTATTTTATTTTATTATCTTCCTTTTCACTTCTTTTTCTTTTTTTCTTTTCTCTCATTTCATTTTCTAAACTGAATTTCAGCTCGCCAGATGTCACCTTGTTATTGGTCCATGTCCACCACATCATCATCTCAGTATTTTTCCTTTCAACTTCATTTGGCTATTACTTCTTCGTTTGAGCTCCGAATTGAGTAGTTCAAGATCCGTTAGAATCATTGTATTAAACTCTACACCGTGGATACTTTAAAACACTAAAAATGTCAATAATCAAAATTAATTTTGTTATCATTAAAAGATTAATTAATTAGTTAATTAAAATTAATTAATTTGAGATTAAGGGCCAAATAGCCAACATAGTTGAACGTAAAAATAGAACCTTAAAAGAAATGATGAATGCCATGTTATTAAGTTTTGTTTGTCTAATGATATGTGGGGGGAACCTGTGCTTTCTACATGTTTTATTCTTAACATGGTTGCTCACAAAAAGTTGGATAAGACATTGTACGAGCTCTGGAAAATATATTCACCCAACCTAAGCTACCTGATAATGTGGGCGTACTTTAGCAAAAGTGGCATATCAAGCATTCAAAAGACCTACGGTTAGATCTAAAATCTTTGATTGCATCTTTATTGGTTATGCTCAGAATAGTTCTGCATATATGTTCATGTGTTTAAGTAGTAACTTAGCGTGTGAGTATAGAGATGCTGAATTTCTTTATATATTTTCCCCATGATTAATACTATTGGTGAATCTAATGGATTTTTAAAACAAACATGCATATCTTTGCTCTACTCTTCTGATGATATGATACATGTTGAACCTAGGATGGATACTACCATAGATTTAGAACCTAGGAGAAATAAAAGGCAAAAGATTAGTAAAAGTTTCAGACCTGACTTTTTAACTACCTACTTAGTGGAAAACTTTGACAAGATAAATGATCAATTTGCTTACATGTATCTAATACTCTTGCTGCCATTCGTGATCTAGTAATACATCAGATGGTTGTAAAAATAGTATTCCTTGATATGTATTTAGAGAAGGAGATCTATATGATACTAGGGGTGTACATCGGTCAGTTGGGTCGATTTTCAGGTTGAAATTTCCAAATGGAAACCGACCGCCCGATGTTGTAGTCGATTGGTTTGGTCAGTTTTCGACAAACCAACTTTCATTTTTTTTTTTTTTTTTTGCATTTTGTGTTTTTCACATACCTCCGTAGTGAAAATTATAGATAGTAGAGAAGGTTGAGAAATGAATGGATAGATAAATGAAATTAATTAATGTATAAAATAATAAAATAATAATAAAATTAATATTTAAAATAAAATAAATGGGTCATTCACGTGAATCCATTAAAACGTTAAATTAGCGTGAATCACACTAAATCGTGATACATGCTGATTCACGCGTGAAATTGAATTTTTTTAAAAAATCTATGTATGTTGGTCGGTTTCGGTCGATTTAAAGGGTATTTTCCTGACCGATCGACCAACAGGTCGTTGTATTAACAAAACCTACCTCTGACCGATAGGGGTTGAAAATCGATCGACCAACACCGGTTCAGTCAATTTTGGTCGGTCGGATCGGTTTGTCGGTCAACTTTGTACACCCTATATGACACAACTCGAAGGCTTTCTAGTTGCTGGTCAAGAAAATAAAGTATGCAAGTTTAAAAAGTCTCTCTTTGGTTTTAAACAAGCTTCTAAACAATGGTATGAAAATTTTAATATTACTTTAGTAAGCAATTGTTATAAAATAAATTATTCTGATACATGTGTTTACTCAAAATTGTTTGGAGCTGATTATGTGAACATATGCTTATATGTTGATGACATGCTTATTTTTTGTACGAATTTAAATGTCATTAATGAGACCAAATTAGTCCTATCTTCACATTTTGAACTAAAAGAGTTAGGAGAGGCTGATGTAGTACTTGGTGTTAAGATAAGAAAAAATGATAATAGGTTTTCCTTATGTCAATCACATCATATTGCAAGAATATTAATGAATTTGATCACTATGATAATTCACCTAGTAAAAATCACCTTATGATGCTAGCATAAGTTTTAAGAAAAATCAGAGGAATAGTATATCTTAATCTGAATATGTAAAAATCATAGGTAGTGTCATGTTTTTAATGAACTACACTAGACTAGATATTGCATACGTTGTGAGTAGATCGAGTAGATATACACTTAACCCTAGTAAATAATATTGGACTGTCGTACATCGTTTGTTAAGGTATCTTAGAGGTACAATGAATTATTGTTTTCATTTTAACAAATTTCCTACTGTGCTAGAAGGATATTGTGATGCAAACTGGGTTACAGATAATGATGAAGTAAGCTCCACTAGCGGATATGTGGATATGTGTTTACTTTTGGCAGAGGAGCTATCTCATGGAAATCAGCAAAGCAGATTTGCATTGCTCGCTCCATCTCCCCCCAGAAAAGGAAAAAGTGCGGATAATGATCAATAACATGAGTAGGCAATACCATTACTATTTTGACTTCCAATGGATGATTACTTATGACTCTTTGATTGAAGCAGCCACTCGTATTGAAGATGCTATCTACAATGGGACTCATGGATCACAGGTCAAAGAGGCGGATCCAAAAGGAAAGAAGATAGCCCTGGGGGGAACAAGCGCCTCCACTCGAGGGAAAGGTCTCCATTCCTACGGCGGTTTTGTCAACGAACGCGTCTCGGGACGGGAACTTGATCCCCCAAAAAGGGGCTGCAGCGGTCGAACTCGAATTCTTCTGATATTCAAAATTGATAAGGATTAAATTAGAGCAATGAATTTTTTTATTTCATTTTCCCTAGGGCAGCCGCTACATAGTAGACTTGAAACCGAGTGGGAACATGGCTGGGAGTAGCCTTTAACAGTGCTAGTCTACCCCGATTTTCCCATTGAGAGGGACTGAAAGAATTGGTTTCACCACCCGTGCAAGTGGGGTGGACGAAGCGGAAGCGAGAATGTCGGCTTGAGTAACGCAAGCATTGGTGAGAATCCAATGCCCCGAAAACCTAAAGGTTCCTGAAGTGAGTTATTTATTAGCCAAAAATTCTTCTTACGGCTAGATCCAATTTTCTAGTCCCTGCGGAAGAAAGGAAAAAGAATTTCACATTCTTCCAGTTGCGGGGAGAAGCGCCCTCGATCAAACTCTGAATTTCATAAGAGAAGAAAGATTGTAATGTAGAAAAGATAGATAGTTTGCTTACTGGCACACAAACAATGTCATTGCGCGGGGATGCAATTCGCCAAGCTGGGGCAAACAAAGCCGTCCGACCCCCCCACTGGGGACGGACGGTCAGAGGCCGTAGCAGGACTACCATAGGAAAGCCCGCCCCTCCCGCTAATGTCCGAAGACTCTGAAGAGGCCTTTTCTACCCTATCGAGACAAGAATTGGCTTCGAGCATCCGACTTCACCACAGCTGTCTGCTCTCTCCTTCTTCGGTCGGGTGAATTCAATAATAGGTGTTTGTTGGCATTCCAGTCTTCCTTCTCCTTTTGAAATTCGGCCTACCCGAAAGATAATCAAGTATTTCTTGGTCGTTAATATCTGAATAGAACGAACCGCCTCGTGGTTTGCTTCGGAACAAAACAATTAGAGTTACGCTCGGTCTATGCGATTGGTTGGATTTAGCTACACTTGCCTTGGCCAGCCAATGAAATAGAACATATCTTAAAAAAGCTTGATCGAATCGACCACGAGATCGACTTTTTGAAGAGCGACAAGACAGAATTGGACAAATAAGAGTGCTCTACCGTGGGCTTGTAGTGACATCGGAGTCAGTTTCTCGTACTCGAAAATCTCTTCACTCTTTCGGGGAGCGTTGAAGCTTTGCTTCTTCTTCAGAGTTTTCTTGGTCATCAACATGACATGTCCTTAATAGAACCGATATGATTCTCTAAACAATTGGAATTTCGTACTTCTGTCGGATCCTCCCAGCAGCGTCACGCCAGTCGAAAGAGTTGAGCTACTAAGCTACTGTTGAGGAACTCGGTAAAAGTGATTTGTCGTTTCCACCTCTCTAGGCTTCACAATAGCTCCCTCGTATCTCGAATGAAAAATGAGTCTTCTCCCATCCACAAGAATAAATCCGAAAGGCATTTTCAATTCCGAAGGTTTTTTTGTTTGAGCAAGGGGCTCCAAGTCTTGTGTTGATAAAGATCCTTTCTCCGATCATAAAGCCCCTTGATCCCTTTCTTTGTCTTTCATCCTCCCTACTGACGTCAGGCTAACAGGGCCTTACGGGGAGAGTGGAGCCTCAAGAAGCACTATTCAGGGGAAGATGCTTGGCTTTTCTTCATTCTCTACAAGGTTCCAAACCTTTCTTCAACATAGGTGAGTATGGAATTTGGGTTCATAGCACTTGAACTAGAAAGGCAAGAGCCTGAATGGCTGTAAAACAGTTGCTGAAAGGTGGAATTATCTCCTTGGAGTATGTGAGGTCCGAGAGCAACTTAGCAGATCGTCCTTTCACCGAAGGCCAAATATAGAGAGTAATTCTGGAGTCTTTAGGATTTATGAGACTAAAACCATGACTCCTTACGTTTTTTAGGTTTTTCCCGACGTTTTTAAGCGTCAGGAAAAACGTTATTTCGTGTAGTGATGTTTTGCACTTATATGAATCTATAACCCTTCTTTTAGGTGGTTCGGACTTGATGGATGTAGTGTGAATTCATATCCCTTCTTTTGGATGGTCCATGTATGGACTTGATGGATGCATTGAAGCATTGTGTGAATACATAGCCCTTATTCGGGTGGTCCATATATGGACTTGATGGATAATATGAAAAAGTCTTACATCTATTATAGATTTGATGAAGTAATAACGTGACTATGAAGGTGAGGCTACCTCTATTGAAGAGTTGAAAAGTCACTTTCTTGAGCTTTCACGATGACCCAAAGTTTTTATATGTGCATGTCCATTAATAATACTTGATAATTATCACGGAATCAAAATCAATGATTTAAACGTATTATGGGAGTCTCAACTATAATTACTAGAACTTCAAGAGGTAACTTACTTTCACTACTTAAGTTGTTGTCATACTTTATTATGCATTAATTCAAATCAAAAGAGATTAATGCCTAAGTTTACTTTCTTTTGTTTAGAAAATCTTTTGTTTTACTATTTGTCATTCGTGGGGATTGTTAGGAATGACAATAAAAAATATGTTTTATAAACTCATTTGTCTCACATGGAAAGTTTTGCTTTGGAAAGATGCTTTATATGCTAAAGTCTTTTAGTGGACTTGTAAAAGTGGTTTGAGCTAAGCCGAAAGCAAATTCCACATGCATGCCTCTGCTGTCGTCCATTCGGGCAGGCTCGGGCTTATTTCTTTTAGGAGATAGATGTTAGGGTTGACTTTTTACTGCAGAAACATATGTCGGTAGCCCTGTTTGACCACGTTTTTTACCCATTTTCCATTATTATTTGCCAAAAAGGACCACATATTCTTAAAGTAGAACATACATAGATTATTTCTGCATAAAAGTCAAACTATGGTACTTTAGGAAAAATATGAGATAAATGCGGTCAAAGTTGGAAGAAAATAACAGAATTCTGTCTTTTGCAGAATTGCACCTGGCGCATTTTTGGAGGGCAATTTGTCAAAACGCACGTTTTGATTAATGAAGGGCAAGGAGGACATTTCCCACATGTTCAAAACCGTGAGTCCAAGTCCAAGAGAGGTGGTTAGGTGAATCTCAACCCTTTTCCACCTAAAATGGAGGGGAGTTTCAACTAACCCATGGTGCTATAAAAGGAAGTCATCCATCCCTCAGCAAATCATCTCTTCCAAGCTTCATTTCATCTTCTTTTAGATGCTCTCTAGTTGTAGAACACGTTTTTAGGGTTTATGTTCATGTTCTAGTTGTTCATTTCTTCGTTTTTCATGCTTTTACCTTTCGTATTGCCTTTAATTCAGTTTCTTACTTCCGTTCTTTGTTCATTCTGTTCTTTTAAAGTTCTTTAGCGAGTTTCAACTCCCCTCACGCTCGAGAGAGAAGAGGGTCAAGCTAGAACTCCTTGTACGACTTATTTATTCATTTAAATTCAATGAAAAATACTTTCTTTATGTTTTCGTGCATTTACTTTCATTTAATTATGATCTAAATTAGTTATCAACCTCCTTGTGGAATGCCTTAGTCAAATGATTTGATTTCAACACGCTTGGGATTTTGGCCAGATTGCGCCTGGCACTTTTTTGGGTTGGTTTCTAAAAACTTCTCTTTACGTCTTTTTTCCATTCGGCCGGTGGGAACTTGATTTATACACCAAAGCCCAACCTTGGGAAAGGTGAGTTAGGTAAAATAATAGGAAACCAATATGGGATGTGACTTAGGAATAAGCGCATAAAATATGATCCTAGGCATAGGTCCTCTGACCCATAATGCAAATGAGTTGGTAGATATTCTCTAGGATTGTAATCACATATAGGAATATGATTGTAGGTTACCCTAGTCTCTGCAGCAACCAAAAGTGGTAGTGAAAGAGTAGAACTCAAATCCCAAGAAAAGTCAGGAATTGTGCCTGGTGCATTTTCCCAACATAGTGTGTTTTCCATGTTTTGCATCAAAACCAAAGTAGGAGGCAAGAAGGTTGAGTTTCATTAAATTGCTTGATAGTTAAAACTCCAAACAACAACATTTCACCATTATTTTTTTCCTAAATAACAATTGCATATTTGAACCATTTCACTGCATTACTTGATTTTGAAAAGCAACAAGTCCCTGAGGATTCGACCTTGGATTACTTCCGAGTATTACTTGTGACCGTGTGCGCTTGCACGAGTCTCTAATATTTTTAAAGGTAGAGAAAATCCCAACAATAGATTTCTTTAAAAGTTTCTTAATTTATGAAATTGATTGAACACGTGTTTGGTTCTTATATATTAAAGATTTAGTGTAATGCTCTGCATTACCTTTAACAGTATTTTCGTGATTTTATATTATTATTGTATTTCAGCTAAGCTAGTCAAATCTAATAAGATTAGCATGATTATAATTGTATTTAAGTAACAAAATTAGAAATACTACTTTAGTAATTAGATAAATGTTGTAAATTATGGTAATTGTAATGGTAGAATTATTTGAGTATTTATAAAGTTTCACACATTTTACCCAAAGTTTTATTATAGGTTAATTAACCAAGTAACGTCCCCATTTTTCTACCTTAAATAAAGGTAATGGGGCTTTACTTGGTTAATTATCTTATAATAAAACTTTGGGTAAAATGTGTGAAACTTTATAAATACTCAAATAATTCTACCATTACAATTACCATAATTCACAACATTTATCTAATTACTAAAGTACTATTGCTAATTTTGTTACTTAAATACAATTATAATTTTGCTAATCTTATTAGATTTGACTAGCTTAACTGAAAAACAATAATAATATAAAGTCACGAAAATACTGTTAAGGTAATGCAGGGCATTACATTTAGTCCATACATGTGTCATGTCCTTGTGCATTGAATAAAAAGTATGTACAAATGTCTAGTCCTTACCCCTTTTGATGAATAAGTCTCGCCACGTGTCAAGCAATGACCAATTTGGAAGTTATTTTTAATTTCTAACTTTTAAATTAAAAAATCTATTTTTGACATTTCCTTCCTTATAAATACAAAATTCTTCTTCGATTTCAAATCGTCACATTTCATTTTCTCTCTTTCTCTCCTTTGTTTTCTCATTTGTATTCTCAAAAGATTTTCTAAGCACGTGATTCTACTTTGTTCTAACGAGTGCACATCTAAGTTAGAGCAACTGTAATGCCTACATTACCTTTGAAGGAATTATCATGGCTTTTATTTTTAGTGTGTTTTTTAGCTAAGTTAGTAAAATATAATTAATTTTAGGTCAACTTCCTTTAATCAATTCTAGTTAGTATTTCTTCAAAATAAAAGAATTCTAGTTAGGATAATTTTAGGCTTCTTATACTTTAACTAATTAAGCTAAAGTCAATTTTATTTACTTACTTATTAAAGAGACTTGGACCAAATTTTAGGGATTTCTCACATTTAACTAATTATGTATAAAAATATTAAGATAAATATGAATACTAGATTGATAAACTTAGCAAGATTCTAATTATATTTAAGTAACAAAATTAGCAATAGTACTATAGTAAATAAAGGAATGTGGTAAATTAAACGTTACAGATGAATTATTTAGAGTCCGTTTAATAACCATTTGGTTTTCAGTTTTTGGTTTTTGATTTTTAGTTTTAAAAAACAGGGATGTGGGATAGCTAATTCAATTTTCTATTTTTTTTTTAAATAATTTTGAAATTATATGTAAATTAAAAAAAAGTTTTAAAAACAGATTTTTATTTTTCACAATCTCATTTTTTCTTATAATACTCAATTTTTTTCTTTGATATTTTTATCTCTAATAGATTTCTTTCTCACTCTAAAATTTTTTTTCTTATTAAATATCTCTATAAATATTTTATTTTTCTATCTCTAAAATTTTAATATTTTAAATATTTATCATTATTTCTCCCTCTCTCCAAATTTTTCAATCTCTATGTATTTTTTTCTTTTTTTCTAATAGATCACACTCTCATTTCTCTTTAAAAATTTAATATTTTCCTAAACTTTTTTCTCTCTAAAATTTTGTCTGTTGTAACTTTACTTTCACTTGTAATCTATTTTTCCTCTCAAAAGTATATATTATTTTCTCATTCGATTTTCTTTCATTATAATTTTTATTTTTCATTGTATTTATTTATTTTTCTCTAACAAGTATATTACGAATCTTGTTTTTATCTCTCAATTTTTTCTCACTATAATTTTTCTCTTTCTTTCTAATTTATTTTTTTTCTTTAATGTATCTTTTCCTCTTAACTTTACTATTTTTCTCTAAAATTTTTCTCTTTATGTCTTTAACTTTTCTTTCATTGATTCATTTTTTTAATAATTAATATATTTTTTATTGACATATTTACTAAATCGTGAATACAATATTAAATATTTTTTAAACACTAATTATTTATGCTAGTAAATAATAATTCTAAAAATAATTTTTATATATTTATTATGCTTTTTTATTTTTTAAATTTTAAAATTAATTATAAAACCGGTAATTTTCCTACAAATATTCCCGTCCTGAAATAAGGATTCTTTAACCTGGATCTCGATTCTTGGACCGAAGAACGAGGTGGAGACATGAGACTAAAAATTTTCACAAGCACGAGAATTGGAGAGGACATCCTCACTCCCGCGCCACACCATTGTCATCTCTGCTTGACACAGAATTTTCTATTTCTAATATATATTTTCAATTTTCTAACTTTTTAAAAATAGAAAATAAAAAATGGTTACCAAACAGGTTTGGTTTTCTGTTTTTTAAAAATAAAAAACAAAAAATAGTTATCAAACATATATGATTTTTGTTTTTTAAAAACAGAAAACTAAAAACAGAAAATAGAAAAACCAAAAACCAAAAATAGAAATCGTTATCAAAGGGGTTCTTAAGTATTTATAAACTTTCATACATTTTACCAAAGCTTTATTACAAGGTAAATAATCAAGTAAAAACCAAAACCTACCTCTCTTTTACTCTTCTTTTTACTTTAGTCAAACTAAGTTAAATGGGGAATAGAGAGAGTTTTACTAACTCCATAAGTTATCTCAAACCGTAGTTAAGCAATGTAACCCACCTTCCACCCAAGAGACACATGTAGTAATTAAGTTAGTTGAGAAGACTAAAGACTCTCCCAATTTCCATAGTTGGTCGAACATGCATGAGGAGAGAGTTTTACTAACCTCATAAGTTATCTAAAAAAAAAACTCACTAATTTCCATGAAAATTAGGCTTCGCACAAACTTAATTTTAACATCGCTAACAACTCCACCAAAACTAAAAAAAAAAAAAAAAAACTCTAGTATTATTGTAATTATTGTCTTATGTTCCCTTAAGATATGATTAAATTTTATACTAAACAATTTCTCAAATGAAAATCTATCTCAAATTCTTAAAATTGCCACACTTATTCGAGTTTAAAGTAAATTGTACAATTTTTTCAAGTTAAGTAAATATTGCAACATTTATTAAGTTTAAGATACAATTTGATGGTGTTTGGGGGTTGAAAATTGTATTACCACGTGGAGGACAGAAAAAGGTCCAACTTTAGAGGTCTTCCTTTTGGTGGTCGACCTGAAGATGTTCCCTTTGATGGCCGACTTGAAGATCTTCCTTTTGGTGGCCGACCTGAAGTGGCCAACCTAAAGAGCTCCACTGAGGGCTGATCTAAAGAGCTCCACTGAGAGCCAACCTGAAGAGCTCCCCTGAGGGCTGACCTGAAGGCCTTGTCTAATGGCCGACCTGAGGCCTTCCCTAAAGGCCGATCTGAAGGTCTTCCCTGAAGATCATTCAAAGGAGGAACGACCTTCCATACTTAGTCAAATTCCAGATGGCAAGAGTATGAACTGGAATAGCTACCCCCGACAGGCCGACCTTAGTCCCGACATGCTCAACCGCCGGTCGGATTCCTTGTCGGGTACCTCAGCCTATAAATAGGGCACTTCACTCTTCAGTCAGGTATCGTATTCTAGCTCGGCCTCCATATTAAGGTCGACTCAAAACTAACTTGAGCGTCGGAGTGTTTGTTCCCTTTTGCAGGTTTTTCCTCGCCAAGTGGCCTTTCAGCTCATTCCTGACACCAACTCATCCCAGTCAGCCGACCTTGACCCTTTGAGCTGGTCATCCCTTTCCAAGGAAACCCAAGCTCTTCCCGCGATCATACCTGAAGCAGGTCATGCTCTTCCCGCGATCATACCTAAAAAGCAGGTCATGCTCTCCCGACGATTATACTTGGAGCAGGTCGAGCTCTTCCCTGTGGCCAACCTTGACCAGGTCATACCCCGTCACATTTTTTGCATAAACGGATGGAATTGAAAATTTTTGGTAAAACTTGATACACCTTGCCTCTTTTTATTTTTATTTAGTTTTTTTGTCAAAAAAATGAAAAAGAAATTGTGCAAAAAGAATTTTGAGAAATTATAATGGATGACAAACCTAGTTATAATATTTGGAAATTTGTTACATGCACAAATAATTTGACAATTTTTACAAATATTTCCTCATATATCATTAATATATCATGTTTATATCATGGATAAAAGTACTAAAAGTATGTCATTAGTATACCAATATAAGGTATAATACTAGCATTGATGAAATATATCATTAATATATCAATACAAAGTATATCAAAATAATATGCTTTTTTTTATCATACCTTTTTTTTTAGAATAATATCATACCTAAGTTATATCATTTGAAACAAGTTACTTTTTATTATTATTATTATTATTATTATTAAATTATTGGGTGTTATACAATTTATTATATTTGTTTCACTTTTACAAACTATTTTATCATACTTCAGAACTTGTATTATTTACATGGCATTAAATTCTCATTGACACATCAACGTTACATCAATATAAGGGATGATCAACATTTCCATTATATCGTTAAGAAATCAACGAATTACAAAAAAATATAAACAAAACATCACTAATGTAGACACACAATTAATAATAAAAATTGATTTTCCTCATTGTTCTTACTAAAAAATTTCCGATAATCACAATAGATCTTCGAGAACAGTCCAAGATGAAATCGTGCAAAAAAAAAAAAAAAAAAAAGGAGTTAGCACTCCAAAGATTTTGTCAGTGTTATGTATTACCACAATAAATGTCTATGCTTGGAGGAATAAAACTCACATCCCTGTCTTACTCCTCATATCCATCAATATTTATAGAGGTTCATAAATAACCGTTGGTGTCAAAGGATTTGAATTTTGAATTTACGGTTTTCACCTCCTAACATTTAGGTAATCGCACGCATAGTGGGGAAAATTAGTTGAATTACCATGAGTTGAGATTATCTGTACCAATTCGATTGATGTGCATCTAGTTTGGAAGAACTTCACGCGAGTGTGCTTCTTGCACGTGTTCTTCCATGAGTAAGATTTTGATGACGTGTGCAAAGTAAAATTATTTATTAATCGCCCATATTAATATTCATGGATTCCATCTGAAAATCAATTGGCGATGAGGGGAGTAGTTCATCTCTATTATAAACCTATGTAAGATTCCTTCACGATTCTATTTGAGGTGAGACATTAATAAAAATCCTAAGTAGGCTTTGACATACTTTGTCAGCAACCTATAAACAGAACTCATACTTAGCCACGTACATAACTTAATCCAAACTGACGTTGAACCAAACTTACGTGAAATGCTAGAGATTTCGTACCTTTTGAAGGTGGAACTCAATCATATATAAATAAGAGCACTGAGAATGAAGACTCTACCACTTTGGTTGTCGTGTACCTGTCATTTAGTTTTTTGTTGAAAATTGTAAGATCTTCTAACCGTAGAATGATCCTTCTACCTGAATGTTAGTAGGTTTTCCACTAGTAGGTTGGAGCTGAACTGAGCTCTACTTGCTTTGTCACGTCCTACCTACTAGTCTTTGAGGTGCCGGACATTGATTATTGAGGCCAGATATGGGATGAATTTGTTGTGAAAAATAAAAAGTTGGCCCAAATAAACTGGAAATCCAGCCCGAAAGGAATGGGCTTCTTTCAATTATGATGGTGATAACTTTTTCAACACATGCCACGTCACAAGCCGACATTTTCAAACTGGAGAGCGGGGGCCACATTTGGAAATCAAGAAAAGTTCCGGGTCGAAAATGTAAAATAGAAAAACAATAAATTCCTGACCACAGAAACACTGTTCTTCCCCCGAAATCCCAAACAAAAAAGAAAAATATAAATTTAAAATTAAAATTAGAAAAAGAAAATTAAAGGCTGCCTCCATGAAGGAAACAGCACATTGACGAAAAAAAAGAGGAGAAGAGACAAACGAAACATCTCGCGAGAAATTGAACGTATTTGATTTTCTCGTCAAAATCCCGCAATTGATTGGCCATTGGGGAGGGAGCTCTCTTCCACTCAAAGGATCTCCTGTTACTGTACACCACCCGTAATAAAATCACGCCACGTGAAGTTTTGTGGTGGGCCCCACTTACCCTCACTCCACGTGGCACTCTTCTAGCTCCGACGCTGTAATCATTGATTCGTCACCCTATAATTCCCTCTACCAAAAATTGACCAAAAAAAAAGGAGAAAAAAAGTGAGAATGTTAGAGATTTGAACAATCGACCTCCAGACTTAAAATGTATTTAATTTAGTTTTTCTTTCAACGATCTTACAAGAAATAAGTGTTTTATCTAATTGAACGTTTAGATTAATACATAAACTCTTAAAGTAGTTTCTTTTTTCTTTTTTTTCAGAGTACAATATGTAGGAGTAGAAGATCGAACTCACACATTCTTTGAACTATGTTCACTTTGTCACTTTTGAAATAGTGTTTATTTAGTCTTCTAAAGCATTTACAGTAGAAGCTTGAAATTTTGGTTGGATGATATCATTACTTAGATGTTGGAACGAGCATCTATCATACTTTTGAATACTAAAAATTTGATTAATTTTAGTTTTTATTTTTTAAAAGTAGAAAAAATGCCTCCCTTTTCCTCCGTCTCTAATTTGTAAAATTTTAAATATTGTCAATTTTAATTTTATATTAAATGAATTTGTATTACTAATACCAATATGAACATAGCTAACAATTGAAATACATGATATAAAAAGAATAATTAAAATATCTACTAGTAGGTTTATATTTCTATTATTATCTTTCTAAATTTAATACATATTTTTAAATATTTGATATCTTTGTGGCATACGAAATGTATTATTTATGGATAAATCAAGTAGATTTAGGAATTTAGTATTCAACTAACGTAAAAACTTATTCAACATACAAAAATTGAAAGATAGAAACTTATTATAAACTCTTTAAATACAAAGATTAGATAGACTCATTGTTAGAAACTTTTTGAGGTAGAAAAAAAAATCGACCCAATTTATTTTTTTTCAAATAACAACACAAGAGAATGAGATATATATCTTAACTAGTAATATATATTAGAAAAATTTAAAGTTCGTTTGGTAATGTTCCAATTTATTGTTTTTTGTTTTTAATTTTAGTAAGAAACTTAAGCATTTGACAACTATTAATCATGTTTCTTGTTTCTCATTTTCTTTTTAGATATATTCTCAAAATTATATAGAAATTTTAGAAACAATATAACTAAATTTTTTTTGTTTCTTATTCTCATTTTTAATTTGTTTCAAAACATAAATAAAAACATAATTTTATCATCTTTGAATCCATAGGTATCAAGGACATCTCATTTTCAAACGATACTAAATAGATCCTTAAAAGTCCATGGTCCTATTTATTGAATACAAATTACAAAAATCAAATAGAAACACAGCTCTGAAAAGCGCGGACCAAACTTATAATTTAACTGAGCTGAAAAAAGAAAAAAATAATTAAGAAAAAAAATAATAAGACGGAGAGAGAGGGAGAGAGAAAGAAAGAGACTTGTTCACACACTCTCTCTTTGTGTTCTTCTTTATCCATCTGTGAGTCTTTGAGATGCCAAAGCTATGTCGGATCCTCCGACGACATCATCGGAGCCGCCGCACCAGCACCAGCACCAGCATCAGCACCACCAGCAACTCCTACATTTGCCCCTAATCCACGGCGGCGCCACCACCTCCACCACCAGATCAATCAATGCCGCCGCCCGTGAGTACCGCAAGGGCAACTGGACTCTCCAGGAGACCATGATTTTAATAGCCGCGAAGAAGCTTGACGACGAGCGGCGGAGCAAGGCGAACCTAGCGCCACCGGACCCGGCGGCGCGTAAGGGCGGGGAGCTCCGGTGGAAGTGGGTGGAGAACTACTGCTGGAGCCAAGGTTGCCACCGGAGCCAGAACCAGTGCAACGACAAGTGGGACAATCTCCTCCGCGACTACAAAAAAGTCCGCGAGTACGACTCCCGCGCGTGCGCCTCCGCCTCCGAACAACCCTCCCCCTCCCCCTCCTACTGGAAAATGGAGAAGCACGAGCGAAAAGACAATAATCTCCCTTCCAACATGCCCTTCGAAGTCTACCAAGCGCTCAACGACGTCGTTCAGAGGAAGTACTCCAACTCCCACAGATCAGGCGCCACCGCCGCCGCCGTTCTCCCGTCTCCGTCCTCCGCCCCGCCGCCGCCTCTCCCGCCGACAACCACTTCTCCGGCTGCCTCAGGTCACTCCCTTTTTCTCTGCCGCTATTATTAAAAAATTAAAATCAGGACCTTTCGTTTTCGGAGTTTCATTTATTATTATTATTATTTTTTTCTCCATGATAATTTTTTTTTCAAAAAAAAAAAAGAGAGTTAATATTTTTGGTCAAAGCTGCAGGGTTTGACTCTGCCACCATTTAATAGGACCCCGCCCGTATTCCTCTTCCTTTTCATTTCGTTATTCCTTTTCCCATCCTGTACGGACGCCTCCACCGCTCTACCAATACCCTCCCTCCAATCTCCTCCCTCCGATTACATCCCATCATTCCCTTTCCTTCATCAACGGTCTAGATCTTCTCTCTTCAAAACGCCCAATTTCAAATTTACCCTCCAACTATTAAATAAATCAACAAGTACCAGAAAATTTAGAGTTCTTCGTTGCTAGAACTAGTTTGATAACATTTTTTATTTCATTTTTGTTTCCTTGTTTTTAATTAAAAAAAATAGAATTAGATGATCTCAACATCTATAGATTCAAAAATGATAAAACAAGATTTTCATTTATGTTGGAACAAAATGGAAACTAGAATAAGAAATAGAGAAACAACGAACATAGTTATCGGATGCTTAGACTTTTTTAACGAAATTGAAAACGAGAACAATAAACAAGACCATTACCAAATAAACCCTTCAAAAATAAGAGAATGACATCTCTTCTCTCTTACCTGTCAAAAACTTAACCGTAAACAAGACTATTTGTATGGTAGAAAAAGATTATCTAAAAATTAGAAGACAATATTTAGATTAATCTTTTGTTGGATGCCATTAAAATTTTAGCAATTACGGACTTTTTCTCTTTAGTTGCTAGGAAAGTACTATTCGTAATTAGTTAATAGATGGAGGGTAGAATTGAAATTTTAAATAATAAGTGGTGGAATTGTAACCAAGACTTGTATTAGCTAATGTTGGAACGAGAGAAAAAGGGGCTAATGACAATGATGCAGACCAGTGAGGGAACTGTGATCAGATTGAGATCATGGGGAGATCCGTTTGGTAACCCAAGGAAAAAATAATAATAAAAATCATTTTTAAAAAGGCTAAGTCCTCTTTAAGATTAAGTTTTCAGAGATTCTCCCAATGATATGATAATACAATATGTGTATCAAATCTAAGCATGCAATGCAAAAATTCTCTTTTCACCCTTCCCATAATTAAATATTACATCTTTAAATTCCTCTCTTTTTATTTATTTATTATATATATTGGTTAGATTACTAATTTCAACCCTATGATCCCTATCACTTTTATTTTAAGTTAATCTCAATTGAAATTGGTAATGTTGTTATTTTTTGTTTTTTGTTTTCTATTCTTTATTAAGTAAAAATAAAACTACTTCTTGTAACTCAATTGGTGTTATTCTTCTTTTATTGAAAAAAGAAATAGATTTATTTGGAAAAAAATTTGTTTTTGGTTCTCTAACATTTTAAATAAATTTTTTATATGAAAATTAATTTTTAATATTTAAAAGGTATTTTATAAGTAAAAAGATGATAAAATAATGCTTTTATTTATGTTTAAAAAAAATTAAAAATGTAAAAAAAGAAAAACTTGATTTTGTTATTTCCAAAATTTATATATAATTTATTGAAAATGAGAAACAAGAAACGAGACACATGAATGATATCAAACGAGTCTTAAGATTTTGAAAGTTTAATTCAATCTTTGTATTTTGGATTTAGTTTAAAATTAGTCCCCACTTTTAAAATTTTAATTTGTTAAACATCACAAATCATTACTGAGTTGCTTGAAAATCAAATTATGGTCACATAACTAGAAAATGTGTTATTTATTTAATAGGATAACAACTTATAATAGAATGGACAGATTTGGTCTTACCATAGATATCAAATTGAAACTTTTAAAATTACAGATGAATTTAAAAATTTTAAAACCTACGAACCAAATTGAAAATTTTATATTTGTGTCTTTCTGTATTTTCTAAAGTTTCAATTTTATAATCTAAACTGTTATGTAAAGACCATTTAACAATGACATATAATACATCGTCACATGACATAATTTTTTTTTATTATAAAAGTATATAAAAGTTATATAGAAAACTTTTAGAAATATATAAATGGACTTTAATATATAATAAATAAATAAACGAAATATATTTGAACCGTGGGTAAAAGAGATCATAATTATTTAGTTGACAGAAAATTAGGGAAATAATTTTTTATGCTACTCATTTTATGGGTTCGAAGGAATTCCATTTCCTTTTATGTTTTTCTATTTTACCAATTTTTTCAAATTTGTAAAATTGTACTGAACACAGGTCTAAGTTTTTAAAATTAAATAAAACACTTTTTTTTTTCAAAATAGACTTTATAATAATAAACAAAATTATTGAAACAAAAATTAGGAAAATTATTGTTGTTCACCATGCTTATTGTGCGGCATCCATTTTTTTGCCAACTCCCTTTAAATTTTTTAATGCAAAAAGGATATCTTTTTCTGTTTTTAGTAACTATTAAATTTTTCTAGGTGGCCAAGCACACATAAATGAATGCTGACGGATAAGGCATCTAATTAATTTTTTTCGATCTTTCCAAAAAATTGGGGAGATGTTTAATTTTTTCCGACGTTTTTTAAAAAACGTCGGGAGAAAGTTGGTCTATCCCAACAATTAATACCTCGTCGGGATAAAGATCTTTGCTCGACGTTTTTTGATATGTCGGGATAAAGAAAAATGTCAAGAAAGCTACTAATTCTTATACTGCAAGTATTTTTCATTGAGTTATTATACTAATTTTAAGAAAATTAATACAACAAACATAGAGTTGGACGATTATCTTGACTTTCGATCCCAAAAAGAAAGAAGTTAGATACCATTCGTTGTTGAGCTCGTGTCGATAAGCTAACAATAATTCTGACTACGTTTTGGTGGGTTGTGTTTGTAGAATCATCATCTGGGACGGAGTCGAGCGAGAAGAGAGAGAGCATGGAAACGAAGAGGAGAAAAATGGGAGACATAGGGTCAAGCATAGAGAGGAGCGCCTCGGCGCTGGCTCAAGCGCTGCGGAGCTGCGAGGAGCAGAGGGAGATTCGACACCAACAGCTAATGGAGCTTCAAAAACGGAGGCTTCACATTGAAGAAACCCGCAACCACCTCCACCGCCAAGGAATCGCGGATCTCGTCGCCGCCGTCGCCAACCTCTCCGGTATATATTTGTCACTATTCTTCTCATCAATAATATTTTTTTTTAAATTTCAAATATCAATCGTTTCATTCCCATGCATGGCTTGCATGGAAGGTTTAAACGGAACCATATTACTATTAATTTCTTTGTTTCTTGTTTTAAAATTAGGTTCAATCTTTTGAAATGGAAAATTTTGAGGGTCAATTTTTTGTAAGAATTTATGCATTTGGTAATTTAATTATTTTCATTTTTCAAGAAAAAATGTTTTGAAGTTATTTAAGAATTTGGAGACGAAAAGTATATGGGTCTTGTCCCTTGTTTTGTATGAATAAAAAGGAGTTATTTTTCGTATGTTTGACTTATGAATGCAGAATTAATATTATAGAATAATAATGACATAATAATTTTGCATATTTTATTTTTAAAAATTATTTTTCCAAGTCAAAATTTCAATTTTTTTTAAATGTGAAAATGTTTTTAGCTTTCTATTTTTTAAATTATATTTGTTGCTCACAATTTTTTTTAATTATATTTTGACGTTTCTTAAAAAAATACATTTAAATTCTTAAAAAAAAACATATACAAGTTTTTTCAAATTATTTTTTGGCTCTTCAAAATCTACCTTAGATTTTAAAGACGTTTTCAAAAGGCATATGTAAAACAAAGAAACACATAGGTGAAAGCAGTGAACAGATTGAAAACCCAAAACAAAATGATTATTCTCAAATGGTGCTTAAGATAACACGAAAATAGCTTCAAAACAAAAAGAAACCAAAAACACCTATTTTTCATTTTCTTATTTTAGAAATCGAAAAACATTAAAAAAAAAAGGGCAAGAAACAAAGACAAGTACTGCACATAAAAAAAGGAGCCATTATTGGTTTGTTCTTTCTTGTTTCTACTTTCACATTTCAAAAACATTAAAAGAGAAAAAAAAGTGCTATTTTATCCATTTTCAACTTAGAAAATACAAAGCAAATATACCCAAAAAAAAAAGAAAAAGAAAAAAGAAATAATTTTTAATAGAAAGTAAAAGATTATCATGTTGTCTAAATTGGTTTAGAATGGAATAATTGAGGCTGTATATAATATATATACTACAGGGAAAAACAATAGAAGTAGCAGATCATCAGAAGGGTATGGATCATCATCATGTTTATACAGTGGAGAAGAGGTGAGGGTTTTGAAAGAGCAAAATGAGGCAATGCAAGCTGAGCTGATGGGTGTCAAGTCTGAGCTCTCCCAACTTAGGGACCAAATGCCCTCTCTCATGCAGACCATGATGCACAATATGATCCACAACATCCCTCCTCCTCCCAATCCTCATTCTTCCATGGTACTCTCTCTCTCTTCTCTCTCTCTCATGCATCATATCGAGCATATATGCACGTACCGACTGTTTTGGGGTTGGAGATTCAAACCCACGACCTTTTAGTCGAGGATATGTACCTTAACTAGTTGAGTTATGTTGTGTTTTGGTCAATCTGGTTCATTTTAGTCTTTACTAAAGACTACAATTGACGACGTTGATTGTGGTTTGTGTAGTATATATGAGTAGAAAATCGTGGACATGAGTTAATTGATGTCAATCGTGGTCTATGTAGTTTAGGTAATTAATAACCATGGATCGAGTCTAGTGGTACGGTTGAAGAAGCATCATGAGTTGGTGAAGAAGCATCATGAGTTGGTTCATTTGTTCAATATATATATTTAATTGTATGGTATATTTTTGTTTATTGTTTTTTATTTTTATTAATTTTTTGTTTGTGTAGGACCCAACTGGATCAGGTGGAGATGCTTAGATTGATAATTGGTTATTTAATTTACAAAATTAGTACAATTGATTATTGTTTTCATGTGGAATTTAATGATTTTGTAAAAACTTGTTTAATATAATTTATTATTTTTCTATGTGGATTGGCCTGCCCTACACATAGATGTACATTTAATTTATTTTTAGTCAATTTTTTTTTTAAATTTCAGTTTGGTTATTTTTCAATTTCAAAAGCTAATTAAAAGCCTCTTCCATTGTGTTATTTTTCCTTCTCTGCTGTGTATCTTACTTCTTCTATTTACATTTTATTTTATAGATTAAAACTCCTTTCTATGCATGCTATATAATTTTAAAAATATATCATAGAATATTAAATTAAATATATTAAAAAAATTCTGCCAATTATAGTATTGGCATTTGATTATTGGAAAGGACTAGAGGAGGTATTCTTATTATTACTATTTGTTTCTCACTTTTGTTTTTCTACCTGGTTTATTATTATTCAGAAACAAAGACAAAATTAAGTTTGATAAGGGTGCATTTAGTTATTTCAGTTTACTCTTTTCAATAAAAAAAAATGGTCATAACAACTATAAATTCAAGATTTTTATTTTTTAATAAATTGGAAATGTTGAACAAGCAACTTGTTTTTGCCATTTTGAGAATGCTTATAAAGAACAAGAAACATAAATAGTTTTCAAATACTTAGATTTTTTAATAAATTTGGAAACGAATAATAAAAATGAGAACATTACCAAATGAGTATTAATTATTTTAATTTCACCCATTACCATCCCTAAACTTACCCTATATTATAATTTAAAAAACTCTTAAATATTTAAATATGCATGAACCAATTTTCAACTACATATCGTTGACATGCCGAAATGTCATCGACACGTCTATGATATGTTGTCTAGATATTGCTTGTGAATATATTTTTTTCCAAATCCGATCCCTACCAAATAATTGTTAATTCCCTCGAGAAATCGTCGTTTAGGCTCCCATGGAGCTGTGATGGAGACGTTTTATCCCCCATCAACTTCTCGCCCTGTCCCATTAGAAAAACCTAAGCATTAAATTAATTTTATTTTCATTTAAATGAGGGAAATTTAACCATGTAAATGAAGTTTCATGAGGAACTCGATTTCTGTTGGAAATCTCTACTCAAACTTGACAAAATTTTGGGGAGAATTAAATGGGGTGAGGGGGACTTCCCCGTCCCCACCCCGTGAACTCCCCCATATGGTATTACATTTTATCGAGGACGATTATGTTGTGAATAATTTTTTTCGTAATTCTAAGTAACTTTTCAATTTTAATTTTAATATTGAACTTTGAATGTAATAAAAAAAAAACTTGTTATATAACTAATTTTTAAAATTTTAAAATTACATGAATTAAATTGGTTTCTTAAATATATTATAATATAATTTATAAGACTAATACGGTGTGTTTTTTTTTTTTTGACTACACTATGGTGTGGTACTTACAAGTTATAAATTATTATAATATAGGGAATTGCAGTGAGTAGCAAAATATTTTTATACATTTCAAAATATGTCACCTATTTTTTAAAATAAACACTTATATAGTAGTATATCAGATGTATATCACATATATATTGCACAGACACTCATACCAGTAGTATATCAAATGTATACCACATATATATATATATATATATATCATAGTCAGATATAATACAGATATATAACAGATGTATTATAGATGCGTATCATTCGGGTAAAGTTATCATTTTAAAATTGGACCTTTGTTTTTTTTAAAGTGTTATATTTGAAAAAAACTAAATATTATTGCTATTAGGGTAGTTTTACTAATTTTTTTTTTGTCATATTCACAATTGCACCATATATTTACTTATTACACAACGAAAAAATTTATTCCATAAACTAGGTGGTCAACTTTTTAGGTTTAAATTATATTTTGATGGTTAACTTTAATTTTTGTATTTATTCCATTAGATATAAAAGGTTTCAAATAATCTACTTTTGAGCTTTGTAAAAAGAAAAAGAAAACATACTAGTTTAGTATCGTTAATTTTTTAGAAATCATTTAACAAAAACCAAACATAGGTATATCTTTCTTATTTACCTAATTGTTGATTTTTTTGGTGAATGGATGTTCAAAAGTCATGTGTAGTTGGTTATACGTCGAGTTTCAAAATGAATCCAAATTATCGTTAAACGAATAATGAAAAAAGAGCGACAAATACCAAAATATCTCTTTGTGCAAAAGCGTAGAAACTAAAAATTATTTAATGAAGTTACTACAATACCGTTGGATGCCTCTAATAACTACTGGATATAGATTTGAGATACTTTTATGGTTTCTCTCTTATAAATCAAACGATGTAAAATTATTAGTCACATGTGACTGTTTCTTCTAATAATTTATCGTAGAAACTAAAACAAGAAACTTAAAAGTTGAAAAACAAAAATAAAATATTCAAAGACGAAAATAAAATAAGTATTTAAAAAATTTCGCTACTCTTTAAAAAAAAAACAATTGTACAAAATGACCTCTCATATTTTCTAAAAATTTTCAACTGTACTCTCAAGCTTATAATATGTTTCAAAATTAACATTAGGAGAAAAAATTAAACCAACTGCATACAGAAGTTTTATATTATTTGCCTTCAATTTACCCCAATCTTTTACTTTGTTACCAACAAAAATCTTCTATTACCAATTTTCGTTGTAATAGAATTTCTTTAAGTAAAAAAAAAAAACTAATTTTTACCACTAAATTTGCAAGGTGTATCAATATTCATTTTAAACTTTCAATTTCATCTGGTTGGATCTTAGACTTAATAAATGTTGCAATTTCCACCTTTGATTCATTTTTGGCTAGTTTACTCACTAATTTTAACAAAAATCTCCAAAAACTCACTAATTTCAATGAAAATCAAGTTTTTGTAACTAAATTTGATCAATACACAAAATTGACTATGAAAAATCTCCAAAAGCTCACTAAATTTAATGAAATTATGTTTTTGTAATTAAATTTGATCAATACACAAAATTGACTATTATAGTTATTCGAACACATAAATTTCAATAAAATCCTACTCTAATGTCATTTTTTCTTAAAATCCCATCAAATTGAGAATTTTTTTTAATTATTCTTCAAAAGAAAAAGGATATTAGAAAGTTTATAAGTTTTAGGTAAATATTGCAAATATTTTTCTAAGTCAAAATATTTGTAACATATTAAAGTTCAAGCTACAATTTCTTAAAATTGAAAGTTTAAGATAATAATTGATAAGTATTGCCTGTGTAGAGATGAGAATGATTTTTTTTTATAACTTTTAATGATTTTTTTTTATAACTTTTAAAACATTAAAGATGTCCTCTACCTATATTAAAGAGAGTATAGAAAGAAATTCTAAATTAAAAGAAAAAAATCTTTACATCCAAAAGTTTCAATATTACCCTTGATCTTTTCTGAGGTTTCAAAAATTCTCTTTGAACAAACATTCATTAACATTTTGAACTGAAACTTGATGTGATAGAATCTGAAACTTTCCAAATTATCGTCTCAATTTTATTTTAAAAGTTTTTTTCTCCATTGTCGAGAGAGTTTAAATCTCCATTGTATACACAATTTTACTCTAATCCCCTGTTAAAAATAATAACTTGTTTCATATTTCCTCTATTTTCAGACTTAATCCAAGTCCACTTCGATAAATTATCACATCATTTCAAATTACGGGACACCAAACTTTCCATTAGAATTAGAAATACTAATATTTACAAAGGATTAAAGATAGTATTGGAATTACATTTTAAAAGAAATTTGTGTTGTGTTGTTTGTGTTGTTTGTGTTGTTTGTTTGTTGGGTGTGGCAGAGTACCACGGACTATATATGAGGGATGACAGTGTCTTTTAGCAGAGTCAGTGCAGTGGGGAAGGACTGGTCAAAGCTGGTCAATTCCAATTTGACCAAATGTGGGACCCACCGCTCCACATAGGCCAACACATGGATCCTCCATAACTCATAAATTAAAAACTCTGTATTCCCGATTTTACCCTTCCCCCGGCCCCACCACTCTCCTCTCATCTGCTCCCGCTGACAACTTTTTTTTTTTCCGAACCAGAAACAAACTCCTTTTTCAGGGCTTTTCTTTCCTTACGAAATTACCCATCTACCCCTTCTTTTTTCTCACCGACCATTTCGATTTTTCGTCAGCTGCTTTCTTTTATCGTTGCCTCAAAATATCGGTGAAACGGGATAATTCTAGTTTTTTTTTTAATTTTTTTCTTTTACTGTAGTTAACGAGTTTAAAAATGTTACCGTGGTAACTAACAGCCTGTCTATCATGTGAGATTTGCATGGGCGTAAATGCTCCTTGGACTCTAAAAAAAAAAAAAAAAACTATTATGAATTTTTAATTAAATAAATGCCCACTAACCCTTGTTTAGTGTCCAATTCTGAGGTGTCACAAAATCCATGCTCCATATGTCCTCTATGTGTCTTTTATTCAAAACCCCATATGTTCCATTATCCATGCACCATGTGTTGAAACCCTAAATGTTCCATGTGTCTCAATTTTAGACATTATTAGTGTTATGTAAAATCACACCACATGCTTATCCATACCTATAAATAAGGTCAATGTGGTGCTCATTTAGTAGTTAGAATGTGTGAGAAATTAGTGGTGAGAATTTGTGAGAAATTAGTGAGAAATTTGATTTAGAAATTTGGTGGGAAATCAAATTTGAAAATTGGTGGGAAATGCTATTTTGAATTTTGAATTTTCTTTATTTTTGAATTGTTTTGTTTATTTTATTTCCCCGACGTTGCCTCGTTTCGTTCCTCAATTTTACAACATGTTATCAGCACGAGCCTCTGTCATTTCCCCTGTTGAAGGTAGGTTCCGAAGGTAGGTAATTTAATTTTTATTTTTCAAGTAATATGTTATTTTCATATGTTAAATCCCTAATTTGAGTATTTTTTTGTGATAGTGTCACCATGACAAATTTGACCAAATTAGAATTTGCCGCTCTTGATATCAATGACAATAATTATTTGTCATAGGTACTAGATGCTGAAATCCATCTTGATGCCATGAACCTGGGAGAAACCATCAAAGAAGGAAATACAACCACAAGTCAGGAAAAGGCAAAAGTCATGATTTTCCTTCGTCACCATCTTCACAAGGGGTTGAAAATGGAGTATCTGACAATAAAAGACCCCCTTGCCTTGTGGCAAAATTTGAAAGAAAGATATGATCATCAAAAAACAGTTATTCTTCCTAAAGTTCGTTATGAATGGATGCATTTAAGGCTCCAAGACTTCAAATCAGTAAGTGATTATAATTCTGCACTATTCAAAATCAGTTTGAAATTGAAGTTATGTGGAGAAAAAATTACTGATAGTGATATGCTAGAAAAAACATACTCAACCTTTCATGTCTCGAATATACTTTTGCAACAACAATATCGAGAGAAAGGTTTTAAGAAATATTCTGAGCTCATATCATGCCTTCTGGTTGCTGAGTAAAATAATGAGCTATTGATGAAAAATCATGAATCTCGACCAACGGGAGCAACGCCATTCCCAGAGGCGAATGCTGTAAATTTCAATAATCGTGGTTGAGGTCGAGGTCGTGGTCGAGGGCGTGACCGTGGCAGAGGAAGAAATAATTTTTCATTTCGTGGTGGGCGTTATAATCGTCCAAATTTTAAAAGAACCACACGAAATGTTGATCATAAAGAAAAAGCTCCACAAGATCAGAATTCCAGAAGTGTTGAAAATAAGTGTTTCTGATGCGGTATGACTGGGCATTGGGCACATATTTGCCGTACGTCAAAACACTTAGTGGATCTTTATCAAGCTTCCTTGAAAGAAAAAGGAAAAAATGTGGAAGCAAATCTTGCCTACTAGGATGGTGATATCTTTGACGCTGCCAACATTACAAGTTTGGATGTGGCTGACTTTCTTGAATCTCTTGGAGAACAAATTGGCACATTGAGCACAATGGATGGAACAGCAAGTGCTTCTTTTGATTTTGAGAATGTTCAGAACTAATGTTTTTTATATCTTTTATGTATGTTTTGTATTTCAAGTTTTTTTTTTCTTCTTCTTCTTCCTTCTTCTTATTGTAATTATTTTGTTCAATGAAGAAGCATGGACAGTTTTCATATATTGGATGACTCGAAAATGAGCAATGGTGATCTATGTCTGGCAGACAGTGCGACTACGCACACAATACTGAAAAGTAGACAATATTTTTCTAAATTGACAATGCTGAAAGCAAAAGTCAATACTATATCAGGTTCTGCAAACTTGATTGAAGGTTTTGGAAAAGCAGACATAATTTTGCCTAGAGGAACAAAATTTACAATTGACAATGCATTGTTCTCTAGTCAATCAAAGAGAAATCTACTGAGCTTTAAAGATATACGTTGCAATGGTTATCATATTGAGACTGATAACAAGAATAATATAGAATATCTCTATATTATATCTATTGTCTCACATAACAAACGTATACTTGAAAAGTTGCCTGCTTTATCTTCTAGATTATATTATACTCATATACGAGTAATGGAAACATATGCAACTACGAACTTGAAGTTCATAAATCCAGATATATTTACCATTTGGCATGACCGATTAGGTCATCCTGGGTCCATAATGATGAGAAGAATCATTGAAAATTCACATGGACATCCATTAAAGAACCAAAAGATTCTTCAATCTAATAAATTATCATGTGATGCTTGCTCTCAAGGCAAATTGATCATTAGACCATCACCATTTAAAGTAGGGACTGAATCACCTACATTTTTAGAACGAATTCATGGTGATATATGTGGACCTATTAATCCACCAAGCGGTCCTTTCAGATATTTTATGGTGTTAATAGACGCATCAAGTAGATGGTCACATGTATGCATATTATCAAGTCGAAACCTTGAATTTGCAAGACTACTTGCTCAAATAATAAAGTTACGAGCACAATTTCTTGATTATACAATTAAAAGTATTCGTCTTGATAATGCTGGTGAATTTACATCCCAATCATTTAATAATTACTGTATGGCAATTGGGATAAATGTTGAACATCTGTAGCTCATGTTCATACACAAAATGGTTTAGCAGAATCATTCATAAAACGATTGCAGTTAATTGCTAGACCATTACTTATGAGAGCCAAGCTCCCTACATCTGTATGGGGACATGCTATTTTACATGCAGCGTCGCTCGTACGCATTAGACCAACATCTTATCATAAATATTCCCCGTTACAATTAGCTTATGACCAAGAGCCAAATATTTCCCATCTGAGAATTTTTGGATGTGCAGTATATGTTCCAATTGCTCCACCACAACGTACTAAGATGGGTCCTCAAAGGAGGCTAGGAATATATGTTGGATTTGATTCCCCATAAATTATTAAATATCTTGAACCCTTGACGGGTGATGTATTTACTGCACGATTTGTTGATTGTCATTTTAATGAGACAAATTTTCCAACATTAGGGGGAGGAATAATGAAGTTGGAAAAAGAAATTACATGGAATGCATCGTTATTGTCTCATTTCGATCCCCGTACAGATCAATGTGAACTTGAAATTCAGAAAATAATTCATTTGCAAAATATAGCAAATCAATTACCAGATGCATTTATTGATGCCAAGAAAGTGACCAAGTCACATATACCAGCTGCGAATGTTCCATCGAAAATTGACATCCCAATGCAGAAAGTTGTCATTAATGAATCTGCAACACGCCATAAGCGTGGTAGACCAATGGGTTCCAAAGATAAAAATCCTCGGAAAAGAAAAATAGTCAATAATCAAAATGACACAATTGAGAATGAGGATATTCCAGAAGAAATCCTAAACATGACTACTCATAAAGATATTGAGGAAAGTCAAGTACCTGAAGATAATAATGAGATTTCAATGAATTACATTATGACTGGAAAAAGATGGAACCGAACTAATGTAGTTATTGATGATATTTTTGCTTATAATGTTGCTATTGACATTTTATCTGAAAATGACGATTGTGAACCAAAATCTATGAAAGAATGTCAACAGAGAAAAGATTGGCTTAAATGGAAAGAAGCAATCCAGGCACAACTTAACTCACTTTCAAAACGTCAAGTTTTTGGACCAGTAGTCCGAACATCGGAAAATGTCAAGCCTGTGGGATACAAATGGGTATTCGTAAGGAAAAGAAATGAAAACAATGAAATCACAAGATATAAGGCAAGATTGGTTGCACAAGGTTTTTCACAAAGACCCGGTATTGATTCTGAGGAGACATATTCTCCTGTGGTGGATGCGATTACACTGAGATATTTAATTGGCATGACTGTGTTTGAAAGTCTTGACATGCATCTTATGGATGTAGTCACTGCATATTTATATGGATCTCTTGATAATGATATTTATATGAAAATTCTTGAAGGATTTAAAGTACCCAATTCTAATGCTCGGGAATTGTATTCCATAAAGTTACAGAGATCATTATATGGATTAAAACAATCAGGACGGATGTGGTACAATCGTCTAAGTGGATATTTGTTGGAAGAAGGATATAAGAATAATCCAATATGTCCTTGTGTTTTTGTAAATAAATCACAGTCGGGATTTGCCATTATAACTGTATATGTTGATGATTTGAATCTAATCGGAACTCCTGAAGAATTTTCAAATGTAATAGAGTATCTTAAGAAAGAATTTGAGATGAAAGATCTCGGGAAAACAAAATTTTGTCTTGGCCTACAAATTGAGTATTTAGCAGATGAGATATTTGTACATCAGTCAACTTATACAGAGAAAATTTTGAAAAGATTTTATATGGATAAAGCGCACTCATTAAATATTCCAATGGAAGTTCGCTCACTTGATGTGAAAAAATATATATTTAGATCTCGAGAAGATAATGAAGAGCTTCTTGGTCCTGAAGTACCATATCTTAGTGCAATTGGTGCACTTATGTATCTGACTAATAACACAAGACCAGATATTGCATTTTCAGTTAATTTATTAGCTAGATATAGTGCTTATCCTACAAAAAGACATTGGAATGGGATTAAGCATATATTTCGCTATCAATCGTTCGAGGAACGATTGATATGAGTTTGTTTTATTCAAACAAATCAAATTTTGATCTAGTTGGATACGCAGATTCTGGATATTTATCTGATCCACACAAAGCTAGATCTCAAACCGGTTATTTATTCACATGTGGAGGAACTGCTATATCATGGCGATCAGTAAAACAAACCATAACAGCCACCTCCTCAAATCATGCTGAAATTCTTGCAATTCATGAAGCTAGTCGAGAATGTGTATGGTTAAGATCAATGACTCAACACATTCGTGAAACATGTGGACTATCATCTAGTAAAAATCTTCCAACGATACTTTACGAAGATAACACAACATGTATAGCTCAAATCAAAGAAGAATATATTAAAGGAGATAGAACAAAACATATTTCGCCAAAACTTCTCTATACTCATGATCTTGAAAAGAATGGTACTATCACTGTTCAACAAATTTGTTCGAAAGATAACTTGGCAGATATATTCACAAAGGCATTACCTACAAAACCCTTTGAAATATTGGTGTGCGACATTGGAATACGACGACTCAGAGATCTCAAGTGATGTTTCCGGGGAGTTAAATATATTGTATTATTTTGGGTTTATTAGATTATATGAAATATGTACTCTTTTTCCTTCACTAGGATTTTTTCCCATTGGGTTTTTCCCTAGTAAGATTTTAACGATGCATATTTCATATATACAGTGGGCATCTAAGGGGGAGTATTATGAATTTTTAATTAAATAGATGCCCACTAACCCTTGCTTAGTGTCCAATTTTGAGGTGTCTCAAAATCCATGCTCCATATGTCCTCTATGTGTCTTTTATTCAAAACCCCATATGTTCCATTATCCATGCACCATGTGTTGAAACCCTAAATGTCCCATGTGTCTCAATTTTAGACATTATTAGTGTTATGTAAAATCACACCACATGCTTATCCATGACCTATAAATAAGGTCAATGTGGTGCTCATTTAGTAGTTAGAATGTGTGAGAAATTAGTGGTGAGAATTTGTGAGAAATTAGTGAGAAATTTGATTTAGAAATTTGGTGGGAAATAAAATTTGAAAATTGGTGGGAAATGCTATTTTGAATTTTGAATTTTCTTTATTTTTGAATTGTTTTGTTTATTTTATTTCTTCGACGTTGCCTCGTTTCGTTCCTCAATTTTACAACAAAAAGAACGACAACTTTCTATTTTTATTTTTGACTTTTTTAGTTTTTCACCCTCTTTCATAACTATTTTATTTTCTATTTTAGATTTTTTGTTTTTAATTGAACTAATTCAATTTTCCATTTTTTGTTTTTTAAATTGAATTTGAAATTCTTAGTAAATTTCAATAAAAAACTATATCTTTTATAACTGATTTATGTTTCTCAACCTTGTTTTTTCTTTTACATATTTCTAATTTTTTTCTCACTCTAAAGATTTTCTTGCCTAAATTTCTCTCTAAAAAAATTTATGTTTCTCTCTTCAAAATTTTCATCTCGAAAATATTTACTATTATTTCTCTCATTCTCAATTTTTATTTTTATTGAAATGAATTTTATTTATTGACATTTTTGACAAAAACATTAAGTTTTATTTATTTTATGTTTATAATTAAATTATTTGTTTGTACTTTTGAGTTTGAGTTTGAGTTCTTAAATGTTACAATGGCTAATTTTCTTTTTTGGTATGTCTTACTAATTGATGATGTGAGATTTGTGTTTTAATTGTATCTGGATTTGTGGTTTAATTGGAATGGTGGTAAATTCACTTTCCTTCTCATGTCAAATTTTCTTTTCTATTTTTTTTTGTATAGTATTGGAACATATCAAGGAAAGAGTGTGGAGCAAAGTTTGTTTGCTCTCTCAAATGGTTCAAGCATTGTTTATGGTGCAAAATTTTGAGAGAGAACTTTTTTATATAATTCGATAAGTGCACTCTTGTGACTTATTTTTCTTTTGTGAGATTTCTATCAAGTCTTGGAGAAGACACATCAATCATTGAAGGGATTTCAATCGGTGGTCTACGACACAAAGAGAGCTTGTGTTTGAAAAGATCCAATTGAAGGATGAGTCGATCAAGTATTGTGACATGATTTAAGAAGGGAGTTGTTTTATGCATAAGTCAATTTTGATTGTAAACTATACTAACTTTTGATTGTTAATCTTATTCTCTTGGTGTGGCCTCGTGGAATAGGTTGGAAAATCGAACCACGTTAAAAATATATCTTGCTTAATTATTTTAGTTTACAAGATCCAAAAAATTATAACTTTATAAAGAGAATAATATTTTAGCAAGATATTTCGTCCTTCATTTATATATTTCTATTTTTAGGTTTCTTAATTCTTAGCTTTTGAAGCTTTCAATAGAATTTTATTTTAGTCCTTAAGCTTTACAAAGATAATTATTTTAGTTATTGTTATTATTTTACTACTAATATCTACTATTTGATTAGGAGCAAAGCCTAAACATAAATGATAGATAGTTAGTCCTTACTTAAAAAGTTTAATGTTTCTCTCAAATTTATACTTCTAAAAGTTTCAAAATCATAAGATTATATATATAAAAATTTATAATGTAAATTTCTACCATTGTGAAAATTTCTAGCTCTACTCTTTGTTTCAATTCACAAATACATCCTAGCCACCTATGTTACTTTAATTATATGTTGGGGTTTATGGAGTCCAAATCATCCAGAAAACTCATTATAAGGTCGTTCGAAGCTTGGATTAAAGGAAATGGAGCAAAAAGCATTGTAGAACAAGACAGAACCAAGAGGCTGATAAAATGGCAATTAGGCACTAGGCTGGGACGCCTAGGCGCCGCCCACAGCTCGGTGGTGCTATGACTTGAAGCGTCTTTTTGAATATACAGAGCCATGGTGCTAGTTGGGGTAACCAACAAAGTCGTAGTTGTTTCATATTTAAATGGAGATTTTCCCTAGATATGAGCTGCTACTAGCTGTCAAGAAGAAGTGAGAGAGGTATTAGGAGTGAGAATGAGGGCTGTAATAATATTCACTTAATTAATTTCTCAATAGTACAGACCTCCTTTGAATACATGGAATATAATAACAGAATGCTAATCTATTAACTCAACAGTGAGAAGTAAAACTAATGAAAACTAATTTAGTAACAAACACTTGTATCTTAATACTCCCCCTCAAGATGGGTTGTAGACATCAAAAAGACCCATCTTGGAAATAAAAGAAGAGAAAAAAGTAGCAGGAAGAGCTTTAGTAAAAATGTAAGCAAGTTGGGCTTGAGACCGAACATGCATTAATAGAATAAAACCAGTATTAACACGTTCTCGAACAAAATGGCAATCAAGCTCGATGTGCTTGGTGCGTTCATGAAAACTCGGATTAGAAACCATGTGGATAGCTATCTGATTATCACAAAAGAGTAACGATGGAGAGGGAATATAAATATGAAGCTCAGACAAGAGCCTAGACAACCAAATAACTTACAGACTGTAGCTGCCATAGCTCGATATTCTGCCTCGACAGATGAACAGGAAATCGTAGATTGTTTCTTTGCTTTCCAAGAAACTATTAAGTCACCAAAAAAAAAAAATATGAAACCCTGTTGTAGAACGCCAGGTATCAATACATGAACCTCAACCAGCATCAGAAAAAAACCCATAATTGAAAAGAAGTTGAAGGAGTCAGCATAAGGCCACAACCAGGCGACCCTTTCAAGTAACGAAGCAAATGAAAAACAAGAGCGAGATGAACTTTGCCTGAACGGGATACAAACTGACTTAGTTTATTCACTGCCAAAGTGATGTCCGGTCGTTACATGGTGAGGTTCAAAAGCTTCCCAATCAGACGATGATAAGAAGCAAGATCATGAAGAAGATCATCATCCAAAGAAGCTTGCAACTTTAGAGTCAGATCAAGGGGAACAACAGTTTACAACCCAACATGCCAGCATCCTCCAAAATAGTTAAAGTGTAATATCTCTGAGATAGACATATGCCACGAGAACTACAAGCCAATACAAGCCCAAGAAAGTACTTGAGAGACCCCAAGTCTTTGAGCTTGAACTTAAGATGCAGAAGAGTCTTCAGTTCATTAAGCAGAGAAGTAGATGCACTGGTAATAATGATGTCATCAACGAAACTAAAAGAGCAACAAAAGACTCATCTTGACCACAAACGAACAATGAGTAGTCAGCCTTGGATTGAGAGAAACCAAGGGACAATAAGGCAGCAGAAAACTTTGCAAACCACTGTTGAGAAGCTTCTTTGAGCCCATATATGAACTCTTTAAGACGACATACCAGACACTCCCCATGTTGAGCAATCGGAACAGAAGGCCGATATCCAAGGGGCAAGTCCATATAGACTTCCTCAACTAAATCACAGTGGAGGAAAACATTATTGACATCCAACTGAATAAGGGGCCAAGACTTCGAGACAACAATGGTAAGAAGAATCTTGACAGTGACCATTTTGGCAACGGGAGAGAAGGTTTCAATAAAGTCCAACCCTTTTGCAACTAACGCGGCCTTATATCGTTCAATACTGCCATCCGAACGATGCTTGATCTTATAAATCCAACGACAGCCAATAGTGTGATGACCAGGAGGTAAAGGAACTACAGTCCAAGTGTTATTGACTTCCATAGCCTCAAGTTTAGCAGTCATTGCCTCGTGCCATTGTGGAGAAGAGACAACATGATGATAATAAGCGGGCTCACTATGGGCAGAAACCGCAACTGCCAAAGAAGAATAAGCATGAGATAACAGTGTATAAGAGCAAAATGTTGCAATGGATAGTGAGTGGAAACCCGTGAAGGCTGATGACCATGTAAAATAGCACAATGATACTTTTGAAGATAAGAAGGTAACTTTGTGGGACGAGTTGATCTACACAACTGAGGATCAACAGGGACAATGGGCGCAATTGATGTTGAAGTGGACAAGTCACCGTAATAGGGACTGAAGTGGCACGCGTAAGCATAGTAGTAGCAAGAGATGAAACTACTTAGATGACAAATTAGGAGTAAGAGACCGTGCAACACTACTATGGATGGCTAGAGGACTGTCAATAGCTCCCTCTGTCACAGGACTCGGAACCATGTCCATATTAGTTAGGACTGTCATTAGGAGAAGTAGGGTCTATTGTTGTAATAGGAGAAATAGCATCAGAAGGCCGAATGATTGTTCCATGAATGAAACCGAGCTTGTTCTTGATCGAGAGAGCTATAATCATCGATATGCTCCATGAGGTATAATTTTCTTCAGTGAGCAACTGATTAACAAGAACGAGTCTGGTATTATCCATATGATGAAGATAATACAGATTTTGAGGAGAACCAGTGCCGAAAGGAGAAGACACAATCGTATGAGAATAAACTACAAGCGACGAAATAATTGGTGGTGATGGAACAATCGGTGGATAAGGACCATTGGGATTTGAAGAAGAATCGGTCATGGTCAAAACTCAAGAAAATAGAATAGTGTAGAAAAAATAAATCTCAACTAATACCATATTAGATAGGGATGACAAAAATACCCACTGGACCTGATTCTCGCGGGTACCCGACCCAATCGGGTTGGGGATTCCCCAATGGTCAAACAGGGGATCCCAATCGCGTTCCCAGGAGGTCCCCCCGCCCCGTCCCCGACCCTGCCTCGTTTAATATTTTATTAGTATTTATATTTTTATATATAATAAATTAATAATACTAATAATAATATATTAATTTTTATCCTACTTTTATAATTTGTTTAAAAAGAAGCCAATGACTCAAACCCAATAAAATATTAATAAATCTTTTAAAACATGAATTTAGGTCGGGGACGGGGATGGGATAGCCCTGGGCCCCGCGCCGCCCCGTTGCCATCCTTAATATTAGAAGTGAGAATGAAGGATATAATAATATTCACTTAATTGATTTCTCAATAGTACAGACCTCGTTTAAATACATGGAATATAATAACAGAATGCTAATATATCTAACTGAACAGTTAGAAGTAAAACTAATTAAAATTAATTAGTAACAAACACTTGTATCTTAATAAGGGGGGAGAACGTGACAACAATTCTTTTTGGGGCGCATTCAGGAAATCATTGTTGTTGTTCCCTAGAGAGTCAGACAGCCATTATTGTAATACATTGATAGAGTTTTGTAGAGCGTTGAGAGATCCTATTGTAATCTTCATATTATAGTAGCTGTATTTGTTAGGTTTTGGCAAAATATTGGAATTGAAGTTGTCCCACATTGGAAGAATACAAGGATGGTCTCCATATACTAGAAGTTGTCCCACATCGGAAAAGTACAATGACGAGATGTGTTCCAACTACTATAAAAAGAGCTCATGGGCTTGGATTTTAATCATGTCAATTGAAATACTTTAAGTCTGGTATACCAACTCTTGTTAACTGAGCGGTATTTGCTTTGAAAGAGTGTTTTGTGTAATTGGGGTCGGGGGAGAAATCTGTGTGATTGTAATAATTTTTCACATAGTGGATTTTCCCTTGTGGGCCGTGGTTTTTTCTCCAGTTTGGAGTTTTTCCACATTAATTCTTGTGTTTCTTTATTTTATTGCTTTCTTTAAATTTTTCGGTTATTTTCTACTTATTCCTTGAGTAGAAGTAGGGAATTTTTCCCAACAAGTGGTATCAGAGCTTTAGGTTTGTAGTTTCTAGAATTTCTGAGTATGCTATGTGGTTGCAGCATTGTCTGAACTTCCACATCAGAAAAGATTTCTTGAAATGAGCTACGGTTTTGTGAATAGTGTGGCTTGTTCACTATTTGCAGATTCGCTAGGAGTGTGAAGCAGATATGTCATTCTTTATGAGTCCAGTGAAGATTGACGTGGAGAAATTTGACGAAAGGATCAACTTTGGCTTGTGACAAGTGCGTCAAGGATGTGCTAATACAATCTGGGTTACACAAGGTGTTGAAGGGAAGAGCGAGTGAAGGTACTTCGGAAAAGCTAAGCGGTGATGGTGGTCCAATGGAGTCCAGTGGTGGTTCCAGCAGGGGTTCTAAGAAGTCTAGCATGAGTGATGAAGATTGGGAGGAAATGAATTTGAGAGCTGCAAGTGCGATACGAACAGGTTTGGCTAAGAATATTCTTGTGAATGCGTATGGAATTTCGACAGCCAAAGAACTTTGGGAGAAGCTCGAAGCGTTGTATCAGGAAAATGACATCTCAAATCGGTTGTACCTGAAGGAGCAGTTTCACACACTGCGAATGGAGGAAGATATGAAAATTTCAGATCATTTGAGTAATCTTAATAGCATCATCTTTGAGCTAGAGGCAATCGAAGTGAACATAGATGATGAAGATAAAGCACTCAGACTCATCTTATCATTTCCACCTTCTTATGAACACATGAAGCCGATCTTGATGTATGGGAAAGATACTTTGAATTTTGCTGAGGTTACTAGTAAACTTTTGTCAGAGGAAAGAAGGCTGAAGAGTGAAGGGTGTACTTCACATGAAGATTTGATACTGGTAGCTAGCAATTGGAAGAAGAAGAAAGACGTCGTTCAAAAGGAAGCTTGTTGCTGGGGATGCGGACAGTCTGGACACATGAAGAAAGATTGTCCCAATAGAGTCGGTTCGTTAAAGGGCTCTCAGCAGGATGCTGACAGTGTTTCTCTCATCACGGGAGACGATGATCAGTTCCTTTGAAGAGAGAGAGAATTCATCCTCGTGGTATGTTCGCTTTACCATGATAGAGAATGTGATGTTAGCAGTTCCACAAGTTTACACATGAGCATTGGCTTGGCAGTTATGCAAGGTGTATGTGGTGGAAGTTATATCGATGGTTGAAGAACTTCCAAGTGAGCCAAGTAGGTGGAAGTTGCACCATAAATCTCAGCAGGATTTATCGACATGTGACGAGGAAGAAAAATCTTGGAAGACGACATTCCAAGTGATCTACTTTTATGGTGGAGTAGGCTATAGTTCTCTAAATTGAGAATTATGATTATCGGTGAAGACAATGAGTGCAGTAGAAGCTGTGAACTTTTTTCAATATCTTGCCAAGGTGGAATTTGTTGGGAGATGTGTTCCAACTACTATAAAAGGAGCTCATGGGTTTGGGTTTTAATCATCCCAATTGAAATACTTTAAGCCTGGTATACCAGCACTTGTTAACTGAGCGGTATTTGCTTTGAAAGAGTGTTTTGTGTAATTGGGGTCGGGGAGAGAAATCTGTGTGATTGTAATAATTTTTCACATAGTGGATTTTCCCTTGTGGGCCGTGGTTTTTTCTCCGATTTGGAGTTTTTCCACGTTAATTCTTGTGTTTCTTTATTTTATTGCTTTCTTTAAATTTCTCGATTATTTTCTGCTTATTCCTTGAGTAGAAGTAGGAGATTTTCCCATCAGTATTTGTAGAAGACTGGACGCGTAGTCCCAAGTTTGGGTCAAACTAATATAAACTATGGTGTTAGCTTTTCTATCCTTACTTTGTCTTTCTTTCTATAGATTATTGTTTTATTATGGTCCTTCATCATGTAGAAGATAATTGGTTAGGTCTATATTGGATTACTATAACTAGCGAATTCATTCCCAAAATTGTAGGCTTACATTAGCATGTTAGTATACTTATCGGAAGCTACACCGTACAAATATTAAACAATTAACGACAACATAAAAATGAGATCCAAATTACTATTATTGTGTTGAAACACAAAACCCACAATATTTATTGATAAACTCAACTAACCAAAGAACTTCTTGCCTCACGAACTAGATAAAAGCTAATCTCGACGACGGTTTGGTTCCCTAAACTTAACACTTCATTTTAACTCAAATGATATAGACACAAAAGGAACAGGCAAGACTACTAGTGAAGCATTTGGCCATGCTTCTTGCCCAACAAACTCGCGAGGGTCTTCCATAGTTCGGCATATTAGTCACTCGAAATTGAAGCTCATGCTGCAATGCACCGTAAACTCATACCTGCTAGAAATTAGAACACCATTCTTTATATATGGAAGTCGATGATCTTACTCCATTTTGGTCTGAAAGTTTTCGATGAGTAAACAAGAGGTTGGTTAGTGTTTTACACCTCGATAAGTATCTCAAGTTCCAAGTCCAAACTCCGGTACGAGCATGCCGTCGTCGAAACCGAGTCCTTCTTCTTCACTCGATCTTACTTCAAGACTCTAAAGCCTTTTTGTTAGGTGTTTTGTTTCCACATATTGCTAATATGCATGTAGTGAGGTGCGTCTAGGCATAAGTTGAAAGCTCTTTTCTAAGTTATCCAATAAAACTCCAATCTAATTCTTATGTGTTTTGTTTAATTAAAAAGATTGAAACTTCTTTATAAAAAAAATTGAAACTTGAAATTAATGGTAAATATATTATGACCTTCATAACCTATTAACGTCAAAGTCTTATCAAATTATATAGAAATGGATGAGTTTATAATCTCTACAGCCAAAATTCTAATCTTGTTATTTTGTTTAAGATTTTAAGAAATTTTGGTTTTATTTTTATTCAGTAAATATTGTTCCACCATGGTTAATAGTACGCAAAGTAACTTGTGTTAAAGACAACGGTACCACAAGTATCCCCAAATATCTCCAAAATGGTATGATATTATTCACTTTGGACGTAACCCTCACGACTTTGCTTTTGTTTTCACCCAAACGGCTTCATACCAATGGAGATAATCGTCATCATCTATATATCAGGAATCACTATCTTCCTTAATAAATGTGGGACATTGTCTATACACCTTGCAACCCCAACAATCCTCCACTCGAACAAAGTATCACTTGTATCTTGCCTCAAATAGTCATTCATTCATCTGCTCCTTGACATGAGAGCTTGATTTGCGACTCTCGACCAACAACAAGAGTTTGCTTCTATCAACACGTCTAGGTAGAGCACTGCTACACGGATCATATTGTGAGAATATTAGGTTTCAACCATAAAGTACACCCTTACCTCCCTCGGACAAATATATCTCTTCTTCTCTCTGCAAAACCAGTGGGAACTGATCGTATTACTTTTTCTATCAATATCCACAAATTGATAGATCGTCTTGCTCGTCTCCGAGCACTTTTTGTTCAACCTGAGGATTCGTCCACAATTTTCGTAATGACTATAGGGTTCGCCAATCACTCTTGTTCGGTCTCATCTCTAAGGATCCTCCTACATAGCTACGTTTTTTTTATCATGGCTTTGATACTACTTGTTTAAAAACAAAGATGATACGATCATATTTGGCCCAAAGATCCAAGAGTCAACCCATTTCAGTGAAGAGGCAGATAAATATGGGAGGCTCCCTAAAAGGAGAAAGTTTGAGCCCAAGAAGGAACCACATGCCAAGATGGAAAGCCCGTCGCATGCACATGGTTTGCCCATCGCACACAGCCGCGCGCGCTAATATTAGCAGATCGCGTCCTGCGAGAGCATGCCTGCACCGTTTGACTGCCCGTGCATGCCTTCGCATTGCCGCACGCCCCACACCCCGTGCATGCCATCGCACCCGCATGCCCAGTAGCCTGCCGCGTGCTTCCCCCAGCTAGGCACTAACCTGACATTGCGTCCCTACCGCCAGTGGCCGCGCGCTTCCCCTACCACCATTGTGTAATGGGTATAGTGTATGCTCTAGTTTATTGTATTTTCTCTTTGCCTTATGATAATGTACACCCCACTCGAGTTTAGTTCAAGTGGGAGTTTGTTGGGTGTGTTGCCCTAAACTTGTAGTTTGTATTTCTGTAAAAACAAATGTATATTCAATAAAGTTTTATTCAATCAATTTGTTGTTGAATTCATAGCATTGCATTGTCCAAAATCCAATAAACTAAACATCCAAGGTTATTATCATGTAACCGGGACAGTATATCTATTGGGTATATATTTGATATATTAGGTATATATTTGATATACCCCTGATATACAAGGGGATAACGTTCCGTGAATAACCTAAATGGTTTATTGTATATGGATAAGGCTGGGTACCTTATCCTAGCAATAATATGGATACGGCCCACTCTGTAAATGTTATAGATGACTCGATGCAGGTCGTTCGTGTGAAGACATGCGATTGAGGATATCTTATAAAATGAGTTTGTATAAGACCAGACTGCGAAATAGCCAATCTTTAGATGTAACACTATTGACTAATAGATTGCTATTTCATAGGATGACCAGACAACTGATTCTCAATCCTGAGTGAGTTATGGACTCCTGCCCGTGAAGGCTCGTCCTTTGATCTGTATGGGTGAGAGTGGCCCGAGTTTCTGACTCAATATTCCTACCATTTTGGGGACGTGACCGAGTGGGGAGTTGAGAACATAATTTCACAAGATGAAATTCACTCCTCCCCGACTTTAAGGGAGTAGATGAGTGTTCTCTTAAATACCGACTCCGAGACTTGAACAAGGGGCCCCACCCTCTCACTGGCCCGAGAGGGACTTTCGGTTATTGGTTGGACCATAACCAGGTTGTTCATTAGAGGAGCAGTAGTATTTAAGGAGTACGATGTAACTCAGGGGTAAAACGGTAATTTGACCCAGCTTGAGTTACGAACACTCGTGAAGGATTGACTTGTCATTAATGGTTGTATATCCGTGGACAGGAAAATATTCTGCAGTGAGAAGAGTGCAGCTGCAGGTCTTTAGTGGAGTGACCCGTAGTTAACGAATGTTGATTAACTCGGTCAATGAGTTTGATCGATTAATCTCGTATCGTTGGAGCTTCTGATCTGTAGGTCCATTAGGTCCCCTTGCTAGCTCATAACGGGTAAAACGAGGATCAAGTTTTTGGAAAATTTGAAATGTTCAAATTGCTCAACGGATTATATGTATAGTAATACATTATAATATATAGTTCATTCTAATTGAAACTATATATTAATGAGAGAAATTATTTAATAAAATTAATATGAATATGATTCATATTAAAATTATGGGTTAAAAATAATGTGCATAAGATGTACATTACAACTATAGGTATAGGTTATATGAAAGAATTGCTATAGAATGTGATTATATTTTTGTAATAAATAATTAAGTGTTAATTATTTATTTGATTTATATATGTATATATTAATTTTTAATTAGATTAATAATTAATTGTTATTTATTAATTAATATGATTAAATAAATGGATAAATAAATATATTAATTATTATGTATATTAATTATTATTATTTCTTAATAATATTAATAAATAATATTATAATTAGTATATATAACTCCCTTGCAAAAATGTAGGGAAGTGGGGAGTTAAGTGACGTGGGGCTGTTTTTTGGTTTGTTTTTTGGCAGAAAACTGCTAAGCCAAGAACAGAACTCCAATGGATCAAACATTTTCTCTCCATCTCAATTTCTCTCAATTCTCCCTCTCGTTGCAAAGAAACGCTCCCACAAGCGAGTTCTCGGTACCCAAACGATAGGACGGAAGGTCCATTGGTGGTGTTCGTTGGTTTAATCCATTGAAGAATTCTTCTTCAAAGGTAAAAGAAAAGTTCTTTCCCCTTTATTTTCATCTTTGAATCTTTGATTTTGTTTCTAAAAAATTCATGAACGATGATCCGCTTCCGCTCCGGATTCACATCCCATCACAACGCCCACACGAGCCCCAGTCCTACGAGCGCCTGCGCGCTCCTGCCATGCTAACCTCATAAGAAGCTAGCACCTCCGCTAGCATGTGCGCTCGCCTGATGCCAGCAGCCAACGCCCCAACGCACGCGCTAGCCACCCTCGAGGCCACCCACTTTTGGCGCTAACCTCGCAAACACCTTGCCCAATGTACGCTCCTAGCCTAGCTAGCCTCCGCAACGCTTCATTTGCGCGCCCGCCTGCCAACATGCCGCCTACACCTGCGTGCGCGTCCTGCCTGCTCAGCGCCACGCTCACACCCCTGCTGCACGCCCTATCACCGCACGCCCCTCTGTTGAACGCTGCATGCTGTCCGTGCGCCCAGCCTCACACGCACGCCATCGCCCTGCCTGCGCACACACCTGCTTCCAGGACCCTCAGCGTCGTCCATCAACCATGCGAGCCACGCCCTACACCCGCCCATGCGCGCGCCCACCCTCAACACCAGTTTCCTTATGCGTGCGCCACTGCCAGCCCCCATGGGCGCCCCTACCAGCTTGATGTTGCCACCTTGCCTTGCTGCCCACCCCAAACAATTTAAGAATTGTTTTCATTTTTTGTTTTGAAATATTTTGAGGAATTTTATTTTGATTATTGCTTTTTAGGTTTTAGCAACTTTTCTCAAGTTTAGGCAAGTTTTCCATTCTTTAGGAATTTATCATTTTTAATTTTAATTTTTAAATTTGTTATTTTTCTTGTAAAGGTAATGGGCATTAGCCTATAAATAGGCTTGCACCCCTCTGGTATGAAATAACCTTTGAATCTTGATTGAAATAAAACTTAAGAGTTTTTCCAAAAAATATCGAATTCTTTTGTGTGGTTGAACTTAGGTTTTCATATTTTCCCTTGGACCATGCTTGTTTGATTGGTCACCAAACTCGTGGAGTGTTTCTGACCTTGAGCATAGTGAGTATTCTATCTGCTCAAGGTAACGACTGCAAAGGTAATCCATCTAACCCTTAGCCTTTCAGGTTGAAATCATCTATACGATTGGGTTCGAGTCACTTGTGGCTCGAGTAGTCCAATACGCTTGGGTTGTTGCGTATCAAAAGATACCCTCAAGTTTGTTGGGAAAAAAATATAGACCAATCGATCGTCCAATAAGTAAGCAATGATAATATAAGGAATAAGATATAGGGATAAAAAAGCTTAACACCATTGGGATTCTATTGGTTCACCCCAATCTTGAAACTACGTCCAATCTTCTGCAAGTAGGTTCTACTATAGTTGGGAATATTAGAGTGTAGATGTCACTCAAGATATTACAATGACTTTCTTGCTTCTAAGTACCCTAACAATGGCTATTAGAATTATACAATTGAAAATACTCTCACTAATGCCCACTGATACAAACTTTTTTTCACACATTACCCTTCAACCACTCAAGTCTTTTTTATTTGGATTCCAAAAATATAAAACCTTGACAAAAAGACTATATTTATAGAAAGCCAAAAAGTCATGATCCTTATAAGAAAACAATATCCTTATCTTTATAAGGAAGCAATATCTCTTTGTAGGAATTCATAGAATTGAAAATTATTTTCCATGTAGACATTGAATCTCCTATTTTGGCTCTATTATCTCAACAACTTGTATGTTAGTATATGTTTTCTCCACACAACCTCGTAAAAATAAAGTGTAAGTATACACCAAAAATTAGTTGTAGGAATGAAACAAGGTCGTAACTCACCAAGGCTGAGATTAATACTTCAAAATTCACTCAAGAACACCAATAATTCCAAACTTTAATATTCAGGATATTGACTAAGGTTAATATGAATTTAAACAAACAGGGATGTAAAAATAAACTTGGAATGACGAGAGTTACTAAGAATGAGCTATTCTCTAGGATGTAGAAAGTGATCGCAAGGAGAAACTTGTAACAGTAAAAAGAAAATGGAGGAGATTTGTTGCGCTGTATATACTAATCTCAATAGATGCCCTAGCATTGATTTCTAGTTGTTGATCAAACCGACATGGTTTTCTTTCGGAACCCAAATCATGATCTATGCATAACTTTCGTTGCTATAATTGCACACACAAAACAGTTTATAAGCGAAAGTTAGGTGAACCTTATTCCTAAGCATCCACAATCTAGCTAAAAATATAAACTAACCTCAAGTAAAGCCAAACAAGCATCATCTCATATATTTTTTCCAAATCATACAGAGCTAGTAAACTAAAAATGGTGGGCACCCAACTTTACTTAACAACAACGAAATCGTACTACAATAGGTATTGTTCAAGTTTTACAGCTTGCAATACCACCCCCTCCCCCCACCTAAAATGGTATTTATCTCATGGATGTGGGAGAAAACAAAGAAGAAAAGAGTATGACACAACTCATTCTCGTGAAAGCAGCATAAAATAGTGGATAACCCTCTAGCTTCTTCCAAAAACTAGTGGGTCTTCTCCTTCCTTTGTTAGTTCTAAGACAAAAACGGGGATATCTCCTCTGTCTTTTTATTTTTATTTTTTTGGGATTTGTTGTGAGGGCTGTGTAACTTGGAGCTTTTAAATCGCTCTCTAAATTTAGGGAATTAGACATTAGCTATACAAACAATGGGTAAAATATGCGTAAAAAGAAGTTACCGCATTGTCCTAATAATCTTGCAAAGTGATGCTCCAGCATCGGGTGTCCGAGCATTGAAGTATGGATCACCTGTTCTATAAAAGCTCTCGTATTTCCTACATTAGTGTTAAAAATAACAAGAACTAAGTCGAATCTTCCAAATTCATTACAAAACAAGGATTCGAGGATGATTTGCATGCACATTATGCTCTAAAACAAAATAAATAACTGAAGGAGTTTTTTTATTATTCTTGAAATTTTAGGCTTCTTAAGGGTGCGTTAGATTGATGATCAAAAAACATAAATCTGAAAATGAGAGATTTAATTAAAAATATTCTTTGTTTTCAATCTTTTTATATATGTGTTTGGTAGCACACGTAAAAAATGAATTTTAATTTAAAAAATTGTTTAACATGTGTGTAGCAATATTTTCCTAAACTAATAGCGGTTATCAGCTAAGTTTTAGTTTAATCTAAAAGAATATTAATTAATTTATTAACATTTTTATTATAAAATTTGTATAATTATTATTTTACAATGTTGTATAAATTATAATATATTATATTTTACATGTTTTAATTTCAAGAAAAATGAAATGAGTTTATAACATCAAATAATATATTTGCCAAAGTTAAATATTGTTTTTAGAGTTTCTATTATTTGGATCACAAAATTTGAAAACGGTTTTTAAAAACAAATCTGTCAAATGCATAACTGAATCAATTTGATTTAGTGAGTATGAAAACAAGAAACATAATCTAAATTTTCAATCAAAAGACCCTGAATTTTTGGTTTTTGAAGCTTTCAATAGAACTTTGTTTTAATCTTTAAGCTTTAAAAAGAGAATTATTTTAGTTACTATTAATATTTTATGACCTAATATCTGCTATTTGATTAGAGAAAAGATAGATATAGTTACTCCTTGTTATAATTTAATGTCTCTCAGATTTATACTTCTAAAGTTTCAAAATCATAAGACTATATATATAAAAGTTTATAATGTAAACTTTCTGCCTTGGTAAAAATTTACGTTGAGATCTATGGAGTCCAAATCATCAAGAAAACTCGTGGTTTTGAAGCAAGCGTTGTAGAATAAGATATAGTCAAGAGGTTGAGAAGACTGCAATTTGGCACAAGACTTGAGCGATTAGGCACTAGACTGGGGCGCCTAGGCACCGCCCACAGCTCGGTGGTACTATGACTTGAAGCATCTTTTTACCTAGATATGAGCTACTACTAGCTGTCAAGGAGAAGTGAGAGAGATATTAGAAGTGAGAATGATGGCTATAATAATATTCACTTCGTTGATTTCTCAATAGTACAGACCTCCTTTAAATACATGGAATATAATAACTGAATGCTAATCTATCTAACTGAACACTTAGAAGTAAAACTAATTAAAACTAATTAGTAACAAACATTTGTATGTTAATACCCCTCAAGATGGGCTGTAGACATCAAAAAGACCCATCTTGAAACTAAAATAAGAGTAAAGAGCTGTAGGAAGAGCCTTAGTAAAAATGTCAGGAAGTTGGACTTGAGACCGAACATGCATTAATCGAATAAAATCATTATTAACACGTTCCGGAACAAAATGGCAGTCAAGCTCGATGTGCTTGGTGCGTTCATGAAAACTCGGATTAGAAGCGATGTGGATAGCTGATTATCACGAAAGAGTAACAATGGAGAGAGAACAGAAATATGAAGCTCAGACAAGAGGCTAGACAACCAACTGAGCTCACAGACTGCAACTGTCATGACTCGATATTCTACCTTGGCAAATGAATGGGAAATTGTTGATTGTTTCTTTGCTTTCTAAGAAACCATTGAGTCACCCAAAAAAAAAAACAAAACCATGTTGTAGAACGTCAGATATCAATGCATGAATCCCAATCAGCATAAAAAAAAACCCATAATTGAAAAGAAATTGAAAGAGTCAGCAAAAGGCCACAACCAGGTTTGGTGGTGGCCTTTCAAGTAACGAAGCAAATGAAAAATAGTAGCGAGATGAACTTTGCCTGGACGGGATACAAACTGACTTAGTTTATTCATTGCAAAAGTGATGTCCGCTCGTGACATGATGAGGTACAAAAGCTTCCCAATTAGACAACGATAAGAAGTAGGATCATTGAGAAGATCATCATACGAAGAAGCCTGCAACTTAAGAGTCGGATCACGGGGAACAGAAACCAGTTTACAATCCAACATGCCAGCATCCTCCAAAATAGTTAAAGCGTAATGTCTCTGAGATAGACAAATGCCACGAGAACTACGAGCCAATTCAAGCCCAAGAAAGTCCAATTCTTTGAGCTTGAACTTAAGATGCAGAAGAGTCTTCAATTCATTAAGCAAAGAAGGAGATGCACCAGTAATAATACTGTCATCAACGTAAACTAAAAGAACATAAAGACTCATCTTGACCACGAATGAACAATTAGTAGTCAGTCTCAGATTAAGAGAATCTAAGGGACAATAAGGCAGCAGAAAACTTCGCAAACCACTATCGAGAAGTATGTTTGAGCCCATATATGGACTTTTTAAAATGACAGACCATGTGCTCCCCCTGTTGAGCAACCAAAACAGAAGGCCGATATCCAAGGCGGCAAGTCCACATAGACTTCCTCAACTAAATCACCGTGGATGAAAGCATTGTTGACATCCAATTGAATAAGGGGCCAAGACTTCGAGACAACAATGGTAAGAGGAATCTTGACAGTAACAATTTTGGCAAGGGGAGAGAAGGTTTCAATAAAGTCCAACCACTCTTGTTGAGTATACCCTTTTGCAACTAATCAGGCTTTATATCGTTCAATACTGTCATCCAAACGATGCTTGATCTTATAAATCCAACAACAACCAATAATGTGATGACCACGAGGTAGAGTAACTACAGTCCAAGTGTTATTGATTTCCATAGCCTCAAGTTCAGCAGCCATTGCCTCACACCATTGTGGAGAAGAGACAACCTGATGATAATAAGCGAGCTCACTATGGGTAGAAACCGCAACTGCCAAAGAATAATGAGCATGAGATAACCGTGAATAAGAGACAAAATGTTGCAATGGATAGTGAGTGGAAACCCATAAAGGTTGATGACCATGTAAAAGAGCATAATGATACTCTTGAAGATAAGAAGGTAACTTTGTAGACGAGTTGATCTATGCAACTGAGGACCAATGGGGACAATGGGCGCAACTGATGTTGAAGTGGACAAGTCACCCGTAATAGGGACTGAAGCAGCAGGCGTCGGCATAGTAGTAGCAAGAGATGAAACTATTTTAGATGACAAATTAGGAGTAAGAGACCGTGCAACACTGTTATGGACGGCTGGAGGACTGTCAACAGCTCTGTCTGTCACAGGATTGGGAATCGTGTCCATATTAGTTATTACAATGGGGTTGTCATTGGGAGAAGTAGGGTCTACTGCCGTAATAGGAAAAATAGCATTAGAAGGCTGAACGATTGTTCCATCAATGAAACCGAGCTTGTTCTTGATCGAGAGAGCTATAATCATAGATCTGCTCCATGAGGTATAATTTTCTTCAGTGAGCAACTGATTAACAAGCACGAGTCTAGTATTATCCGTATGATGATCAAGATAATACGGATTTTGAGGAGAACCAGTGCCGGAAGGAGAAGACATAGTCATCTGAGAAGAAACTACAGGCGACGGAATAATTAGTGGTGATGGAACAATCGGTTGAGAAGGATCATTCAGTCATGGTATAAACTCAAGAAAATATACAGAAAAAATAAATCTCAACTAATACCATATTAGAAGTGAGAATGAGGGCTGTAATAGTATTCACTTCATTGATTTCTCGATAGTACATACCTCCTTAAAATACATGGAATATAATAACTGAATGCTAATCTATCTAACTGAATAGTTAGAAGTAAAACTAACTAAAGTTAATTAGTAACGAACACTTGTATCTTAATAAGAGAGGAGAACGTGACAACCATTCTTTTTGGGGCATACTCCAGAAACCATTATTGTGGTTCCCTAGAGAGTCAGACAACCATTATTGTAATACTTTGAGAGAGTTTTGTAGAGCGTTGAGAGATCCCATTTTAATCTTCATATTATAGTAGAATTGTAGTTGTAGAAGACTGGACACGTAGTCCCAAGTTTGGGTCGAACTAATATAAAATATGGTGTTAAATTTTCTATCCGTACTTTGTCTTTCCTTTTATAGATTATTATTTTACTATGGTTTGCTTCATCATGTAGAAGGAGAATTGGTTAGGTCCTTATCGGATTACTAAAACTAGAGAATTCATTCCCAAAATTATATGCTTACATTAGCATGTTAGTATACTTATTGGAAGCTACACCATCCAAATATTAAACAATTAACGACAACATAACAATGAGATCCAAATTACTATTATTGCGTTGAAACACGAAACCCACAACCTTTTATTGACAAACTCAACTAACCGAAGAACTTCTTGCCTCACGAACTCGATAAAAGCTAATCTCGACGACAGTTTGGTTTCCCTAAACTTGACACTTAATTTTAACTCAAATGATATAGACACAAAAGGAACAAGCGAGACTACTAGTGAAGTATTTGGTCATATTTGTTGCCCGACAAACTCGATAGGGTCTTCCTTTGCAATTACTTGGTGACCACCAGAATTATCATAAAAGGGATAGGACAATGACAAAGCGAGTGATGCATATGGATATGTTCTCAAACATATTTAACTAGTTTGGCTTCACTGCCACTCCTTGGTTTGGTATGTCGATCGCTCGAAATCGAAGCTCATGCTGCAGTGCACTGTAAACTCATACCTGTTAGAAACAGAGTCGTGTTTGATAAGCTACATTGGAACACCATTCTTTATATATAGAAGATGATGATGTTAATCCATTTTGGTTCGAAAGTTTCCGATGAGTAAACAAGAGGTTGGTTAGTGTTCTATGCCTTGAGAAGTATCTCAAGTTCCAAATCCAAACTCCAGTATGAGCATGCCGCTGTCGAAATCAAGTCATTCTTCTTCACCTGATCTTACTTCAAGACTTTAAAGCCTTTTTGTTAGGTTGTTTTGTTTCTACATATTGCTAATATGCATGCAGTGAAGTGTGCCTAGGAATCAATTTCAAACTCTTTTCTAAGTCATCAAATAAAACTCCAATCTAATTCTGATGTGTTTTGTTTCATTAAAAAGATTGAAACTTTTTTATAAAAAAAAAGTTGAAACTTGAAATTAATGGTCAAATATTATGACCTTCGTAACATACTAACATCAGAGTCTTGTCAAATTATATAGAAATGGATGGGTTTATAATCTCTAGAGTCAGAATTCTAATCTTGTTATTTTGTTACCACAAGTATCCCCAAATATCTCCAAAATGGTATGATATTGTTCACTTTGGACATAACCCTCACGACTTTGCTTTTGTTTTCACCCAAAAGGCTTCATACCAATGGAGATAATCGTCCTCATCTATGTATCATGAATCACTATCTTCCTTAATAAATGTGGGACATTGTCTATACACCTTGCAACCCCAACAATCCTCCACTCGAACAAAGTATCACTTGTATCTTGCCTCAAATAGTCATTCATTCATCTGCTCCTTGACATGAGAGCCTGATTTGCGACTCTCAACCAACAACAAGAGTTTGCTACTATCCAACACGTCTAGGTAGAGCACTACTACACGGATCATATTGTGGGAACTTTAGGTGTCAACCATAAAGTACACCATTACCTCTCCTTAGACAAATATATCTCGTCTTCTATCTAGAAGACCAATGGGAATTGATCGAACTACTTTTTCTATCAATATCCTCGACTTGATAGAATGTCTTGCTCGTCTTCGAGCACTTTTTGTTCGACCTGAGGATTCATCCACAATTTCCGTAATGACTATAGGGCTCACCAATCAATCTTATTCGGTCTCATCTCCAAGGATCTCTCTTACATAACTCGGTTTTTTTTTTATCATGGCTTTGATACCACTTGTTAAGGACAAAGATATCCCTAAGTTTGTTGGGAAAAAATATAAACCAATCGATAGTTGAGTACATTCTTCAAACAGGAACTACTTGATTTTCCCCTTCCACATGTTAAAACACATAAGTAAGTAACAATGTTATATGGAACAAGAGATAAGGATAAAAAAGCTTAACACTAATGGGATTCTATTGGTTCACCCCAATCTTGGGACTAGGTCCAGTCTTCTGCAAGCACATTCTATTATAGTTGGGAATATTAGAATGAAGATCTCGCTCAAGATATTACAATGACTTTCTTGCTTCTAAGTATCCTAACAATGGCTAGGATTATACAATTGAAAATACTCTCACTAATGCCCACGGATACAAACTCTTTTTCACACACTACCCCACAACCACTCAAGTCTTTTTTATTTGGTTTCTGTAAAAATAAAACGTTAACAAAAAGACTATATTTTATTGAAAGCCAAAAAATCATAATCCTTATAAGAAAACAATATCCTAATCTTTATAAGGAAGCAATATCTCTTTGAAGAATTCGTAGTAGTATTGAAAATTATTTTCCACGTAGGACACTGAATCTCCTATTTTGGCTCTATTATCCCACCAACTTGTATATTAGTATATGTTTTCTTTACAAAACCTCGGGAAAATAAAGTACAAGTATACACCAAAAATTAGTTGCAGTAATGAAACAAGGTCGTAACTTACTAGTATTGAGATTAATACTTCAAAATTCACTCAAGAACACCAATTACTACAAACTTTAATATTGAGGATATTGATTGAGGTTAATATGAATTTAAACAAACAGGCATGTAAAAATAAACTTTAAATGACGAGAGGTACTAAGAATGAGCTATTCTCTGGGATGTAGAAAGTGATAGCAAGGAGAACTTGTAACAGTAAAATGAAAACGGAGGAGATTTATTGCACTGTATATACTAATTTCAATAGATGCCCATTGATTTCTAGTAAACAAAAAAGTTTTTTTGAGATATGTAATTTTGGAAAAGTAAGATAAAATAAATGTTAAGGCAAATAAGAGAAATTTAAAGCAAACAATAAAATTATAAAATCAATTGCAAAAATAAATAAGAGGGAGGGTTAGAGAAATTTGACACTGTAAATTTTTACAGTGGTTTCGCATAACTGCCCTACCCCACTTCCCAAGCACCTCTTAGGTTGTAAATTGAAATTCCGACTTTTCCCACGGTAGGGGTCAAACCAGTACACTATCATTTTCAAGAGCAAAGACGATCCTCTCCACGGTGAGGATCACACCGTTACAATGAGTTGGAAATTTTGAAACACACCCTTACAAACTCTCAAATAGAGTGAATGTACACATTTTAGCTCACAAACCATTCAATCCTCACAACAATAAAATTTCTCTCACAAATAAGATGAAAAAAAAAACTTGAGAACTTAGAGAGAATAACAATTAGAAATTTTGAGGTTATGGAAGATTGAAAATAAGAGTGGTATAATTTTGGAGGAGGAGATTGGATTCAAATAGAGGAGGAAAAATGGTAAAAAAATCAAGTTAATTTTGAACTATTAGATCTTAATTATCGAAAATGAAGGGCTATACTTTTAAAAAAAGAAAATAATAATAATAATAATAATATACCAACTGTCCACCTCATCTTCTCGGATATTTTTCCGTCAAACTTGTTTTGATCGTAACTTTTTCATTTGAGCTCCGATTTGAATGATCCAGTAGTCATTGGAATCGTTGTAACGAGCTCTACACTGTGGACACTTTAAAAATACTAAAATATCAATAAATAAAATTAGGTTTGTTATCATTAAAATATTAATTAATTAATTAATTAAAATTAATTAATTTGAGATTAAGGGTCAAAAAGCCAACAAGGACTATGTAACTTGGAGCATTTAAACTGCTCTCTAAATTTATGGAATTAGACATTAGCTATATAGACAGTGGGTAAAATCCGGGTAAAAAGAAGTTATCGCACTGTCCTAATAATCCTGCAAAGTGATGCTCCATCATCGGGTATCCTAGCATTGAAGTCTGATCACCTCTTCCATATCTGAAGCTCTCGCATTTCCTATATTAGTGATAAAAATCCGGGTAAAAAGAAGTTACCGCACTGTCCTAATAATCCTGCAAAGTGATGCTCCAGCATCAGGTATCCTAGCATTGAAGTCTGATCACCTCTTCCATATATGAAGCTCTCGCATTTCCTATATTAGTGAACTAAGTCGAATCTTACACATTCATTACAAACAAGGATTCAGGGATGATTTGCATGTGCATTATGCTCTAAAACAAAATAAATAAATGAACGATTTTTTTTCTTTTATTCTTGAATTTTTAGGTTTCTTAAGAGTGCATTAGATTGGTGATAAAAAACAGAAATTTGAAAATAAGAGATTTAATTAAAAATAGAATTGTATTCTTTGTTTTAAATTCATATATGTATTTGGTAGCACTATGTAAAAGTTGAATTTTAATTTAAAAATTGTTTAACATGTGGTTAGCAATATATTTGTAAACAAATAGTAATTATCAACTAAGTTTTAGTTTAATCTAAAAGAATACTAATTAATTTATTAACATTTTTGTCATAAATTTTGTATAATTATTATTTTACAATGTTATATAGATTATAATATATTATATTTTACATGTTTTAATTTTAAGAAAAATGAAATGAGTTTATAATGTAAAATAATATATTTGTCAAAGTTAAATATTCTTTTCGTTTGGATCACAAAATTTGAAAATAAGAAAAATAATCTAAATTTTCAATCAAAGAGACCCTGAATTTTTTGTTTTTGAAGCTTTCAATAGAACTTTATTTTTAATGTTTAAGTTTTAGAAAAAGAATTATTTTAGTTACTATTAATATTTTATGACCTAATATCTGCTATTTGATTAGGAGCAAAGCCCAAGTTGAAAGGATAGAAGTACTCCTTGTTATAATTTAATGTCGCTCCGATTTATACTTCTAAAGTTTCAAAATCATAAAATTATATATATAAAAGTTTATAATGTAAACTTTCTGCCTTGGTAAAAATTTACGTTGAGATCTATAGAGCCCAAATCATCAAGAAAACTCGTGGCTTTGAAACGAGCGCTGTAGAATAAGATATAGTCAAGAGTCTGAGAAGACTGAAATTTGGCACTAGACTTGGGCGGCGCTGCACCTAGGCACCACCCACCACGGTGGTACTAAATTAGAAATAGCATTGATTTCTCAATACCAAAGATTTTATAATGTCTAATTTACTCTCTCCAAGTTACCAAAATTGAAATATTTTTATTTTATATATAAAAAGTTAATCTGCAAATTTCTCTTTAATTGTTTCTTACTTTGCCCCTAATAAGCCTAAATATCTTTCATGGCAATAAACTACCCAAAAATTTTCAATGCTAAAACATCGATCCCTGTTATGAGAATCTCACAAATATAGATACAACACTCGATACTATAATCTCTAAATACAGAGTCACTTCGCCATCCCAAATCTGTGACAAATTTCTAGTACTATAATAGTAACCTCGAGAGTCAAATTTAATCAAGCGTCAAATGTATGCACACACATAGGAGGGAGGGAGAGAATAGTAAATTCAACTCCTATAAATACAAAAGAGTAATCACAGCCATGCCCCTTGTGTCTGGCGTATCAACTTTTTTCAAAAGAAAAGAAAGAAAAAAAGAAGATTAAAACAGTAGATTATCATCCTACCTAAACTTTTTTTTTCTTTTTCGTTTTCCAAAGTACAAAAGTAACTGGAAAGTGCAGAAAAACCACAAAATACAGTGACTAATTACACAACTTCCCCAACCCTGTCTCTATAGAAATAGTTTTGAAAATGGCAGCTTCTACTTGTTCTCAGTCCCAAGTCACAGAGATCATTGAATTGGCAAGCCCTGATTCCTCAAATGTCATTTGGGCATCATAGTCCAGAGACTTTGTAGCTCCTGGAATTGCATGTGCCAATCTGAATGCTTTTGTCTCACCTTCCTCTAACTGAGAATGACAGAATGACCAAAGCAACTGCAACATAAAAAGGCCCTCGGGGTTAAAATGGAGGCAACTTTTGACTACGTCATGCATATAGCGCTCAGAAAACCCGATCAATCCAAAATCAAACCATAAGAGTTGTGTTTGATTATAAGCATGTAATTATCTAATATCTTCATGCTTCTTAGAAGGGCTTGAATAATTCATCCATAATGTTTTGGTAACTATAGTGAGATGAAAGCGTAGGAAAAAGAAGGTATAAAGAGAATTTAGCATGCCATTGCAGCTCTTGAGAAACAGTATTACCTGTATTGGATCAGTTCGGAGGAAATTCCTTTGGTATCTACGTCCATTCGGAAGACGCACTCCGATCCTGCAAAGAAGACTTCTGTCACCTTTGGGTTCTTCAGGCAATGGTGGATAGGTTGGAGGCTTCTGTTCTTCCTTCTCAGCACTTTTTGCATCCTTATTCTCAGAAGACAATTTGACTGTTTCCTTCATGCCTTCTAGAGAAACTGCCAAAGCACGTTGCACTTCCTCGTCCTCCTCGTAGTCCTCCTCATCTGCAGACAATAGTGAATAAAATTTATACACGTTACACTAATAAATATTACAATCTATTAGAGGTTGACCAATAAGATACAAATCAACATACCAATCATAACTCTCATCACAATGAAATTGAATATTTAACTTCACATGGTTTGGTTAGGCCACCCCTTCAAAAAAGAGGGCAGAACTTTATGGGTTCAATTGATTAGGGCCTTCCAATGGTGCATTTGGCTGAAAACAAACAACCGGGTCTTCAACGATAAATCCCTCTCTTTCACTAGTTTCTATGATGGAATTATGTTCATTAGCTACTTATAGTTTTATTCGCTGTTTTTGTAGTATGTGCTTCTGTACTAACCTCCTTAATGTTACTTGTTGATATACCAATGTTACTTGTTGATATTCCCAGTTTTCAAGTTTGTTTTAAGGTGTTATAAGCTCAAATTCAACAAAAATATAACTTTATACCCTTCCCCATCAGAACTATTACCACGCAAAAGACAGACATCTCATAAAACTATTGCCCCAATTTAATTATCCCATATCATCCGACCAAACTTAAAAGTGAACTAGGGAAAAGTTCTCCATTTCTTTGGAATACTAAATTTACAAACAGAACAAATGATCAAGACTTTCTCGATCTTGTTTCCATTTGTTCCTCTCCTGTTATTTTATTAGCTAAAGAGCCTGGTCTTGATTCTTGAGTCTTGTCAACATCTCAGTTTGTTTACCCAAATGCATCGACGATTGGTAAGTTGAAGCTCTCTCAGGTTGGTGGTTGAAAGGAAAACAAATCCTCTAGAAGGAGCTTTACTGTGGTTTATTGGGTTGGAAAGAAATCAAAGAATTTTTAACGATAAAGAAAAATCCATGGGTAGCCATCTATTATTATTCTGTACTAGAGTGCCCTTCACAAAAATTTATTTGCCAACTATATAACCTTTATTTTACCTAACCGAGATAGGAAGGTTTTAATGCAATAACTTTCTTCGGGCAGGGGTCTCTCTCACCCACCCAACCATCCCTTGTGAACGAGAACAAAAGACCACAAAATGACTTAAACCAAGAGTAGCTTAACTGTCTCCAACAACCCTTTTAGCTCACTTTCTTCCCTCTCTTTCAATTTTTTCTTGTTGTAATATTCCAATTGTTCTCAAGTCCTACACTTCAAAAACTGATTTGAACGTTCCTTCCACCACTCCCATATAAATTGGGGATATTAAACAGCCTAGGACTCTTCATCTACTCATACATCCTTAGCTGTTCGTTTGCCTTTCTTTAAATAACATATACGAAAGGAAAAAAGTTCAAATTATACAATCTCCCAAAGTGAGAGAGAAAAAAGAGAACATGAAAAAGTAAAAGGGAAATACAACCCAAAAGAACAAGAAAGAAGAAAACAGCAATGAGGGGCAGAACCAGCCAAGAATCACCACGAGCAAGTCTTGAAACACCAAAGGACTTCAAAAACGTCTTGGAACCGAAGGAAGAGACAGCCTTCGAAAAAACCACAAGGATGATGATCATCCCAGAAAAAAGAAGAGGCCCTCCAAAAAACTCATCAAACCAAGATAATCACAAAGAAACGCTGCTCCAAATGACGTTCCTTGACACCCTAGAAATGCTTCCAAAAACAGCCAAAAAGACTCCGGAGAAAAACCTCCTTGATTTTCCAAGAATAAAAAAATTAACCTACTGCGAGTAAAAGAAAACTGGCGAAAAAACCGTTTTAAAAACGTTTTCAGCTTCTCTGACACCTCGAAAGTCGAAGAGCCCTGTTAATCGGTTCAAGGGTGATCCCAATTCTCCAAAAAAATAAGGGATGATTGTTTGCTTTGGACTTTCTAACTTCTTGTCTTCCTTTTGCTCATTGAAAAGAAACTGAAATTCTTCCTCAAACAATTGTTCACCGAGATCTTCAATCGAAGGTTCGAAAGACTTTTGGGGATGAATCCAAACTACTAATACTAACTGCATAATTATCAGAATCTTCTTCATCACCAAAAAGATCTGATCTAGAGACAAGTTCCTTCGATCCCTACCTTCATGTGGAGTTGATTGATCCATATGAAAGGGACTTTAGACCAACTTCTTTTCCTTTATTGCTTGAATATTTTTTTTGAGACCATCATCATAGAGCCCCAGTTTGTTCCTAGTACCTCCAAATCCTTTTTGACCGAATGAGCCCAAATTTTCTCATTCTTTTTGGAAAAAACTTCTTCAGCCAATTGATTTTCTTTAAATGCCTCTAAACAGGTCCTTCAAAAACAGTGCTGAGCTGACTTTTGGGCTCTTGATAGACAAACTTTCAACATATCCTAGAAGGCTACCCAGCCACTTTTGTTCCAACCTCTCTTCCTTCCCCCAGAAGGAGGCCAAACAGTGCACTCCAAGTCGGATCTGAACTTGCGGATCTACATGTTCCCATCTCATCTCTTTCTTGTTTAAAGAAGTAAGCTTGCACAGGTCCTTGCAACAGATCAACAAGATGCTTTTCAAACCATGTCAGATGGGAATGATGTAGAGACAGCACGGATGTAGTAGACAAATCCTCCACAAAATAACAATCTTTCTCAAACCTAATGCAGTAGTAATTATTCTCAATACAATAACTATTAATCTCCATTGAAGCAATAAGGAAATCTAGGAAGAACTGAACAATGAACACTGAGCCGTCGTTGCCATTGCGTCTGTAGGGGAAGCCTCATTTACGTTCACGCAAGAGGTCATGCAGGAGGAGCCTTGCTGACGTTCTTGCAGGAGGAGCATCGCTGCTGGTTCGAATCGCTCGTGACGTCGAGGAGAGGGTCGTTGATCTGGTGCATCGTGGGTGCTGCTCGCCGGATCTACTACATAGTGGAGACTCCACCGCCAGAGTTTGGTCATTATGCTGTTGTTGTTGGAGTCACTGTTGCTCGCAGAGGAAAGCGTCTCTGGAGTGTAGTATGTGTAGGGGGAGAAATGCTGCCATCACCTCTTGGAAGCCCACTAGATTCAAATCTCCATTGTGAATAAAGATTTCCTTTGTGGATTCTTTGAGAACTTTTAACATATACATTAGTTAAAAGTTCAAATTGTTGTTTTGTTAGTTGAAAGTTCATTGGTGAATTAGTTAGAGGGAGTTTTCTAATGAAAAGTAGAGGAGGCCAAAACAACGGGATGACAACTTCCAAATTAAAAGCAAACACATTCATCACTTATCATCAATCTGGCATTATACTATCCTATCACACAAGAAAAGAGATGAAAAAAATGGATAATCAAACATGAAAGGTGGAAGATAAAAAACTCTATACCTTTAACTTTCAATGAAGTAATGGAACTCTCTCTTGGACGTTTATGAGATAAGGTGACATGATGATCCTTGGGACCTCCATCCATGAAGGGCAATAGATCCTGCAGGAAACAAGATCCACTTTCCAGATCAACCAAACCCATTACTAAGATAGACTATAAAAATCTCTACAATATTCACCTCAAGTAAACGTTCAGGTTGAACCATTCCAAACCAAGAGTGCATTTTTTGCCCTGTAATAGGATCGATGACAAGAACTGCAGGAATTGATTCTAGTTTATAATATGTGCAGACCTTTTGGCCTTCAGTTGAATCGTCATACACCTGTGCAAATAACAGGTTATGATTTAAAAAAAATGGAACTGATTACGAAATCTAAAAAAACTAATGTTATTATAAATGATAAAAGGGTGAGCACAAAATTCAAGGGACACATTCTTTTGAGGAACAACTTGCCTAAATTGTTCTGTTGTCTAGAGATCCAATTTTTAGGGAAAAAGAAAACAGAGAGAAAATTTATGCGAAGTGATGAGAGGCCATAAGCTATGAGTGCAAATAAGATTTGATTCTTAGAAACAACTATATATAGTAGTAAATATATGAACATTATTCATCTAGCCTAGAATGAAGCAGACCTGCCAAAAGATAAAATTGGTAGTAATGGTTTGAGAAACAGCTTCATTTGCCCATGTATCCCGGTTAAGCTACACAAAGCAAAATAGTAATCCCAAGTAAGTGCATATTAAAAGGTAAACAACTGAGATGAGAAATCACCATGGCAGAAAAGTACCATGTGCGAGGTGAATTCCTTGGTGGACTGCAAATTTACAATCAGCCACTTGTCCTGGACGCAGGCAGCACCTTTTGCCTGAAGTCAGAAGATAAAACCTTGAATACCATAAACGTACAAAATAAACACAGAGCTGCATCATTACATTACACTATCGGCAAAATGCTCGGGATCATCTTTATACTAAACTTAAATCATAAGAATGAGAACTAGAATTATGATCTTAAGATTGAAATAAAATTAAAACTAGTACAAGTCAGAAGCTTCAATTTTTTTTTTTTTTATCTTAAGATTGATTCCCTATTTCTTTTTTATTGTTTTTAACTCTAATTAAAAGAAAAAATATTGACATAGTTCTATAACATACTACAATACCTATTAGGCATACAAATTTTACATTTTTATGATCTTTATTCTATTTAAAATGAAGCTTACGCCTCGTACCACCTCAAGGCTAACACCTCGCCTCGCCTCTCTATGAAAAAAAGTATCAAACCTACCTTAAGATTTTAAAACATTAGTTAGAAAGACAAAATATCAAGGCTTCCCTTTCCAAGTGAATTTGGGAATACCATGGTAAGAAAGAGCCTTCGTGGAGGAAGGTCATAGATGCTAAATATGGAACCACTTCTTTCAACATATAAAGCCCAAAAATGTGCAATGTTCCTCATCTTCTTCTTAGGCCTTCCTTACCTCCAAGATCACATTAGTTGTGGATAAATGTTGTCAAAGCCATTATTCCAGAAATTTGGTTTAGGGTTTAGGTGTGGTTTGAATGCGTTGAGTTGGAAAGCTAAAAGCTTTATGATGGTGTGCACAGACTTAAATTTTTTTTTTTAAACAAGAAACAAACTTTTCATTGATAATATGAAAAGGAAGAAAAATTTTCAAGGATACAAGCTCCCAAATGAAGCGAAAAAAGAAGAAAAACAACCAAACAAGGAACAAAAATACAAGACAACAGACCAAATAATCAAAACCACAATCAACTAACCAAAAAGCAACCTCAACGTATCAAAAGCCAAAGTAAAAGCAAAAAAACTAAAAGAGCGGAGGCTTGAAAAAACTTTCTTCACTGAAGCTGGCAAAACCAAAATGACTTTCTGCAAAGGAGAATCCAAAACAACCACTTAATAAGCCTGAGGATCTAAATATTTCATGAGTAACAAGTATAAAGGTATTGACCGGCAGAATGAAGAAGTAATGAATCTGAAACCTCTCCCCACCAAGAAAAGAGTCACCTAATACAAGCTCTTCAAAACTCAGCCCGTTTAAAACCCTTAATGCTCTCCTTTAAAGCCAAGAAGAACTTAAAATAGGCTCATCCCTCAAAACTGCTGCACTGTAGAGCCAACCAAAAATTTTGCTACCCTTACAAAAAGCCTACTTATCCATGACCACATGGCGTGTAAGAATGGTAATAGAGCCTCTACCTCTTTTCGAACAACACTTGGCGGCTGGACGTTTCCTTGGCATCTTGTTTTCCCCTCAATTATTCTATCAGCCTCTACAAAACATCCTCGGTGAAGGATCTATGAGAGGAGGAATCAGTTCCCAGGGACTTGAGGATAAGGACCCTTCTTTTTCCATTAAAAAACAATTTCATTTTTTATATTAAATTACAAAAAGAGGGGCAAATCCCAACCCAAGAGAGTTACAAAAAAACCTTCTCCAATGGGATAAAAGAGAAGAATAGCTATAGTGGTGGGAGAGGGAGCATTTACACCAAGTAATAACCAAGAAAATCATAGCATCAAAAGTCAGTCGAAAAAAAGTTCCGTATCTTTATTCTTTGAAGATTCTTTTAGTTTCATTCTTGCCAAGCAACCCAAAAGAAAGCTGGAATAAAGTTCATCCATAGAAGCTGCTTTTTCTTTTAAAACAAATGATTTCCAAAGGACGAGAGAGAGATGGAGAGCTACATGCAGACCAAAGCTTGATAGAAGAATAGCCCAAAAATTTGCAGCAAACTCACAGGAAATGATGACGTGCTATTGAGATTCTAGATTGTTCTTGCATAATGAACACCATTCTGGGGAAACCATTGTGGGGGAATATTCATACAGGGCATCATCCCTCTGTTAATAGCCTTATGGCTAAGCTCTGAAAGACAGAATTTTACCTTCTCTGGGTAGTGTTTTTTCCCAATGGCTTCATAAAGGTGAGGGACAGTATCCAGAATTTTCAAAGAAAGATCTTGTAAAAGTGAGGTAGGAGAAGGGGGGATGGGAGGAGAGAGAGAGGCGTGTGTGGATGGGTAAGGGCGAGAGAGGTAGTTTTCAGAGCCGGTTCAAAGGGGAGGGGGTTTGTGAACAGTTTGGTCCCAGCCACGAGGAAGGTATTTTTTTATGCAAGCTCAATCGGTTTTAGGGGAACCAAGGGAGGCAAAGAGAGGCAAGGGTGATTCTAGATAGAGAAAGGCCCAAAAAAATCTCCCAAAATTCTTTCCCTTTTAAGCTTTGACCTCCAATATTCTAAGGAAGACTTAGTTTGGGGGCCAGGCTATATTACCGAAAATGAAGCCAAGGGGCCACCCGTTTCAGAAACCAAACAGGGCAGGTTTGTAGGCAGAGGGATGTCCTCTGGTACACAGCATGTGAGGTTGCCAGCACGAGTTGCTCTATGGTACAGACCTAGAAGTCTGTCACCACCTTTGTCCGGCCGAAAGTCAATATTTTCCGGTGGTAAAGCTCCATGGATTTCGGCTTAACATCCAATATAGTGTTCTGTGGTAAAAAAGGGATCAATTTGTATTGATAGCTAAAAATGTTCAGCAAAGATAGTTGTTGGTACAAAACCATTAGCGTTCCTTCTGACTCGAATAGTTACTTCCAAAAGATCCAAACGAGAAAGGGTTTTCTTGGAAGCCCCAATGCAGCCACCCAACTATAGTCTATTATCGATGAAGTGTAGAGTTTCTTCATCCCATTTATCCAACGACCGATTCCTAATTTTGATCCAACTCCTGTAAGAAGGAACCATGGGAGATGCTGTTGAGGCCTGGCTGTTCCAAGGGGGCAAATTTTAAGTTGAAAGCATCCACTTTGTAGCTTTATTTTATTGAAGAAAGAGTTCGAGCTTTTTCCTTGTCTTCACATTTGAGAAGAGCCTTGTCTATTGAAAAAGGGTTGACGGCACAGGAATGGCTGATGTGGACTTGAAGGGCTCACATGATTGTAAACCAATCATCATGAAAATGTCTCCGGAAGACAATGATAGAGGTGTCCAAGTTGGGTAGCTATGTGGTTTAGTGTCCTTGCGTATTAACTCCTTCTGGGGCTCGGCTCTCCTCTTCTTTAATACCTCACAAAAGGAGGTAGAGGGTTTTAGCTAGTGACAGGTTGGTAGAGGACAATAAATGTGCAGGGTTGGTTGAAGCAGTGTTTTTAAAAGCTCGAGGTACACTAAAGCGCAATAGACCTCTGGAGCTTAAGCTCGAGGTGCAAAAAAAAACGCATGCCTTTTTTCGCAAGGCACACTATATATAAAATAAATAAAAATATATATACACACGTATATAACATATAAAAGCCAAACAATATTCAAAGTTCAAACATTATAAAGAGAAAAAAAAGAGAGAGAGCAAAGGTTGAGAAATCACAAAGATGGAAAGCTGCTGGGTGGAGGTTTTGTTACAGAGAAAATATTTCCTTCCATGTGAAGGAAGAGAGGGAAATCACAGAATATTAAAGGTCAAATGATTCACGTAAATGGAGGGAGAGATAATTGAAAAGATTGTGGAAAGATTGAGATCTTTTCCAAAAATAAAGGAAAAGATTGGAAATTTAAAATATTATGGGCTTTGGGCTCATTTTGAGATTTAAAAAAACCCTAAATGCAAGGGTTGTTGCATTTAGGGTAATTAGGGTTTTTTAATAGTTTTACAGAAGCCCTTGAAGCTGCACTTTGCGCTTCGAGGCTTCGAGGGAGGCACGCGCTTAAGGCGTGTCTCTTTCATTTCACCTTGACTTGCACCTTGCACTTAGCACTTGGGCGCTTGCCCCATGCGCGCTTTTTAAAACACTAGGTTGAAAGAGCAGAGTTGAGCTGTGATGGAGTCTTGGCAGGGAAGTTTTTAAGGAGGTTGAGAAAGGAGAGCCATCCTTTTCTGTTTTCGACGACAGGGACAAGGATTTTGTTAATGCTTCCATTATTGCCCAACCTGGCAATCTCTACTAGAGTACTTTTCTGTTAAATGTCTTTTCAACCCACAGTGTTTGTTCATCAATCCTTGTTTCCTTGAAGAACTTTTGGTTGATGGGCAAATGTACAAGTAAAGCAAACCATGATCTGAGCCATTGAGAGAGGACTAGTAGATAGAAATGAAAAAGGATGTGACTAATAGATTCGGTGATCTTGGCACGGCTGCCTCTGCACCTGTTGTCCACATCAATAGAGAAGCTTTTCCATTCAATTACAACTGTTGAAGCGGCTGAGGTAGACTACTAATACATGGTTCATCGACGAGGAAGAGGTTAGAGAAAACATGGGGAAGATGGTGGAGGGCTGGAATGTAAGGGTGGGGTGAAAGAGGGGGAGAGAGGAGTCATTCTTTGGAAAAGGTAAGATTTCGATCAGCTTAGTTTGTTGAGAAGAAGACACAGAAAAAATTCTTCTCCCTAAAGAATTTCCATACAGATTTGTCTGGGAGTCCTGTTAATTGAACCAATGGAAGATACTGCAATAGGGCAGCCCATTCATCAAGTTCTCTACATTTTTATTTTATTATTATTATTATTTTTTTTTTTTTTGGTAATCCCTCGGTTAAATGGAGTTAAGGCACTAGTGCATGAGTTGTGGTATGAAAGAAACTTGAGGTTTTTGTTGAAAAGAAGCAGCCTCCTTCAGTACACTTGGTTCCAGCTAAATTCAAGGCTTCCCTTTGGAGTTCTTTATCTTCTCTATTTAAATCTTTTTCCCCAAGTTTGATTAGTTTGATTATCTTGTTTTTGGGTGCTTTTATTGCAATTTTATGAGTTTTGGATTTATTTGTAATTTTTGCTTTTTCACCCTTTCGAGAGTTTGTTCCTTTTCATTATTTCAATGAGAAGTTCGTATCTTGTTCAAAAAAAAATTATTATTTTTGGTAAGGAATGAAATATGAGTGAAATTACAAAAGGGTGGGGGAGGTGTAAGCCTTGCAAACCAAGGGAGTTACAAGAAACTTCTCAAATTGATCAACCTTTAATGTTCTCAACCTTAATGTTCCATACTCCTGAATCAGCCACCCAAAATTCCTACAACAGCATGGTTTTTCAAGGATAAATAAAAAAAATAAGGGGGAACTTGTTACAAGCTAAGGCAGCACCCGACAGCTACAGATCCTCCCAAAGGAGATATTTGCCCCAATTCCAACCTTGTATGATAGGCAGACAAAGACCAAATTCTGATTTCAAGATATATTTTCAAGGACCTCAGGCAGAAGCAAAAAGAAAAGGCATGGTTTCGAGTTCAACGATAAGGATCCATATTTTGCATCAATGGCTTTCCTCTAAAGGGGCTGAGTTTTCTTGATGTATCTCCAAATCCCCTTGTAGAGGAGAGCTCTATTCTTGTTTTTAAGATTGTGGAGACCAAGACTGCGGTTCTCTAAGGGGAGAAGAATTTTTTCTGTCTCCTCCTTTCCAAATGTAGTTATTGTAAATTTCCTCTAAGGAAAGAATAACCCAGATGGCATCGCAATAAGAACATATAATACAAAGGGAGGTTTGTTAATGTGGCTTATATGAGGGTGCCTCTCCCTCCCTTGGAAATGTTAGAGTTCTTCCATGCTTGGAATCTTTTTTCTACTTTTTCAATCATTGGTTCCCAAAACGATAAGGTTCGGTGTTGCCATACACCTCTTCACCAAAATAGCCTCCAATCATTGACATTATTGAGTCACCCCTTTCATCAGATGTCCCCAAAGGGACTATTGGATCACCCCTTTTAAAAGGAGGGAATGTTCTTTGGATGCACTTCATCATGGCATTATTTTGGACTAATTGAAAGAAAAGAAACCAAAGGCTTTTCTTGGATAAGAAACAACCTTTAAATTTCCCAAATTTCATATATCAATGAAATTGTCTCTTTCCAAAAAAAAAAACCCTTATAATTAGTTTTTTTTTTTAACACTATAGCCTTCTTGGCCATTTATTGAGCTAAATTTCTCCCTTTTTTCATTATTACAGCATATCTTCTCTTTTCACCAATTGGAGATTTTTTTTTTTTTTTGTAATTACTTTGATTTGGGGCCGTTTTCCCCATCTTTCATAATTTCAGGCTATCAATGAAATTTATTCTTACAAAAAGGAAAAAAATAAACTCTAAATAATAATATAAACACACAACCAATTTCCTATTCTTGTTCATTTTTTATCCAACTTAAACACTATTGTGAGATTATGTATGTGAGAATTGACAATTGTTTGCTTCTTCCTCTAGTGGAAAAAACTGCCATAGAGGTAAGGGTTTTGAGGAAGGGCGAAGCCAGAAAGCACATGGTGCTCAAGAATAACATCCACGGAAATACCAAAGTTCAATTTGTTGTCTAGCTCATTGGGGCAGTGTAAAGCAAATTAGTAGCCTTATCTACACAGAAACCTGTAATATCCTCAAGATCTTCCTCCAAGTAACTTCTAACACTTTGACATTCAAAGTAGGTATAAAACAAACCATTATCCTCAAAGTGACACTTTGAGGTTTCAAATATATTGCAATGGCAAGACATGCAGTACATAAAGTAATGGCAAGAATTATATTGCCTTTGTAAAACAAAAATTACTGTTTCATTAGAGACAAAAAAAAAAAAAAAAAAAAAAAAAGAGGAATGAGAAGTTTAGCACAAATATGAATTATTCCATAAAATAAAATGCTTAACTTCAATTCTATTACCTTTTATAAAACCCAAAGATTCCTTAGCCCCTAAGAGCACTGTTGTCTCAATTTGAGCTGGTGTGTTAGACTGCTTAAACTCAAACTTGCATTTGGCAGCCAGTTTTTTAATCCCACTCACAAGATTACACAAACCCCTTGGTTTTATGAGAAATTTGTTTCTAAAAACAATTCCCTCACAAAATTCCTGACGCTCAATTTGAGAGAAGCTTGCACTACCGCCTCTTCACCTCCATCCTTTCATCTACTACCTAAACCCTACTTTTACCTCTAATGTGTTTTACCTCATCTCTCCCTCCTACCATCTTCCTAAATCTTTCCTTATGTCATTCCTTTTTTTTAGTACAAGTGGAGGTGGGGGATCGAACCCACAACATCTTGGTTGGAGATATATGTCAATTACTGCTGAGCTATGCTCGCTTTGGCTTCATTATGTCATTCTTATGGACAATTCTCTAGCTGGAGGTGATTATTATTGAAGAATATTTGAATAGTTCTTTTATTATGTACTCGAAAATAAAGTGATAGTTAGGAAATGTCAAAGATTTGATCTAACAAGGACTGAATTTATACAAGTTGAGTCTCCATCCCAACACAAGCGTGAAAAGAAGATAATGAAAATAAACAAACTACCAACCACATGAACACAGCCTTCTTTCTCTCAAAAGTACTAGGCAATGTTCCATTAATGCAAAACAATATGGCATGCACATCAAGAAGTTCAAACTTAATGATCTAAATTTCTGTGAAGATCATGAAGAAAAAAAGTACAACAAGGGACATGATACTAGCCTTTTCAAAGGACCCACTGAACATCAAATGGTAAGGAGGACGATACAGCGAAGCCAAATTATCTCGAGGATTGCCACTCGTGGATGCTGCACCTTCTTCTGATTCCCAGACATCATGAGGTTTCACTTCATTTTGCAAGTTCCGCAATCCTATTGATGAGCCAGATTCATTTGGCAGATAGCCCATAGTTGTTCTGGATAAAGTTAACCAATCTCCACATCTTAGAAAATAAAGTTAATCAAATAGCAAATACAAAATCGAATGTTGTATCATGTAGAAACAAACTAATGCAACATGAAGGCTTGAAGAATAGAAGAGCTTGTAAAAACCATTCTAAACATAAAATGAAAAGAGCACACAGAAACTTATGCTGAAAAATGTTACTACACTGTTTTGACTGGACGTATAAACCAATTTTGATACAAGCTAAAACGATGCAAGTTGGTAGTACAAAAATAATTAATTTTGCAGTCAAGGAAGAAAGTAGTTGAGGTAATTCATTTGTTTTACCTTCTGCGAACTGATGTAACAGCCAGCCAAAAAAAAAGCCTCAAGGAGTGTTTTAGAAAAATCACCAAGGATGCTCAAGGAAGAAGCTCTTTTTTCCAAGTGGGGTTGGAGATATTTTGAGTAACCTAATGGCATAATAGGGTAGCAAGTGCATATAGTGAAGATGTTTTTTGGTGGCATACTAGTATAAGGAGAAGAGGAAGTTGTAGAAGTGAGTTTCCATTTCAAAGCTTTAGAATCATGAGGAAAATTTTTCTTTTGTTAACAATGGTGACACTGAGAGGACTGCCTTTAGGAGAAATGATTGGATTGGAGGCAATGTTTATGTGAACAATTTCCTAGTTGGGTGGTTGTAAATAAAGTGTTTGGTGTTCGATTGTAGGGGTAGTGGGTGTCAATCTTGGAAGATTATTAATATATTACTAGGAGGAATTCAAGGGAGAAAGAAATCAGGGAATTTAGTTCACTGCCGGCCATATTGGAGGGTGCTTGTCCACAAACAGGAGACGAACAAATTTAAAAGGTGAGTTTTTCTGAAATTTTTTAGGTTCCGTCCCAGATGAGGACATTCAATAATTCTTTCACGCTAGGCAATGTTCCATAAATGCAAAACAATACAGCTTTGCCAAATGACCCAAAAAAACCTCCTCTCTCTTACTTTACTGGGCCATCCCACTATAGAGGGAAAAAGAAGCTTCTTTGGACGCACTTACCAGTGTTTGGACAACGTGGTATGAAAGGAATCAAAGGATCTCCAACGACAACAAAGCAAACTTCTGTTTATTTTTTTTATTCTAGCCTTTTTGGCTATCTCTTGATGTAAATTATCTCCCCTCTCCTTTGGATTGGGGCTATCTTCCCCTCTTCTTTTGTAACTTCATACCATCAATGAAATTGTTGTCTTTTTCCTTCTTTATCTATCCCCCACCCTCGACTTTGTTTCAAACCAATGATTTTCTTATTAACTTGTACGAAATATATTTCCTTTCCCACCACATAGGCTTCAAGGTTTCTTTTTCTTTGATGTCCTTCTATAACCCACTTTTTGTTCTCACCTCCATACTTCTCAGGACATTCCCGAAATACTAACCACCCTCATTCATTTATCTCCACAGGAATCATAATGTTTATATTCATTCCATCATTCATTTGACAAAGTCAGGACACCATCTAAACTGATTAGTAGCTTTCAACATCCAGCACGTTCCATTTTCAAATCCAGCCTTCTTAAAGGATTTATTGTTCAAAATTGGTTCTAAAGGAGCTCTACTAAAGCTTTTTGTTCTAACCATTGCAACTGCTCCCATTGCATTCTGCTATTAAAAGATGAGAACTTTCTCTTCTTCTCAACTTGAACCCAAATAGTTAATTACTAATCCAATGGAAAAAGAACTTACTTTCCGCACTACAACTAATAAACTCCATGGTGAAACTCAAACTGAACTCAATTTTCATAATAAAAGAATAAAAGAACACGTTGGAGAGGAGAGAGAGAGAGGAATCCTTTAGTCCCCTCAGTTTCTTTCTAACCAAGTCTTCTCAAGAATGGTGTTTACAACACAAGAAAGAATTGTCTTAAATTTCATCTTGAAAGGAGGTTGGAAATTAATTTATTTAATAAATAAGAAATCAATTAAAATTGTAAATTGATATATAAAAAAAAAAGTATATATTTTATGACCAGAAATGAACAAATTTTAACTTTATGAGTTTCATAGTCTAAAAACCAATTTAGAAATATATTCTACATCTTACTAATTTTAAGATATAAAGAACTTTTATACATTAGAAAAAAAATTAATTAAATTAAGGTCCACATGGTTATGAACATTCTTGAGTCAAAATTCAAGTTTATACAAATCAAAATGACAAAGGATAAAACTTTTTAAGGCTACCATTCAAGCTAGTTTTTATTTTGCTTACTATGCAGTACTCAATCAACAAATTGCCTCATTAAAGAATCCAAGACCTAATTAAATAAGGAAAACGAAAACCAGAAGCTACACATTAATGATATGCAATCATGAGTTCACCAAGAAAATAATATTTTCACTTGAAAACATAAAATCCCATGGCAGACACTACATTACATTTATGAAATACTAAACATAAACTCTATTGCTTTTAACCAAATTAACATCAACTCCTTTGGAGTTCACCATCAGACAACAGTGATCTTACTGTGTTAATGCATATGTGATGAAAAAACAACTAACGACTAAGAATGTCTACACACGAGGCAGATGCCCAACGAAATTCTATTAATTAGGAATTGGGACTAGCAATAAAAAATACAAAGAGTAGAATCAATAATGGATGTAAAATTATCACAAGTACACCTAAAAGACATAAAGCAAACCTAAAAGACATAAAGCAAGAGAGTGAATCAGCCATTAAGCAAGCACAGAAAAGATGCATACCCATACAACATTGCATCATCATAAAGAGCTTCCCTTATAACAGGTAGAGGAGGGCGGACTTCATCCTCAAATTGTCCAAATGTTCCAGCTCCCACATGATTTCCAGATTCACTGAGCCAATTGTAAAACCAATGTTAAAGAACTAACAATTGAGCTACAATTACCCACTCGTCACAAACATAAACAAAGGGCAGGACAAACATACTTTGAAGTCTGATCAGTTGTAGAATTGATTTGTTCATTTGTAGTTGGTGGTGAGGGTACAGATGATCCAGGCACTCCTCCTCCTCCTTCATTACCGACATAAAACAGCTGAATAGCATCCTCCAGCTTCCAACTTGTTGCCTGTCCATACAGCATTCAACGTTTAGAGTCATAAAACATATCAACAAGAAGTTTTTCTCAAAATAGTCTCAAAAAACTAAGAGAAGAGGAAGAAGAAGAAGTGCTTCCACAAGCTTCCAACATCTTGGTCCCCCTCCATAAATCATCCAATACATAGCCTCATGTAATATGTTAACTCTCAGTTTTCATCGAAGTAGTCCAAAACCCAAGGGAAAGAACAATAACAAGAAGAATAAAATCAAGAACTTACTTGATTAAACAACAAAAAAGAGGAAGTACCAGAAAGGGAAAGAATAGATATGGAGACTCATTTAGTAATAAATATAAATGTAGGATATGAATATATATAAAGAAAATTCTTGAACTAAAATCTTGATCGGGGAACTTGATAGATAGCATTCCACCCCACAGAGACAAACGCATCATGCTGTATTCTCCAACCCCACAGCCGTAAACCAAACACCAACATTAAAAAAGGGTCCTGAGTTCTGATTCCGAACCCCTCAGTGTCGAGTTGAACAGATAACAACAACATTAGCCATAAGACGAAGTTTTCAATCTCGAATACAACAGAGTAGAAGTTGAGTGAACAAAAAGAACTGGCAAAAGGGGATGGAAAGAAACCTGCAAAAATTGCCTAGCAGTGTCGGCAGTTTGGCCCACAGCAATCTCGAGGAAGGAGGAGACCATACTCTGCTTATCGGTGGCTGAGAGCACCCCTTCCATTTCCCCCCCTTCGAATCGCGACGATCCGCACACTGCAAAATGGCGTTGAAAGAACAAATTTTCTTAGGTTCTTTGATTCGCTTCGCTTCGCTTCGGCGGGTTCCAATCGGCAATCAATCAGTTAAATAGTGTCACAACGCAGGCAAATCTTCTTGCGACTACCAAAATTGCCAGTGAGATCTAATCGGCGACGAGATTTTGAAGATTCCCAAAAGTGAAAAAAATAAATAAATAAATAAAAACGAAATTAGAACAAATTAAGAGAGAGAGGATGGAAACATCTTCCGGTAGAATTCATAAGTATTTGAAGTAACCTTTTTACTGACCAGTCGCAGAGTCTTGTGACAGTCGAGAGACCTACTGGTTTAAATCATTTCTTTTTTCTTTTCTTTTTTTTTTTGGTAATAACTAAGGGCCGTTCGGTGTTCCTTTTTTTTCCCTTTTGTTTCTTTTTTTAGATCCTAAATTTTTAAAATATCTTCGTCTCTAAAATTTTAGATTAGTCTTTCTATATGGGTACTTGAAAGATTTTAAAATATCTATTTTGGTTTTGAACCTTTTTTTGGCTTTTTAACAAATCAATAATGTAGTTTTGATATGTAGGTATAATAGCATGTTAATTTGCGCCTGAGTTCAATATAACGTAGGTTGGAGGTAATCATGAATTTTAACTATTTTGAGAACGCGTGCCAAATGGACGAGTTGACCTATAAGGGAGCATCATATACGAGGAAGACCTATATAGAGAAGAGAAAATAGTTCGACGCTCAAGTCAATAAGAATTTGATGTATCGCTCCTAAGACGAGAAATCATAATTACATACATGCATATGGAAATGATCTCTGTATTTATAAGCTAAATCTTATGGGTCACGTGAGATACCTCGACTTGGTCCTCAAGAGCTCTTGAAGTTAATGACCGTACAAATCATTTCTATTTATCCTTAATGAGCTTATAGTTTCGCCATTGTGCAATCCAAGGTATTATCTATAGATCATGTGAGATTATCTATTATTCTCCCTCCATTTGGTAGATCATATTTTACCCTCCAATAAATTGATATTTAAAAATATTATATCAATGATTAACATAATTTTTTTCTTCTAAATTGAGAACTAAAATAGATATTTTAAAAGTCTAGGAACCAAAATGAAATAAAGTTTAAAGCTTTAGGATGAAAATGAATCTTTTTAGTAACTATTTATGGTTCATTGTTCTTTCTGCCTTATTGAAAAATACAAAAAAAAATGTATGATAACTATTTTTTTGTTTCTCATTCTTTCAAATATTAAATTATAAGTTAAAGTTTTTAAACTTCAAATGTATTGTTGAAAAAATTCTTGAATTTTAAAATAGTCTAGTAGATCCTGAACTTTCAATTTAAAATTAGGTACCTAAATTTTAAAATCGTTTAAGATAACTCTGCCTTTTCAATTTTGTATCTAATACTTTGACTTATTAGAATTAATAGTAAAATACAAAGTTGCTTAGTTCAAAGCCAAAACACCCTCTAAGTTTGAGATCAACCCAAGCGTGAATATTTCTAAGGTGTCCAAGACTAAAACAAGAATTGCATAAAAGAATCAACACTATCATAAAACTTTCATGCAATAATTTATAACTTGACTATGTTTATGCAAGGGTCTGCACAATGATAATTCACGAACCAAGCTCGAACCCGGTCTCCGGCTCGACCTGAACACAAGAGTGGACCTGCACAAGAGGGTAAACAATCTGACACTCAAGTCAGTATAGGTCGGACTCTGTATTTAGTTCGAGGTGAGATTCGATACCTGAGCGTGAAATGAGGCCCTCTATTTATAGGTGGTGGATCCGACAGTACTCACGACCGGCGGTTACATGTTCTTTCCCATATCGGACCTGTTGGGTTCCGAGTAGGTCGATCCTCCCTCAGATCGGACTTCGGCATGTACACAGCCTTTTCCCCATGGGCGAACCTAACCTCTTCGGCAGGTTCGAGGTAGAGCTGGGAGATTTTTAATTCTTAAACACCAATAAGCGTCCTCCACGTGTCTTAGGTAGTTTTACCCCCAAACATTGGCCCCTTCTCTGTTAGGTTCGATCTCGACCTGACAGAGAAGTTCATCCGACTTAATTTTGGACACGTGGCGACTTCCAATTCGTAGAGAGAATATGACCGTTGCGGAAGACGTTTCGATCTGCCAGGCTGTCAGAGTACTCAAGTATTTCGTCGTTACGGATCTCGAGATGATCCTAGCCGCTCATTCATTACACGTGTATGGTGCAGTGGTTTTTCCGATTAGCTATAAATAGTTCCGAGACTTCAGGTCAAATCTTACGTTCCCTGAATTTCTAGAGTTCGACCTGAAACCAGCTCGAACCCTTTCGTAGGTCAGTCACTTTTCCTTGTTTTTTACTCTTGCTTTCAAATATGGTGGTTTTCTTATCTTCCCCTTCCAGTAGCGATAAGCCTAAGTAGCGCAGGTCGGACTATAAGTAGTTCGCCCCCCAAACCAAGTGGTTCTGGGGAGGACTTAGCTCTTAGGTTAGAGTTCGAGCTGGAGGAGATAGAGAACTTTAGGTTTTCAGATGATGGGGAAGATAGTGACACCTCCACCTCGGGCCAGGGTTTGAAATACCCTTCAAAAATGCCCGAGCACTATCTTGGACCCCTCCGTAGGGGGTTTAAATTCCAAATGATATCCTCCTCAGGATTCTGGAGGAAGGGGAGAGAGCTGACAACCCCCCAAAGGGGTGGGTCACTCTTTACTTGAAAATGTTTGAGTACCGCCTTAGACTTCCCCTTCACCCTTTTGCCCGGGAGTTCCTCAACCGAACTGGACTGACTCCTGCTCAAGTGGCCCTCAATGGATGGGGTGTCATTTTGTGCTGGCCATCCTTTTCTGGTTGCGAGCTCGATATGTAGACGAGGCCGAGCTGCTGAACGTTGAGCAACTTCTGGGATGCTTCAAAGCCAAAAGGATAGCTAAAAAGCCAGGTCGGTACTATATGTGCGCAAGGAAAGGCGTAGACGGTATAGTCAAGGGGCCGACCTCCATCAAAGGATGGGTAGGGAAGTGGTTTTTTGCCTCTAGGGATGGCTGGCAAATGACGAGTAAGGTCGTACCTTCTTTGACGTTCCCACTAGGTTTGGGAACTTAGGTATGGAGTCGTTCTTGTTTCTTTTCCTTTTATTATGTATCTTTAATAATTTTGACTTTTGCTTCTCACATCTAACTCGAACCTTCGTTTGCTTTGTGCAGTATCAATCAAACCAATTCCCGAGCTTACTCAAGCCACCTTTGACACCTTTAAGTACTACAAGGATCACTTCCCAAAGGGTCGGAAGATCGGGACCTTGGTAACTGACAAGCTGCTCCTTGAATCAGGGTTGTTAGACTACAACCCCTTGGTGCGTCCGGTTGAAGCTTCAAGGCCAAATTCCGAACTTGGTAAGTCGAGCTCGACCTTACTTCAATTATTTTAATTTTCATTTCTAACTTTTTGTTTTACTTGCCTTGCAGCAATGGTGTGTGGATTCTCTAGCAGCGTGAAACGCAAATCCAAGGGTTGTGCTCACGCCCTCAAGGTTGTTCGGAACATGGAGCCAACGACCCCCGTTGGGGCTCAGCCTGTGGCTCAAGACACTGCTGGGCCATCTTCCGAAGTCCTAACTCCGGTAATTGAGTTGGGATCTGCTGGGGAGCACTCCAGAGAGAAGCGCCCAAGGGATGAATCGGAGGCGCTGGACGTGTCTCCTCTGAACGAGGTGAGGTGAGAGTCCTCTTTGAAGAAGAGAAGAAGAAGAAGAAGACCACCTCCTCCTCGGAAGTCGGTCCTCGTGGGACCCTACCTGCGAGCCACGCTGACCTGTGGACGATCCAGAAGCTCGGATGGGGGGACGTCTGATGTGTCCATGCGGTTCCGGATCGAACTGTCAATCTCCGGGGTGAAGGTGTCCCGCATCTCGACTACATGCTTGGACCGATGTCTCAGAAGAGCGTCCAAGTTTGTAAGTGATCCAGGGTCCGTGCTGCAAAGGACCATTGACCACGCTGTTGAGGTAAGACCTACTCCTACACTTGGTTTTACTCTTCCCAAACTGTGGCTTAGTCTGACCTTTATTTGCTCTCTGCGTATTGCAGGCGTTCACTGCTTCCATCCATTCAGCGGTTATGATCAAGGCCGAACTGGATGGAAGAGAAGCTTTGGCAGCAAAAGAGAGGGAGAACTCCTCTGCTGCCTTAGAAGCTGCCACCACGCTGAAGGGTGAACTGCTGAAGGCCCGGAGCGAGGTGGATATTTTGAAGGCCGAGGTGGAAGCCAAGGCCGAGCTGGTGAAGAGGGAGGATGAGAGGCATAAGACTCACCTTCGAGCTGCCCATGCCATCACCAAAGAGCTGGAGAGGGAGAAGTTCCAACTCCTAAAGGAGAAGGACGACATGCTCCAAGCCCTCTAGGTGAAGGACGCGGTGATAGGGCGTCGTACTGCCGAGCTCAAGGTGGAGAAGGAACGCCTTGCCAACGGAGTCCTTCTGGAAGAAGCGTTCAGACAATACCTAGACTTTGATGGGTTTGCCAAAGACTTCAGCGATGCAGGCTTCAAATTTCTGATGAAAGGCATTGCTGCTGAAATACCCCACCTCCAGATCGAATGGAGTGATCTGAAGAAGAGGTATGCTGAGAAATAGGCCTCTGGACCTGACGGTACTCTTGGCCCCCAGTCCCTGGTAGACAAGTACGCCAGGGAGCTGGACTCTGACTACTCCGACATGGAGGATGAAGACGCTCCAAGTCAAGAGCCCGCGACGCTAGAACCACGCAAGAGGAAGTCCCCTCACAACAAGGCGGATCTCAGGAGATGAACCTTCTGGGCTCCCAGGGCGAGCTGTCCTCCCACCTCGGAAGTAGCTGAGGCTTTTTTTTTATATATATTATTATTTTTTGTAAGTTTTTGGGCAGAGCTACAAGGTATACAAGCCTTGGCTCTGTCCTTTTAATTAATGAAATCTCTATTCCTTCATTTCTGTGCATCTAGCTCTGTCTCTTTCTTTTACTACTCTTTCCTTAAGCCTTTGATCTTGGTTTCGCAACTCTGAACTACTATATGAATAATTTTACCTCGCACCTCTAACTTGTGTATTTAAAGGATTGAGTGTGGGATGAACTCTTTTCACATCGCACCTTTTACTTGAGGTTTGAATTTGAGAGTTTCTCTCTGGTTTTTAATATTTCTCCTCGAACTCGGAAGTCCAGAAGATAATATTAAGTAATTTGAACTTTCTACATCGCACCTTTAACTTGAACGTTCAAAGGGTTGAATTTTGAGTCCATATTTAACATTCACATCGCACCTCGGACCCGTGGGTTTAGAGGATTGAATTTCTTGAACCTTCCACATCGCACCTTTAACTTAAACGTTCAAAGGATTGAATTTCGGTTCGCAATTGATTTTTGACATCGCACCTCGAGCCCGTGGGCTTTGAGGATTGAATTTAATAAAGATTTTTTTTTACCTGGCCGGTTTTTAAGTCTTATGGGAGTCCGTGACCCCCATTTAATTTCTGATCGAACTCGGAGTCACGAAATTAAATAACCTCTTCGCTTATTAAAAGTTCTGCCCCTTGAAAATTTTTACAAGTTTATTTTAGGACCTTTTTGACATTTCAAGGGTAATAGCGCTTTAAGTGCTCTGTGTTCCATGGATGTGTGAGTACGTTTCCTTCCAGATCGGCCAGCATGTACGTTCCAGGTCGGACTATGCCTTTATCTTCGAACGGTCCCTCCCAACTTGGGTCAAGGGTGCCCACATGACTCTGAATCTTCCTTAGGACCAAATACCCAACTTGAAAGCTTCGAGGTCGAACTCGGGTGTTGTAATGTCTGGCCATTCTGTTCTGATACTCTGCTAGGCGCAGCTGAGCCATTTCCCTTTTCTCTCCTAGTAGATCAAGGTTAAGGAGTAGCTCTTCCTCGTTCCTTGTTGGCTCGTACTGCTCTACCTTGTCTGTTGGCATGCCGATCTCTACTGGAACGACAGCTTCAGAGCCAAAGGCCAGCGAGAACGGAGTTTCACCGGTTGACTCTCTTGGGGTGGTTCGATATGACCACAATACTTCGGGTAGCTCCTCGGCCCATCTTCCCTTTCTGGAGTCCAGTCTCAGCTTGAGTCCTCGTTTTATAATTTTGTTTATCGCTTCAACCTGCCCGTTGGCCTTCGGATGAGCAGGGGACGAGCTGAGATGGCTTATGCCCAACTTTTTGTAGAAGTCTTTGAACTTTGCATTGTCGAATTGCTTTCCATTGTCCGTCACGATAGCGTTCGGTATACCAAAATGGCATACAATGTTCGTCCATATGAACGATGTGACTCTAGTCTCCGTAATGTGAGAGAGCGTCTCGGCCTCGGCCCACTTGGTGAAGTAGTCCACGGTGAACTTGGTTTGCCCTTTGCCAAGAGGAAAATGACCTATAATATCTACTCCCCATTGCGCGAATGGCCATGGGGTCGAGATGGGGGTGAGCAATTCGGGAGGCTGATGGATGATATTTGCGAAGCCCTGGCAGTTGTCGCAGGTTTTCACAAATTACTTTGCGTCTTGCTCGACAGTGAGCCAATAGTACCCTTGTCGAACCACCTTGGCCGACAACGACCTGGCGCCAGAGTGGTTACCACACACTCCTTCATGGATTTCCCTAAAGATGTAAAGGCCTTCTTCGGGAGTTACACACTTAAGCAGAGGTAGGGAGAAGCCACATCGGTACAACGCTCCATCCCGGAGTATGAACCGAGCTGCTTTCCGCGCCATCTTCTTTTGCTCCTTCGAATCTGGCTGCGGGGTTCCCTTGATGAACTCCACGATTGGATCCATCCATGAGGATAATGGAGTGTCAATCTCCATCACTTCTGGGTCCAAGATTGAAGGATTGTCCAAGATCTCGACTGGGACCGACCTGGCCAGGTCGGTCTCATATGCTGATGCCAATTTGGCTAAGGCATCAGCATTGGAATTTTCTGACCTTGGAACTTAACTCACCTCGTAAGTCTTGAACTGGGCGAGGTGCGATCTGACTTTGCTTAGATACTTTTCCATTCGGGGGTCTTTCGTTTGATACTCCTCCTTAATTTGATTTACGACCAACTGGGAGTCACTAAAGACCTTGATGTGGATGACCCCCAGTCCTTTGGCAACGCGTAGGCCTGCCAGAAGTGCTTCGTACTCAGCCTCATTATTTAAAGTCTGAAAGTTGAACCATAGGGCATACTCGAATCGCACGCCACCTGGTGCGAGCAAGAGGATTCCTGCTCCACACCCTCTCTCATTGGAAGATCCGTCAACGTAGATCGTCCACGGGAGGTCGGATTCGGTCGGCTGAGATGGTGGGGTGAGCTCTGCGATGAAATCTGCCACTGTTTGCCCCTTCAACACAGTTCTGGGTTCGAATTGGATGTCATATTCGCTCAACTCCATTGCCCACTTTATCAGGCGCCCTGATGTTTCTGGCTTATGGAAGATGTTCTTCAGGGGCAAGTTGGTAAGTACTATGACGGTGTGTGCTTGGAAGTATGGCCTAAGTCTTCGGGCCGTGGTGACCAAGGCGAGGGCCAACTTCTCCATTTGGGGGTATCTAATCTCGGCCTCGGTCATGGCTTTACTTGTGTAATAAATGGGACTTTGGCGTACTCCCTCTTGCTTGATTAGGGCCCAGCTGACGGAGCTGTCAGACACCGCTAGGTATAAATGGAGCTTGTCTCCTAGCAATGACTTGACGAGCAGAGGTGTCGAGCAGAGGTAATTTTTTAACTGTTCTAACGCTTGCTCGCATTCTGTCGTCCATTCAAAAGGCCCTTTTTTTCAGGACTTTGAAAAAGGGAAGATACTTATCGGTTGACCTTGAGACAAACCTGTTCAGAGCTGCAACCCTTCCATTGAGGCATTGAAGCTGTTTTAGAGTTTTGGGTGCTTCCATCTCGAGCACGGCCTTTATCTTTTCTGGGTTGGCTTCGATCCCATGGTTGTTTACCATAAAACCAAGGAACTTCCTCGAGGAGACTCCAAAGGCACACTTGGCTGGATTGAGCTTCATTTGATACTTCCGCAGAACTCCAAAGGCTTCGGTCAAATCGGAAAGATGCGACTTTGACTGCTTGCTCTTGACAAGCATGTCGTCTACATATACTTCCATATTCCGACCGATCTGCTTGGCGAACATTTTGTTCACCATCCTTTGGTAGGTCGCACCCGCATTCTTTAGGCCGAAGGGCATCACCTTGTAGTAGTACAGACCTTGGTCTGTTATAAACGCGATATGATCTTGATCCGGTAGATGCATTTTGATTTGGTTGTATCCGGAGTAGGCATCTATGAAGGTGAGTAGCTCGTACCCGGCCGTTGCGTCCACGAGCTGGTCGATCCTTGGTAGGGGGAAGCAGTCTTTTGGGCATGCCTTGTTTAAGTTTGTAAAATCTACACACATTCTCCACTTCCCGTTGGATTTTCTGACTAATACAACATTAGAGAGCCACACGGGATACAAAATTTCTCTTATATATTCAGTTTTTAATAATTTGTTTACTTCCTCAACAATTACATCACTCCTCTCCTTATTTACAGGTCTCCTCTTTTGCTTTACAGGTCGAAATGATGGGTCAATGTTGAGGCGATACACCATAATCTTCGGGTCGATGCCTGGCATGTCCTCATGGGACCACGCGAAAACGTCCGAGTTGGACCTGAGGAAGTTGACCAGCTCCTCCCTATCAGTGGCCCCCAGCTTGGTTCCTATGCTTACTTGTTTTTCAGGACTAAGCAAAGGAACAAGCTCGAGCTCCTCAGTCGGCGCGGAGAACTCCTTTTTACCTACTCTTAGTAGGTCGGCCTCGGACTTCAGCAACTCGTCCCAGTTGGCTTCTTCCAGGGTGCATACTGATGACCCTTTGAATGCGGAGGCATAACACTCCCTTAAAGTTTTCTGCTCCCCCGGACCGTGCCCACTCCATTAGGAGTCGAGTATTTCAAGACTTGATGAAGCGTTAAGGGAACGGCCCGAAATGAGTGGATGATGGGTCTCCCGAAGATGGCATTGTAGGCCGATCTGCCGTCAATCACCATGAACTCGGCCATCTGAGTTACTTGTGTACTATCTTGCCCAATCGTAACCGGCAAGTCGATACACCCTTCTGGAGAGACCGATTCTCCAGAGAATCCAACCAAGGGTGTTGGACTTTTCTTCAACTGAGACCTGGTCCATCCCAAGGCCAGATATGTCGGGAGGGACAAGATGTTGCCAGACGCGCCTCCATCTACCAATACTCTTCTGACCAGGACATGATCGATTAGAGGAGCAATCACAAGCGCGTCATTATGGGGCAAGTGGACCCCCTCCAGGTCGGTATCGTCGAAGGTAATGGAGTAGGTCGCTCTCTGCTCCCTGATGATGCACACCTCGCGCCTGGCTTCGTGAGCTAGCTCTTTTCTTTTATTAACAGATTGGCCCCCACTTGGGCCTCCAAAAATAGTGTTGATGACCGCAGGTCAGTCCTCTCGTCGAGGCGGCATCCTTGAACGCTTCCTCTCTTCTTTCTTGATAACCGAGTTGGACCTCAGTTTGCCCACAAATTTTTTGAAGTAGCCATCTTGAATGAGATCTTCAATCTGGCGCTTCAGTTCCCAGCAATTTGACGTATTATGGCCGTGATCGGGATGAAAACAACAATATTTATCTTTGTTGCGTTTTTCTGGGTCTCCTTGGAGCTTATCAGGTCGCTTGAGGAGCTTCTCCATCCCACTTTCCTCGATGTTTGTGAGTATTTCAGAGATGAGGATGGTGGTTGGAGTATAACGCTCATAAGGTCGGCTTCGGTTGTGACTGCTATCCGACCTTCGATAATCAGCTTGGCTGCTAGAGGAGGATGATCCCTTGTCTTTGGACTTGGAATCAGCCTTTCCTTTATCTTTGCCAGCTTTCCCCTGGTCGATCTTTCTTTCTGGTCGGCCAGTTTTGGTTCGGAGGAGCTCTTGTCCATCAATGACTTTCTTCGCTTTCTGTAACACTTCGGTGAAGGTGGCTGGAGCCTCCTCTCCAAGCTTCACGGTGGGGGTCTCATCGGTCAGGCCGGTGAGGAAGTAGCACATGGCCGAGTCATCGGAGCAGTGCGCGACCTTCAACTGCTCCTCCTAGAACCTTGTGACATATTCTCTTAGCGTCTCACCTTCCTTTTGTCTGATGGTGGCGAGGTGAGTTGTTGTCTTTCTATTATAGTGCCGAAAAGAGAATTAAGTGATGAACTCTTTCCTCAGCTGAGAGTAGGTCGAGATCAACCTGGCCGGCAGTCTTCGATACCACAGGCGCGCGCTGCCGGTAAGCGCGATCTGGAAGGCGCGGCACTTGATTGCATCTGTCGCCGCTTGAAAGTCCATGAGGCCTTCGAAGACCTCGACATAGTCCTTTGGGTCCTTAGACCCATCATAAGGTTTCATGGTGGGAGTTTTGAACTTCGGAGGGATTGGTGCCTCCAAAATGTTGGAGGTGAATGGCGATTCTCCCAGGTCGCCATCATCGAATGAACTTTCTTTTTTCTCGCACTTAGCCTTCAAGGCCTCAACCTGAGCATCAAACTTGCTCTTTAACTGGTCGAACTCCTCCCTTGTGATCACTCCATCGGGAGTTATTGGATTGTAGGAGGACTCTGCCTGCTGGTTGGAATTCCTGTGTAAGCAGGACGGAGATTGTCCCTTTCGGAGGGACGAGCTCCTCCTTCTGTTGAGATGTTCGCTGAGATCACCCCTTTGGTGAGTGCACTCCTCGTCCTCACCTCCTTCAGGGTGCTCTTCCTCGACTGGACCGAGGTGATGACCCCTCTGCTCGCACATATCATCGCGTGCCACCTGGTTCTGAGACCGAGACCCAACGCCCGCAGCTTGCACCATCTCGTTGTACATCTCTTCCATGGTGCGCATCTGAGTGCGCATTGCCTCCATTTCTTTCTGGAGTGCGTCCAAATTCTCCCGTGTAGGGGCTGGGGCTGGCCCTCTAGTGGTTCTCTTCGAGGCGCCACCTCGGCCGCGATTGGCCTTAGACGGCTTTGGGTGTGCCGGTGGCAAAACGGGCGTGGTTATGCGTGCCGACCTGCGGAGAGGCTCTGTCCCCAGGCCTTCATTAACATGTCCCTCTACCACCTCTGCCCCGACCTCCATCTGGTGCCCATCATTGGCCGCCAGAGCTCTTCGGTCTACCGTGTTGGTTGAGTTTGCTGGCTGAACCATTTTCTTTCACGTTTTTAGATTGGGATGACTTAGATCGTCCTTTCCCACAGACGGTGCCAAATGTTTATGCAAGGGTCTGCACAACGATAATTCACGAACCAAGCTCGAACCTGGTCTCCAGCTCGACCTGAACACAAGAGTGGACCTGCACAAGAGGGTAAACACTCCGACACTCAAGTTAGTATAGGTCGGACTCTGTATTTAGTTCGAGGTGAGATTCGATACCTGAGCGTGAAATGAGGCCCTCTATTTATAGGTGGTGGATCCGACAATACTCACGACCGGCGGTTACATGTTCTTTCCCATATCGGACCTGTTAGGTTTCGGGTAGGTCGGTCCTCCCTCAGATCGGACTTCGGCATGTACACAGCCTTTTCTCCATGGGCGAACTTGACCTCTTCGGCAGATTCGAGGTGGAGCTGGGAGATTTTTAATTCTTAAACACCAATAAGCGTCCTCCACGTGTCTTAGGTAGTTTTACCCCCAAACAGACTATATATTAGCTACAAATGGTGGTGGCAAACAACAAAAGAAATATACTATGAAAATCCTAAGCTAAACAGGGTAAATAAATAATAAATATCTTTGTAATCTTATTGTGGTTGTACCAATTGAAAGTTAGATTATTTCATATATAAATAGTTGAATGTAAAATCAAGATCAATGTGAGAAAAATACCTTTGTAATTTCGTTCTTCAACCAGTGAAAATCAATTTGTCATCTCTCTTAATTTTCTTGCACGGAGATGTTAAGAACAACGATATCCAAGTACCCCAAGTATCTCCATAATTATATGATATTGTCCGCTTTGGCTATAACCCTCACGATTTTATTTTTTGTTTCACCCAAAAAGTGACATCCCAATATAGATAATTTTCATCACCTATATACCATGGATCAATCACGATTTTATTTTTTGTTTCACCCAAAAAGTGACATCCTAATAGAGATAATTTTCATCACCTATATACCATGGATCAATCATTTCTCTTACCAATGTGAGATTTTGTTTGCACTTATTGCAACCCTAACAATCATCCTCTCGAACAAGGTATCAGTTGTATCTTGCTCGAATAGTCATTCATCCGTCTATAATCTTCTCCTCGATTAAAGTACCATTGATCCTTCCCTCGAGTAGTCATCCATCCATCCACTCTTTAACTACAATGAGAGCTTGATATTATCAAAGGCTCCAGACAAACCCGAATAGAGCACAACCACGAAGTACACCATGACTATATCTTTCTAGGCTCATTAGATTTCTTTGTTCGAAACCTGAAGATTTTCAAACACTGATCATATTAAGGGAACTTGGTGTTGACCACTATCGTACCCTCACACAATTCTATAATGACTATAAGGCTCACTAATCACTCTTGTTCAACCTTCGAGGATTTTTCCCACACAACTATGCATCGAATATGGCCGACGCATTATGAAGCTGGAATTTCCAAAGCAATAGGTTGGCACATCCTTCTAATAATCTGGAAATACTTGGCGTGCGATGTGTCTGACGCATTGCAGTTATCAATTTTCAATTTCCCTTACAAAGTAAACAAATTTTCATCAATTAGCCTCTATTTGCTTATAACGAATTGTCTAAGTTCTTAATAACGAAATATGCCTATTTTCCATGAATTATATGCATTAACATACATTTTCCATCATATTTAACTCTCAACTAAGCATGTAAAACTATTCTTTTTGGCCTTTAATCAAGTCTTATCACACCCTAAAGTTAATATTTTGCTTGTCCTCAAGCAAAAACAACAATTATCAAATCAAGAATAAGCATGCAAAATTCAAGAATAAACCAAACATCAAGCAGAGCCGAGTAATTTGCTCATATGGTGTCTCAAGAGGAACGTCAAAGCTTTAATCCCTACTACTTTTCTCAAGCAAAATCATCATAAGACCACCTTTGTTTAAAACATAAAAGCTTTTCAAATTCTTCTATTGCCTAACTCAAAAAACTGTTTCAAATCCAGTAGAGACTATATGCACACTCCCTTTCACGAAAATTTTCTAACACAAAAATGACTCGAAAACAGGACAGTCACTCAAGGGATTCTCTAGACTGGCAACCAATCCGAGCTTGTCGATTAGTGAGTTGCATAAAATCAAGCTAGATCAAAGTTGCTACCATACAATTACGAGTATCCCTAAGTGAGACTCTTTTCGCAAACAGAGTGGGAACTGAGTTAAGGCAAGCTTCCTTACTTTTCTTCTCTCATTCTCTTGCTACACATTTTCTCCTTTCGCTTGTGTCTTTCCACTCTTATTTTCATTTTGCTTTTCTTTGCAAAATTTTCTATCATTGTTTCCTTTTTTCTTTTGCTACATTTTTTCCTCGTTTTTCCACACTTTTTCTTACCTCTCTTATTTTTTTGGCTCACTGCATCTTAACATTCTATTATGCTTGCTTAAGCTACTCCCCCAAACTTGAAGGAGACAGTGTCCTCACTGGTTTTAAGTGTGAAAAATTCGAAGGTGCGTAAAAATTTTTTACCACTGAAGGACAAGGATCCTCTTAAAAGATGTAAAAATTTTAAAGGTTAAAACTAAAGAAGCAGAAATGAGTTTATCTTAAAACAACGTGGAAAATGAGTCCTAGCTTGATCTAGAAAACAAAGCTCATGCATATTCCTAATTATCATCATCGACATGAGAAAAGAACAAGAACGTACTCAAAGATGGTAAATCCAAGACTTTTCATGCTTAAAATTGATCAGACAATTGCACATTCACTAGAAGAATCACAAAAACAAAAGTTGGGCAGTAGTAGTCTTGATATGCATGAGAATAGAGACTCCAGTCAACATAAAAACACAATTCTCAACTGTTTGCAGCATGCTTCCAGATAAATAAAATCAAAACTAACTAAAATTTATCCCTAATCATGCACAACTGACCTAACAAGCAAAAATAACAATAGTCCAAAAATTTAAAAAGAGAGATAGGTCAGAAACTCCCTTTTTTCAATTTCTTCAATTTCCAGATAAATAAAATTAAAACTAACTAAAATCTATCTCTAATCATGCACAACTAACCTAGCAAGCAAAAATAACAATAGTCCAAAAATTTTAAAAGAGAGATAGGTCTGAAACTCCATTTTTTCAATTTCTTCATTTTGGATTCGGGCCACCATGGATTTCGAACTGTTCCAGTATTTTGTAGGGCTCGACGACGCTCTGCAAAAATTGAGACAATCTCTTCAAAAGGTTCGAGTTTGGGCGTAATCAAACCCACCTATGGACTTGTAGTGAGCGGTCGTCAGTGGAGCTGCGTTTTTAGTGAGCGATTGTGACGAGTGACCATGGGCTTTCTTCATTGGATGATTTGGGCACACTGGCGACCTACGGAGTAAGACCATGGCCAAGAATCGGAGCTTCGGGAGTGAGATGATGAGGTTCCCATGGTGAAATGAAGAGTGGGTCTAGGTCTGCGAATAAGATGAAAAGAAAACAAAAAAACACGGGGGGTCTGCGAAGAAGATGAAAAAAAGAAAAAAAAAACAAAGTAGTTGTTTTTTACTTTTGTTTTTAATTCTTTTTATTTTATTTTATTTTTATTTGTAAACAAAAGAAACCCTAATTTAAAAAGAAACATGGGTTACAAAATTTGTCCCATTTTATTATTATTATTATTTTTTTTGAAAAAAACAATGCCGATTTCTTTCAATTAGAAAACCCAATTTGCTTTTATTTTCAAAAACTGGTTTTTTTCCTTTTTTTTTCTTAACAAAAGAATGTAATTAAGAAAGTCATATTTTCCTTATTTAACAAATCTTTAGAAATTACAAAACTCCATTCATTCTTGAAAATAAAATCCAAACTTTTTTTTTAAAACAAAATTTTTTTAACAACACTACAAAACTAAAAAAAATAAAATAATTCACACCGAGTGCCCCTCCAATCAAGCTCGAAAAACCAAATGAGGGGCCAATTAAGTCATTCATGTATTTAAAAAGAAAATAGAGGTTTTACCTCTATCAAATTGGTTTCCAAAATAAGGCTTAACTCTTTGACCGTTAACTTTAAAAATATTACCCGAATTGTCTTCACAATTTTGAATGGGCTGGACCATTGGGACTTTAACTTACTGGTAAACAGTCGGAGTCTGAAGTTAAATAATAAAATCTTCTCACCTACTTGGGGGTGCTTGTGCCTTCTTCGTCGATCATGCCACTGTTTTGTTTTTCCTTGTATATTTTGGAATTTTCGTACGAAAATTGCCTAAATTCTTCTAACTCGTTCAATTGGAACTTCCGTTCTTCACCTGCAGCATTAAAGTCAAAATTTAGTTTTTTAGTGGCCCAATATGCTTTATATTCTAATTTAACAAGAGGATGACAAACCTTACCGAATACTAGACGAAAAAGAGACATACCAAAAGGGGTCTTGAAAGCAGTCCGATACGCCCATAGGGAATCATCTAATTTAATCGCTCAATCTTTCCTATTTGTATTGACTGTTTTTTCTAGGATAGATTTAATTTCCCTATTAGAGACCTCAGCCATACCATTTGTTTGTGGGTGGTATGCAGTAGCAATCTTATGTTGGACATTATACTTTCCTAACACCTTACGTCCTGCCCTATTTACAAAATGTGTTCCTTTGTCACTAATTAGACATCTTGGAGTACCATAGCCAGTAAAAATATTTTTTTGCAAAAATTGAATAATAATTCTAGCATTATTTACTGAAGTTGCTATGGCTTCTATCCATTTAGACACATAGTCAACGGCTAACAAAATGTAAATTTTACCAAATGACGGTGGGAACGGTCCCATAAAATCAATGCCCCATACGTCGAAAATCTCTACTTCTAAAATGGGGTTTAAAGGCATTTCATTTTTTTTGGGAAATATGACCAACCCATTGACACTTATCACATACCAGGGCAAAATGGTGGGCGTCGCGAAATAAAGTGGGCCAAAAGAACCCACTCTGTAATACCTTAGTAGCGGTTTTTCGACCAACAAAGTGCCTACCATATGAGGATGTATGGCATGCCTCCAGGATTTTTGTTTGCTCCTCTTCAGCTACACACCTGCGTAAGATATTATTAGGTCCTAATTTATAAAGATAAGGCTCATCCCACCTATATGGCGTAGCATCGTGTAAAAATTTCTTAACCTGTTGTGAGTTAAACTCATAAGGAAAGATATCACTTACCACAAAGTTTGCAAAATCCGCATACCATGGAATGTTATCAATGTGAAGGGTTTGCTCATCACTAAAGTTATCCTTGATTTCTGATGAGTCTGTTTGGTTAGTGGACTCGAGTCGAGACAAATGGTCCGCTACCTGGTTCTCTGTACCTTTCCGAACTCGAATCTCTAAGTCGAATTCTTGAAGAAGTAAAATCCACCGAATCAACCTTGGCTTCACGTCTTTCTTAGCAAACAAATACTTCAAGGCAGAGTGGTCAGTAAAAACAATAACTTCAGAACCTATCAAATATGCTCTAACTTTATCAAAGGCAAACACAATAGCTAATAGTTCTTTCTCTATGGTGGTATAGTTAAGCTGTGTTGCAGTTAAAGTCTTATTGGCATAGTAAACTGGATGCAAAATTTTATTTTTTCTCTGCCCTAACATGGCTCCTAATGCAAAGTCACTCACGTTAGACATTACCTCAAATGGTAGATTCCAGTCATGTTCTACTATGATAAGTGTTGAACTTAATGCCTTCCTAAGAGTCTCAAATGAATTCATGCATTCTTCATCAAATTCAAATGGCTTATCAATTTCCAGCAAACGACATAAAGGTTTTGAAATTTTAGCAAAGTCTTTGATAAAACGACGATAAAATCCAGCATGGCCCAAAAAACTTCGAATACCTTTAACTAACGAGGGTGGTGGAAGTTTTGAAATCAAATCAATTTTCGCTCGATCTACTTCCATTCCTTTGTTTGAAATTTTGTGACCCAAAACAATACCTTCTTTTACCATAAAATAACATTTTTTCCAATTTAAAACAAGGTTTGTTTTTTCACATCTTTCCAAAACTTTTTCAAGGTTTTTCAAACAATTTTCAAAAGACTCCGCAAATACAGAGAACTCATCCATAAAAATTTCACACATTTTCAATTATGTCAGAAAAGTTGCCATCATACACCGTTGGAACGTAGCAGGTCCGTTACACAAACCGAAGGGCATTCGTCGAAATGCAAATGTTCCATAAGGGCACGTGAAAGTTGTTTTCTCCTAGTCCTCCGAGGCAATTATGATTTGGTTATATCCTGAGTATCCGTCGAGAAAACAGTAGAACTCCTTACCTGCGAGACGATCAAGCATTTGATCAATAAATGGAAGAGGAAAGTGATCCTTTTTTGTTACCTTATTGAGTTTGCGGTAATCCATGCAAACTCTCCAGCCGGTTACGGTTCGGGATGGGATCAATTCGTTCTTGTCATTTATGATGACCATCATGCCACCCTTTTTTGGCACACATTGAACTGGGCTCACCCAGCTACTGCTCGCTATTGGGTATATCACTCCCGTGTCTAGCCACTTTAGAATTTCTTTCTTTACAACTTCTTGCATTTTAGGATTCAATCTTCTTTGATGTTCAACAGAGTTGCTGGCACCTTCTTCCAACTTTATCTTATGCATGCAACATGATGGACTAATTCCATTGATATGTGCTATCATCCATCCAATGGCTTTTTTGTAGTTTGACAATACCTGCAACAACAAAATTTCATGTTCATTAGTTAACATTGCAGAGATGATTACAAGTAAAGTTTCATTTTCTCCTAAGTATGCATATTTTAAATAAGTAGGCAAGTGTTTTTGTTCTAGTCGAGGCGGCTCAATGATTGATGGTTGCATTGCGTTAAATTCATCCTTGCTCAAATCTCCAACCTCGAACTTCTCCACTAGTGACGAGAAAGTGTCTGTCTCTCTTTCATTTTCCGATGCTTCTAATTCTTGCTCTAAACCTGCAGATATCAAATCACAAAATTCTTCCATAGACACAGGGTTAGTTATCTGAATGGTCAAGCACTCTTCTACTTCATCTGGAAGTCGCATAGCATCCAGTACATTGAATGCCTGCTCATTGTTCACCTTCATCGTGATCTCTCCCTTCTTTACATTGAAAATTGTATCTCCTGTTGCGAGAAACTACTTTCCAAGTATGATAGGGACATCCAAGTCTGCTTCGCAATCTAAAATAATGAAATTTGCAAGGAAGATAAACTTATCAACCTTGACTAGTACATCCTCTATTTTTCCCTCAGGTTTTCTAATAGACTTATCTGCAAATTGGAGGGTTACAGTCGTGGGGCGAGCTTTTCCTTTATTAAGTTCCTTAAAAACTGATAAAGACATTAAATTTATACTCGTGCCAAGATCACACAATGCTCTGTTGATGCGTGGATTATGCTCTTCTGGTTCTTCCCGAGGTTCGCACCAAGCTTGATTATCAGGGACTCGAAAACCTACAAAACTGAACAAGGCTAGACCGGTGTGACACTTGTCACACGGGCTCCGATGCCTAAATTACCAAGGGGGAGTAGTAGAGTCATAGAATTCAAGGGTTGAATTTGGCTTACCTTAGGGTTAGGCAACATGATTGTTTTATAGTCGCTTGGAAGGTTCTAGAGCCTTCTAAATGAGCCCTAGAAATTAATTGTGCAGGCCTATTGACTTGTAAGCTGCAACAGAGAGAGACTATCCACTAGGCCTAGAGCAGAGGTATTCGATCGGTTGGTGTAAAGATCGGGTGGAGGAGATCGGGCTGCGTCTTGACCCGAAGGCCAAGACAGACGGCCGGTGCCTCAGTGCCAAAGTGGGGTTGGCACCAAGGTGGGGTCGGCGCTGAGGTGGGTCGGCTTTCAAATTGAGATGGCCCCTACGTATTGGCCGACCCCCATTCGTCGATGATCTTGAGCTTCGTGGTCCGACCTCTCATCTCGTTTGGATCGTTTTCCTTCCTATAACATGCTCTACCTAAATTTTTGCCTCCTATTAAGTTGGAGATAGTAAAACTTCTAGGATCTTTACACTTAACAGGTAGGGGATTCCCTAAGGCATCGCTACTACACTTAGTTAATGCAATTGTTTCATGTTCCCCTAACTTTTTTCTCCTAGAAATAATATCCTTAAAAAATTTGGCGTAATTAGGCATTTGCTCAAGCGCATCAACTAGAGGGATGTTTATATGAAGTTGTTTCAAGATATCGAAAAATTTACGAATGTGAGTGTCCTAATTTTTCTTTACCAAACGTTGAGGAAAAGGAGGAGGAGGTCTAGAGTTACTTACCTGCGGGGCAATGGGCCCACTTACCTCACTTTCTACTGGTTGGTCAGGTTCTGTTGTAGTTGTTGGGTGTGTTGCCCTAAACTCGTAGTTTTTATTTATGTAAAAACAAATGTATATTCAATAAAGTTTTATTCAATAAGTTTATTGTTGAATTCATAGCATTGCATTGTCCAAAATCCAATAAACTAAACATCCAAGGTTATTATCATGTAACCGGGACAGTATATATACTGGGTATATATTTGATATACTAGGTATATATTTGATATACCCCTGATATACGAGGTATATATTTGATATACCCCTGACATACGAGTGGATAATGTCTCGTGAATAACCTAAAGGGTCTATAGTATATGGATAAGGCTGGGTACCTTATCTTGGAAACACTATGGATACGGCCCACTTTGTAAATGTTACAGACGACTCGATCCAGGTCGTTCGTGTGGAGACATACGAGTGGGGGTATCCTGTACAATGAGTTTGTATAAGACCGGACTGTGAAATAGACAATCTTTAGATGTAACGCCATTGACTAACAGATTGCTATTTCATAGGATGACCAAACAACTCATTCTCAATCCTGAGTGAGTTATGGACTCTTGCCTTTGAGAGCTCGTCCTTTGATCTGTATGGGTGAGAGTGGCCCGAGTTGCCAACTCAATATTCCTACCATTTTGGGGACGAGACCGAGTGAGGAGCTGGGAACATAACTTCACAAGATGGAATTCACTCGTCCCCGACTTTAGGGGAGTAGATGAATGTTCTCTTAAATGCTGACTCCAGGACTTTAACAAGGGGCCCCACCCTCTCATTGGCCCGAAAGGGACTTCCGGTTATTGGTCGGACCATAATCGGGTTGTTCATTAGAGGAGCAGTGGTATTTAAGGAGTAAGATGTAACTCAAGGGTAAAACGGTAATTTGACCCAACTTGAGTTACGAGCACTCGTGAAGGATTGACTTGTCATTAATGGTCGTATATCTATGGACACGAAAACATTCTGCAGTGAGAAGAGTGCAACTGCGGGTCTTTAGTGGAGTGACCCGTAGTTAACGAATGTTGATTAACTTGGTCAATGAGTTTGACTGATTAATCTCGCATCATTGGAGCTTCTGATCTGTAGATCCGTTAGGTCCCCTTGCTAGCTCATAACGGGTAAAACGAGGATCAAGTTTTTGGAATAATTTGAACTGTTCAAATTACTGAAGGGATTATATGTATATTGATACATTATAATATATAGTCAATTATAAATTAAAACTATATAATATGAAGAAATTATTTGAATGAGATTCAAATAAAATTAATATGAATAAAATTCATATTAAAACTATAGGTTAAAAATAATGTGCATAAGATGTACATTAGAACTATAGGTTATACGAGAGAAATGCTATAGAATATGATTCTATTTATGTAATAAATAATTAAGTGTTAATTATTTATTTGATATATATATATATATTAATTAATTATTAATTAGATTAATAATTAATTAACATTTACTAATTAATATGATTAATTAATTATATATATATATATATATATATTCATTATTATATATATTAAATATATATATTAATTAATAATATTAATATATATATTAATATTTAACTTCCTGCAAAATTGCAGGGGAGTGGGCAGTTAAGTGACGTGAGGTAACTCCTCATGTCACTGTCTTGGTTATTGTTCTTTTGCAATTCTGCAAAAATAGAACATAGGATAACAAAGAGGCCTAACTCCCAAATCTCTCTCAATACTCACTCTCTCTCAATTCTCCCTGAGATTTCCAAATGGTGCTCCCACAAGCACGATCTCGAGACCCAAGAGGATAGCGAGGAAGATTCGGTGGTGGTGTTCGGGGGGAAATCGTTGAAGAAAAGTTCTTCAAATGTAAGTTTTCCCTGCTTTTCATTTTAGAACGTTTGTTTTTGTTTTCACAAAAATCATCAACGATGATCCGCTTCCGTTCTGGGATTCACATCCCATCAGTAGTTTCTTTTTCCTTTGAAGGACTGGATGATTGTTCACTCGACATTTTTGGTCCTTCATAAGCTACCATGCTCCGTGTTGTAATGGTTTTAAAATGTTCCTTACCTTTTTCTTTTGGGCTCATCTGTAGTACTTGGTAAGGTACCTGGAGGTCGACTCTTGAGTTCATTGGCGAGCTGCCCCATCTGAGCTTCCAAATTTTGCATAGCTGCGTCATTTCTAGAAGTGTAGTCTCGTATAGCTGTGTCATTCCTTGTGAATTCTCGCATAGCTGTGTCATTCCTAGTTGTGAATTCTTTCATCATACTAGTAATACATTCCTTCATCATACTTTCCATACTACTCATACTAAAATGCGCTGGCTGTGGTGCACTTTTCTATTCATTGTATTGCTGTGGAGGTGGAGGTAAAGCAAGGACTCATGAGGGTTATAGGTCTTATATTGTTGGTTTTGAACTTGTCCTGCATTGTTGGAACTCCCTTGCCCACTCCATGAAAAATTAGGATGGTGTCTCCATCCTGGGTTGTAGGTGTTCGAGTAAGGATTAAAGTTCCTTTGATTCCCTTGCCCTACATAACATAAAGAAGCTGGATTAGATGGGCAATTTTCAGAATTATGAGAATCTCCATAATAATAACAAACAGATTCAGTCATATGATAAACATGAGCAAGATTAGTATTTGCTGTTGATGCTGGTGCAGGTGTGACATTATTCCCTTGCATATTATTCATCATTTGCGTAAGGGTATCTAATTGACTCTGCATTGATGATATTGCGTCAAGATTAAACACTTCTGCTTGATCTATGGTCTTTGATTGAGTCATCGATCTCTTTGAGCACCATAGATTATTATGTTCAGTTGACTGATCAAGAATGGTGACGATCTCGTTGTATGTATTAGAAGTGAACTTTCCATTTGCGGCTGTGTTAACATCATTTTTGTTGGTATATCGCAACCTCGATAAAAATGTTCAATTTGTACATAGGCGGGAATTCCTAAGTTTGGGCAACTTCTTATTAGCTCCTTGAAACGTTCTCATGCTTCGTTGACCGTTTCATTCTCTCTTTGCCTAAAGGAAATGATTTCCTCCCTCATGTCTGCATTTTTTGTGGGTGGGAAATACTTTGCAAGGAACTTGTCCACCATGGTTCCCTATGAAGTAATGGAGTACTCCATGCTGAAGGAAAAGCATTCAACCATGCTGAAGGAAAAACATTCCACCATGTTGAAGGAAAAGCATTTAACCATGCTGTTGCTTGACCTAAAAGGGAAAAAGGAAATAATTTTAGTCTTAAAGTATCATTAGATATTCCTAGTAATCTAAAAGCATTTGCCACTTGGATAAAAGATTTAAGGTGGGAATGTGGATCTTCATGTTTGAGTCCAGAAACTGGCCAATAGTGTTAAGCATTTGGAGCATCATCGGCTTGAATTCAAATTGGGCATCGTCTAGAATTGGATTTGTAATGTCCGCGTTTAAGTTCTGTAAAGTAGTGACCGCATAGTCGCGCATTCCAATGTCTCTTCGATCGGCCAATAAGATTGGATTTGATACTTCTTTTGCCATCTTGGTGCTTACTTCGTCAAATTCTCTTTTTTTTTCCTTTTCTTTCTCTTTTTGGATTTTCTCCTGTTGTTTTCTAAGTCTCTGCTCACGCCTTAACCTCTTGCACGTTTTCTCGATCTCGGGATCGTACGGAAGCAAATGTAGATTTATGCTCATGCACTTATGCTCACTTTTGAGGTTAGATCGAGGGATATTTTCAGAATAGAAACGGTGAAGTGATCGCACACAAAAACAATTCTCAAAGAATAAAATTAAAACAAAAAACAAAATCCCCGGCAACGGCGCCAAAAACTTGTTACGCCTCTGCTTAATAGCTAGAGGGTAGAGTGCAAGTGGATACTGTTAGGGTTGACTTTTTACTGCAGAAACATGTGTCGGTAGTTCTGTTTGACCACGTTTTTGACCCATTTCCCATTATTATTTGCCAAAAAGGACCACATATTCTTAAAGTAGAACATACATAGATTATTTCTGCATAAAAGTCAAACTATGGTACTTTAGGAAAAATTATGAGATAAATGCGGTCAAAGTTGGAAGAAAATAACAGAATTCTGTTTTTTTTTTGCAGAATTGCGCCTGACGCATTTTTGGACGGCAATTTGTCAAAACGCACGTTTTGATTAATGAAGTGCAATGAGGATATTTCCCACATGTTTAAAACCGTGAGTCCAAGTGCAAGTGAGGTGGTTAGGTGAATCTCAACCTTTTTCCATCTAAAATGGAGGGGAGTTTCAACCAACCTATGGTGCTATAAAAGGAAGCCATCCATCCATCAGCAAATCATCCCTTCCAAGCTTCATTTCATCTTCTTTTAGATGCTCTATAGTTGTAGAACACGTTTTTAGGGTTTATGTTCATGTTCTAGTTGTTCATTTCTTCGTTTTTCACGTTTTTACCTTTCGTATTGCTTTTAATTCAGTTTCTTACTTCTGTTCTTTGTTCATTCTGTTATTTTAAAGTTCTTTAGCAAGTTTCAACTCCCCTCACGCTCGAGAGAGAAGAGGGCCAAGCTAGAACTCCTTGTACTACTTCTTTATTCATTTAAGTTCAATGAAAAATACTTTCTTTATGTTTTCATGCATTTAATTTAATTTAATTATGTTCAAAATTAGTTATCAACTTCCTTGTGGAATGCCTTAGTCAAATGATTTGATTTTTAACACGTTCGGGATTTTGGCCAGATTGCGCCTGGCACTTTATTGGGTTGGTTTCTAAAAACTTCTCTTTACGTCTTTTTTCCATTTGGCCAGTGGGAACTTGATTTATACACCAAAGCCCGACCTTGGGAGAGGTGAGTTAGGTAAAATAATAGGAAACCAATATGTGATGTGACTTAGGAATAAGCGCATAAAACATGGTCCTAGGCATAGGCCCTCTGACCCATAATGCAAATGAGTTAGTAGATATTCTCTAGGATTGTAATCACACGTAGGAATATGATTGTAGGTTATCCTAGCCTCTGCAGCAACCAAAAGCAGTAGTGAAAGAGTAGAACTCAAATTCCAAGAAAAGCCAGGAATTGCGCCTGGTGCTTTTTCCCAACATAGTGTGTTTTCCATGTTTTGCATCTAAATTAAGGTAGGAGACGACGAGGTTGAGTTTCATTAAATTGATTGTTAGTTAAAACCTCAAACGACAACATTTCATCACATTTTTCTTCGTAAATCACAATTGCATATTTGAACCATTTCACTGCATTACTTGATTTTGAAAAGCAACAAGTCCCTGAGGATTCGACCTTGGATTACTTCCGAGTATTACTTGTGACCGTGTGCACTTGAAGGAGTCTCTAATCTTTTTAAAGGTAGAGAAAATCCCAACAAGTTTTTGGCGCCATTGCTGGGGACTTAAGTTTTCAAATCATATTCTTTTCAAGTGAATTGTTTCATGTGTGATTGTTGCATACCTCTGTCATTGGACTTAATTGTTATATCTAACCTTTAAGGGGGTTGTGTATGAGCACAGGGTCTGGTTGGTTGACTTTTGATCCAGAGATTGAAAGAACTCTTAAGAGGAGAAGACGTGAACAGAGGTTGAGAAAAGAGAAAGAAAGTAAAAAAAGAAAGAAGTTGAAGAAGAAGAGACCATCGAGATGAATAGACATGCACAAGATCCTCCATCGCCACAAAATCCACCTGTGAATGGAGATGTGGCAGGTGAAGGAGCAGCAAACCGAGCAGGAGAAATTCCTAATCCGATCCTTCTAGCAGATAATTGAAATGTAGCCATGCGGAATTATGTGACTCATGCGTTCCACAACCTAAATTCAGGGATAAATGATCCTTTACCCCAAGCCGCACAATTCGAGCTCAAGCTAGTCATGTTCCAGATGTTACAGACGATGGGCCAGTTCGGAGGATTGACTAACGAAGATCCTTACTCCCATCTCAAATCCTTTATTGAAATAGCTAATGCATTTCAACTTCCTGGTGTCTCTGAGGATGCACTAAGATTAAAAATGTTTCCTTTTTCTCTTAGGGATGGTGCAAGGACTTGGCTAAACGCGTTAGAACCAAATTCTATCAACACATGGGCAGAACTGACGGAGAAATTTTTGGCAAAGTACCACACTTTGACCAGGAACGCAGACCTTCGAGAGGACATTGTGTCTTTTAGATAGAAGGAGAACGAAGCAGTTCAAGAAGCTTGAGAGCGTTTTAAGGAGTTACTTAGAAGATGCTCGAGCCATGGATTGCCGGCATGTGTGCAGATTGAACAATTCTATAGAGGATTGGATCGTTCATCAATGATGATGTTGAACACTGCAGCCAATGGCTCGTTGTTAGAGAAGCCGGTAAATGAGATCGTTTATATCTTGAATAAGATGACAGATATTAATGACCAAGGGGAAATAGGAAGGTCATTACCAAAGAAGCAAGTATCAGTTGGAATCTTTGAGTTAGACACAGTAGCTTCAATGCAAGCCCAAATGGCGGCTATGAACCAAATGTTAAAGCAGTTGACAATGGAGAAGGAAACCAAAACCGTCACTTCGGCGATACCTGAACCCTCTCCTATTTTACAAATTTCAGATATATCTTGTGTCTATTGTGGTAATAACCACTTGTATGAGAACTGTCCAGCTAATCCAGCGTCTATTTTCTATGTAGGTCAAGGTGCCCAGCGGAATTTCAACCCGTATTCAAACACTTACAACCTTGGGTGGAGGCACCATCCAAACTTTTCCTGGAGTAACCAAGGAGTAGCTAGTAGCAGTGCACAAGCACCCGCTCAATAATACAAGCAAAAATACACTCCTCCTGGTTTTCCAACTCAACCGGCGTCGCAACCTCAACAATACAATCAGCAAAGAGGTCAAAATACTACCCAGCAAAGTGGTAGCAACACAAGTTTGGAGACCATGATGAAAGAGTTCATGCCAAGAACTGATGCTGCGATAAGAAGCTGGATGCAAGTGGGACAGATTGCAAATGACCAAAAATCTAGACCCCAAGGTACATTGCCTGGACACACAGAAAACCCGAAGCGAGATCGTGAGGGAAAGAAGCACTGTAAGGCGGTTATCACGAGAAGTGGATTAAGTTATGAAGGACCATCACTTCCAGACGAAGGAACTGATGTAGTTACACCTGTTCCTGCATCCACCTCCAATCCACAACAAGAAGAGAAAGCAGAACCTGTAAGTTCAGAAGAAAAAGGTAAGAAGGCGGATAAAGGTAAGCAAGTAGTGCCCAGCACTACTCCACAGGTAGGTAATATTAAGATTCCTCCACCTTTCACCCAAAGGCTAGTTAAAAAGAATCAGGATAGTCATTTTAAGAAGTTCTTTGAGATTCTAAAACAGTTGCATATCAATATACCTCTCATAGATGCTTTAGAACAAATGCCTAACTACACTAAGTTTTTAAAAGACATCATATCTAGGCGTAAGAAGTTAGGTGAACATGAGACGGTAGCCTTGACAAAGTGTAGTAGTGATGCTCTAGGGAATCCATTGCCTGTTAAATGTAAGGACCCAGGTAGTTTTACTATTCCTTGCTCAATAGGAGGTAAAAACCTAGGAAGAGCATTGTGTGACTTAGGAGCAAGCATTAATCTTATGCCTCTTTCTGTCTTTAAAGAGTTAAATATAGGAGAAGCTTGTCCCACTACTGTCACTTTACAACTAGCTGATAGATCCATAAAGAAACCGGAAGGAAAAATAGAAGATGTGCTTGTTAAAGTTGATAAGTTTATTTTTCCCGCCGATTTCATAATTTTGGACTGTAAAGCAGATCTTGAGGTGCCGATCATTCTTGGGAGGCCATTCTTAGCAACTAGAGATACAGTTTTCAATGTTAGGAAAGGAGAGATCACGATGAAGGTCAATGATGAGCAGGTAACCTTCAATGTCCTCGATGCGATGCGTCTCCCGGATAAAGTCGAGGAGTGCTCTACAATAAGAGCAATCATGGAGGAACTCCAGCAAATGATGGTGGAAGACTTGGAAGCAGATTTGGAGGCCGCAGAAAAAGAATCCAAAATTGCGCCTGGCGCAATTTTGCCCCAATTTGAGCGTTTTGAGTTTTTGCAGCCGACAATAGCGGATTTAAAGGCCTTGCAACCTTCCATCATTGAACCTCCAGAATTGGAAAAGAAACCCCTACCTTCTCATTTAAAATATGCTTATTTGGGTTTAAACGATACTTTGCCCGTCATCATTTCTTCATATTTGTCTAATGAACATGAATCTTTGCTTTTGCAGGTTTTATCAAAGTACAAGAGGGCTATTGGATGGACCATAGCGGACATAAGAGGAATTAGCCCTACATTTTGCATGCACAAAATCATCCTGGAGGAAGGAGCCACCAATTCTATCGAATGCCAAATGAGGCTTAACCCGAAAATGAAAGAGGTGGTCAAAAAGGAAATCATAAAATGGTTAGATGCTGGAGTGATCTACCCCATCTCGGATAGCAGCTGGGTTAGCCCGGTTCAATGCATTCCCAAGAAGGGTGGTATGACGGTGATTACAAACGACGACAACGAGTTGATCCCAACTAGAACGGTGACTGGTTGGAGAGTGTGTATGGACTACCGTCGGTTAAACAAGGTAACTCGAAAAGACCATTTTCCATTACCCTTTATTGACCAAATGCTTGATCGTCTTGCAGGGAAAGAATGCTATTGTTTCCTCGATGGGTATTCTAGTTACAACCAGATTACTATAGCTCCGGAGGACCAAGAAAAGACCACGTTCACGTGTCCCTATGGGACATTTGCGTTCTGGAGAATGTTGTTCGGTCTTTGTAATGCTCCTGCTGCCTTCCAGAGATGCATGACCGCTATTTTTCAGACATGATAGAAAGCACGGTAGAGATTTTCATGGATGATTTTTCTGTGTTTGGTGAGTCATGTTTGTTTTGCCTTTTAATTTTCTGAAATTTCCGCATTTTTAACCATTTCTACATTTTCTTATTTCTATTTTTCTGCTATTTTGATTTTTACTTTTAATTTTCTGCATATTAATTTTCTTATTTTCTTATTGTATTGTATTTTATTTTTATTTTCTGCAGTTTCTTACATTTTTTATTTTTTAGAGTTCACTATTTTTTCAATCTATTGCAATTTTTTTTAATGTGTGTTGATATTTTATTTTAAAGAAAATATTGTTAATATTTAGAAGTTTATGCATGAAAAATATATTTATATTCTTTGCAGATATGGATCATCTTTCTTAGGAACTGATAATATATTGCATTTTTTTTAATGTGTGTTGATATTTTATTTGAAAGAAAATGTTGTTAATATTTAGAAGCTTATGCATGAAAAATATATTTATATTCTTTGCGGATATGGATCATCTTTCTTTGGAACTGATGACTACTACTGTGTTTGTGTTAATTTGTTCGTAGGTATGTATGTAAGAGGTCAAAGTACATTTCTTAGAATACATGTTAGGCAAATCAATCTCCATAGGTTGATCCATGAGAATGATTTAGCATGTTTTGAGAATACTCGTATGAATAGAAGAACGTTTAGTATACTTTGTCATATGCTCAAAACAGTAGGTAAGTTAAATGCAAGTAAACGTATTGCGGTAGAGGAAATAGTGGTGATATTTTTACACATCATTGCACATGATGCATAGACATTTCCTAAGGCCGGGTAAAATAGTTAGTAGGTACTTTAATCAAGTTCTTAATCCAATATTGCACCTACATGAGTGCCTACTCAAAAAACCGAATCTTGTACTTGCTAGTTCATTAGATTAAAGGTGGAGATGGTTTGAGGTATGAAATCGTAGTGCTAAACTAAATATTTATTGTTATTTGATACTTATTCAAATGGGGTAAAACAATTCTTTTTGTTTTTTCAGAATTGATTTGGAGAATTAGATAAGACATATACTTAAGTGAATGTTAACGTCATTGATAGAATTAAATAGCCACAAATATGCAGTCTATTCGTAGCCAAAATATGGAATTTATTTACGTCTTGCCTGGGTGGGAAGGATCAGATTCAGATTCACTACAACAAATTACACTTTTAATCGGTCGAAAACAAAAACATGGAGAAAATAATGACGGATAGGAAAGAAACACGCTTAAAATTAAATTCTTGTTTCAATGTTGGGCCAAGCCTGACCTTGATTCTTTACTATTCATGTCAGGTCTTGCTCCACATTAGAAGCCTCAGCTATTTTTACCCTAACTTAATTCCCCAATTTTATTTGTTACCCATTATTCTCTGCCCCTCTTACTCACGCGACCTGCGACCCTCACGACGACGTGACTTACGGCATTCCGAGCGACGATCGATGGCAACTCTGACGGTAGGAACGACAGTGCTAACGACGACGACCCCATGCTGGTAGGTGGTGATTTCCTTTTATCATTAGCCATCTGAAATTTGAATGAATTAATTTGTAGTGCTTTGTAGAAGAGTTTCTTCTTTTTCAAATCTCTCTTTTTGGTCAAGTCTTATTTTAGTTGCAGCATCTTGAATGTAAAGAAATTTCACAAGTATGATGAGCTCAAGAACAAAAGAGGAAGATAAGAAGTTAAAATGCCTCACTTGGCAAGAAGTTAAAATGAAACTCATAATTATATGAAACTAAAATAATTTCTTCTATGCCCTATTAGATTTCTTCCCTATCCACCACGGCCTTAGATTTCTATTCCAATTTATTGTTGTCTTATTTGAAAGGGGTTGCTTATGATTTTGTGGAAAAAATTTATAAGGTTGACCTATGCCACCAGCCAGATAGTGAAGATGGTGAGGACGAAGAGAGAAGTTTCGAGGAGGGCTTCTTGGAGAGGATATCCTGTAAACCAAGTTCATCAAATACAGATTGGAGTAAGAGGTGGCTTCGAACACGACTACCTTGTTGAGTTTTGGCCAAATATTGGAATAGAAGTTATCCCACATTGGAAGAATACAAGGATGGTCCCATGTGCTAGAAGTTGTCCCACATCGAAAAAGTAGAAGGAGAAGGTGTGATCCAACTACTATAAAAGGAGTTCATGGACTTGGGTTAAACCCAATTGAAATACTTTAAGCTTGGCATACCAGTTCTAGTTAATTGAGCGGTATTTGTTTTGAAATAGTGTTTTGTGTAATGGGGGTCGGGGAGAGAAATCTGTGTGATTGTAATAATTTTTCACATAGTGGATTTTTCCTTGTGAGCCGTGGTTTTTTTCTCCGATTTGCAGTTTTTCCATGTTAATTCTTGTGTTTCTTTATTTTATTACTTTCTTTAAATTTCTCAGTTATTTTCTGCTTATTCTGTGGTAGAAGTAGGAGATTTTTTTCCCATAAAGTGGTATAACAGATTTAAGTTTGTATCAGGCAAAGGGCATCTCAAATCAGCTGTACCTAAAGGAGGAATTTCACATGCTGTGAATAGAAGAAGGTACGGAAATTTCAGATCATCTGAGTAATTTCAACAGCATCATCTTGAGCTGGAGGCGATCGAAATGAAGATAGATGACGGAGATAAAGCACTCAGGCTCATCTTATCACTTCCACCTTTTTATGAACACATGAAGTCGATCTTGATGTATGAGAATGATACTTTGAATTTTGCCGAGGCTACTAGTAAACTGTTGTTAGAGGAAAGAAGACTGAAGAGTGAAATACGTACTTCACATGAAGATTCGGCACTGGTAGCTAGTAATTGGAAAAAGAAGAAAGACTCCGAACAAAAGAAAGCTTGTTGTTGGGGATGCAGACAGTCTGAGCACATGAAGAAAGATTGTCCCAAAAGAGCTGGTTCGTTAAAGGGCTTTGGGCCAGATACTGATAGTGTTTCTGTCATCAGGGGAGACGATGATTAGTTCCTTTGAAGAGAGAGAGAATTCATCCTCATGGTATGTCTGCTTTACCATGATGGAGGATGTGATGTTAGCGGTTCCACAAGTTTACACATGGACATTGACTTGACGGTTATGCAAGGTGTGTGTGGTGGAAGTTATGTCGATGGCTGAAGAACTTCCAAGTGAACCAAGTAGGTGGAAGTTGTACCATAAATCTCAACAGAATTTATCGACATGTGACAAGGAAGAAAAATCTTGGAAGCTGGCGACATTCCAAGTGATCTACTTTTATGGTGGAGTAGGCTATAGTTCTCTGAATTGAGAATTGTGATTGTCGGTGAAGACAATGAGTGTAGTAGAAGCTATGAACTTTCAATATCTTGCCAAGGTGGAATTTATTGGCTTCTGGTAAAATATTGGAATGAAAGTTGTCCCACATTGGAAGAATACAATGATGGTCTCCATATGCTGAAAGTTGTCCCACATCGGAAAAGTACAAATTGGAGGTGTGATCCAACTACTATAAAAGGAGCTCATGGACTTAGGTTTTAATCATCCCAATTGAAATACTTTAAGCCTAGTATACCAGCTCTAGTTAACTGAGCGGTATGTGCTAGTGCTTTGTATAATTGAGGTCGGGGAGAGAAATCTGTGTGATTGTAATAATTTTTCACATAGTGAATTTTCCCTTGTGGGTCGTGGTTTTTTCTTTGATTTGGAGTTTTTCCATGTTAATTCTTGTGTTTCTTTATTTTGTTGCTTTTTTTTTAAATTTATCAGTTATTTTCTGCTTATTCCTCCGATAGAAGTAGCAGATTTTTTTCCCATCATGCCTCCCGTTGGAAGCCGCCGAAATTTAGTAATACTTATACATGATAGGGTGTTCTTTTTAGCAACTACTCTGGTTTTGTTTAAATGGATGCTAATTTATTATAAAGATATTAAGTTCAAATGACCAATCTAATCCTTGCTTGTTTATTTATAGGTGATTGTGATTGTCTTTGTTTTAACATTGGCATTTGCTGTGATACTCTTAATGCATCAAATCGAGTGACCATCTTAATATCTCTATGACAAAAAATATATTTCACGTGGTGTTCTAGCTTAGTATTAACTTCATGTTTCCTTTTCTTGACTATCTTACTAATGTGCAGGTAGTATATATAGATTTTTTTGCCATAGCAATACTCTTATTAGGAGGCGCATTAGCTTGCTACGGTATGGAACTATCCTTTATACTAGAGTTCGGTTATCTTTAGCATCTTCGCTCAGAATTCTGTTGGGTAAATATACGCTGTATATATGAACTGTGTAATACTGACAAACAGATTACAACGTAACTGGCTACAAACGATATAAATTTGAACAACTTGATGAACACCAAAACTTGATAAAAAAAATAGTCGAGGCACGCTTCAATAGCACTGACCTGAAGACAATTATTCGCTCTGCACAAGTTGCTAGCAGACTACAGCGATCGTCTCAGCAGGATACAACGACTAACTCCGGTAGAACTGCAACCTCGAACTACTCGGATCTGGCAGAACTCTTATATACTTGCTCTCAACATAAACAAGAAGAACAACTCAAAAGAAGAGAGAATTCTTGTGGGAGGAGGAGAATACCCAATTGTGGTATGCTTGGATATGTCAAAATGAAGAAAATCACAACTATATATAGTTGTTTAAACATGAAACTCCTCACACAAGAATTAAGTTCAACTTTAACAACATGAAGAAAAACTTCTCATTTGAAGTATAACTTCAAGTTTAACAACATGTAACTTTAACAAAATAAAGTTACATAACACAAAATTGAAACAAAAACAACTTCATGAAATAAATAATGAAATTGTTACAAATGTAAAATAAGTTTCAAATTCTTAATATACAAATTTAATATCCGGATGTTAAATTTGTATACTCAACGGTTTTCTCAATATCTTCAAGTTTCACTTTCTTTCACTGTTAAAAATCCAACAAATTCTCGATCTCAGTTTCATCGAAAAATACTCTATCCTCCAGCTATTGCCTTATTATTGCATCAGAACCAAGGATCTCCTCCCATGGCCATAATACTGCTGTCTGATAGTTTTTAATCTCCCTAGAAGAATCGCTTTCAGAATTAAAGTAAAAAAGGAAATACAAAAAATACAAGTGAACTTCAATGTAGAAGCCATCAAAAGATAATTACAGCTATTGTTCTTGAAAATGAGAGATGTTAGATCTAAGAGGGCATCATCTAAACTTCTAGTGTCATTCTTCTTAAGATAGTTTACCTTGTCTATTAACATTGTCTTATGCATTTTTCTTTTTCTGAAAAATAGGGTCCAAAAGAAGTTCATTGCTCCGTTTTATGTTCGTTAGAAATGGAGGGTAAGCTTTTTCTTCAGCTTTCTTTATACCCATTTTTAATTTTTTAGTGAAGTTATTTGGGCTCTTAGTGTTATCTCGAATTAATGGAGTAAGTTCCTCCAATTGTTGTTATGTTTATACAAATACGTTGAATTTCCTTTTATATATTGTTTGTATTAATTGTTTATATTTATATACTTACGTTATGTTTATATTCTATGTTCTTTCCTTATTTGTCGATGATATCTCTTTCCTATAGAAGAAGACGAATTTATTCCGCATCGACAGTAGGAATACAATATCATTTCTTCAACTTGAGACTCATAACCAATGCCTTGTGTACATGAAAAAGAGTTCATATTGAAATGCATTTTTTCTGCGCCTACTTATTTCCAAGCATCTTGAGTTCTAAAATTCTTGAAGGCTTACTATGAAATTGTATGTAAAAGTATAACACTCTAATTAACAATTGAATGGTTACTACCTCTTAAATTATTTTGAACATTGTTTTATTCTATGTATTTCATGTTTCTAGTTGGTGCAGACTTTCTTAACTCTACATGAACTGCTGCTTTCACATTTAATTATGTTGGACAGAAACAATCTAGGGAGGTAGTCCTTTGAATATTTCAAAAACAAACTTTACTTACTCTATGATTTGAGATTTATTAACTTAAAAAAAAAATCCTTTGGATATTTTATTTGCTTTCCTAGAACCTTATTTTTAAACTTTCTTTTAAAATAAATTTTTTCCTTTAAACTTTAGTTTTTACTAAATCAAATAAAAATCAAACAAAATTTCAAACCAAAATCTTTTATTTATTTTTAAAAGAGATTTATTTTTAAAAAATTCTTTTATTTGATAAAAAGAAAATTATCTATTTTGCATTAAAAAAACATTTTTAAAACATAAAACAGAATCAAATCAAAATCTGTTATTTCCTTTTTCTTTAAAAAAAAATTTGCGTTCAAATTTGTTTTCTTTTTTTAAAAACTTTGTTCTTAGATTTTAAAGGTGGGATAAAAAACTCTTAAAATCTAAACATAAAAATCCAAACATTTCTTTCCTTAAAAAAACTATTTCTCTTCCTAATCTTTTTCAAAACGATTTTACCTTAAAAAAAAAGTTTGTGATTAGAAAGACGTTCTTTTTTTTTTAAATAAGTATTTTGTTGAAACAAAATCTTCTTCTTTTTTGTAGACCCGCCTTTTCTTGGTCGTGATGGAGGAATGTATGGAGGTTGCCAGAGGTTTTTGAGCTCGTCAGATCGTTCTGTCGCGTTCGGAGGTGCTGCCACTGAGGTGCTGGGGCTGTAGAGGGAGAATGGAAGAAAAAGAAAAGAAAAAAAAGGCTTTTAATGGGTAGGTGGATTTTCTAGAGAATATCCAAAACCAAACTCTCTCCCTTTTCTCTTTGCACTTTGGTTTTCTTTTCTCCCCTCTGTGTGTTGTGTTCCCTCTCTTAAATAGGCACAGAATTTCAAGATGCCTTGGTGGTGAAATGGTAGACACGCGAGACTCAAAATCTCGTGCTAAAGAGCGTGGAGGTTCGAGTCCTCTTCAAGGCATAATGTTGAGAATGCCCGTTGAATTGGAAGGAATAAGTTCGGCAGGCAACGATAACAAGTGTGAGTCAAAAAAGGATTAGAGAAAAAAATGGGAGAAGATGAATGAGAGGAAAAAATGGGAGAAGATGAATGAGAGAAAGCCATATGTGAACTTTTTGACGAGGAAAAAAATCAAAGGGTAAACAACAAACTGTTTATTAAAATAAAAACCTAAATAATAATAATAAATAAAACAATTTTTTTTCTGAATAAAATCTATTTTAAAAAAAAATTTAATTAAAATTTATAATAAAGTATACTTATATTATTTTTACCAAAAACAATTAAACAAAATTTAGTAAAATAAATAATGATTTTTTTTTTAACGAAAGAGAGCTGAACCAAATACGGTGTCTACAACCGCCATGAAAGATGAAAAGAAACAAGGACACTCGTAAAGATGTCGGTCATTGCCCGTCATAGTTACCCTTTCATGACGGGTGTTGTCCGTCATGAAAACAAAACATTTCATGACGGATATTGCTTGTCATGTCCTACGTCATTGAAAAAGAAACAAACACACTAGCATAGATGACGGTCATCTGACCGTCATTGTTTCCTTTTAATGACGGGCATTGCATTCAAAATCGAATTTGTTGTAGTGATTCTAGAGGTTTAAGAGATGCTATATCAATGAGAAATGGATTGAAAGTTCCAAAGGTAGTAATTAACTACTTGAATAATTTGGATTTTCTCATGATGTATAGATTAATATGTCTTGAATTATAATTTATCTAATTAGTCCCTTGAGTTTGTAGGATTTTATTACTTATGTGATGCTAGGTATACAAATGAAGAGAGATTTTTAAAACCATATAGAGGACAACGTTATCATTTAAATGAATGGCGACAAAATCATTTACCAACATCACTGGATGAATTTTTCAACATGAAGCATTATTATGGAAGGAATGTAATTGAGAGGGCCTTTGGCCATCTTAAAGGAAGATGGACTATTCTCATATCAAAGTCATTTTACTGTGTAATACTTACTGCCTGTTGTTTGCTCCACAACTTAATTAAATAGGAAATTCTTATCGATCCAATAGAAGATGAGTTGGTTCATAATTCATTCGATGAAACTGAATTAGACCCTATCACTTATTTGGAGACATCGAATGATTGGAATGCTTGACGAAATAAGTTAGCACAAAAGATGTGTGATGAATGGAGATTAAGGATGAGCAAGTAAGTATTTATATTTTTAGATTTTTCCTCTTTAATTCATTAACTGAGATATTTTTATTAGTTGTTATGTTATTATTGTTAATTATTATCTTTTATAACTAAGCTAATTATTAAAATATTTGTTATTCTAATTTGTTTTGTTTATTTAATTGTGTTTTATATAGATTTTAACGTGTTACTTTACATATGGTAATCAATATAGAATTTCAATGTTAGTATTTTATTTAAATATTAATTACTATACAACTTATAGACATGGAAGACAATGATCAATCTAAATGGAATTCCAACAAGAAACGTGTTTGAATTAAAGAAAATGATGAGAAGTTGGTTGAATGTCTATTGGAGTTGGCAAATTCAAGCCAATATCGTTGTGATAATGGAGCATTTAAATCAGGTTATATACAATAAATAGAGAAAATGATGAAGTCAAAGTTAACTAGATGTGAGGTGAAAGCTCAACCTCGTATAGAATCAAGAGTGAAATTATTGAAGAAGCAATATAACACAATTGTATAAAATGTTAAGGCCAAATTGTAGTGGTTTTGGTTGGAATGAACGAGAGAAGTGATTGATTGTTCGAAAGATGTATTTGATGATTGGGTCAATGTACGTAATTAAATATGATATTTTTTATTTTATTAGATTCCATATAATATCATTTAATTATTAATATTACGTTACATAATCTTTGTTGTAGAGTCAGCCTATTGCAAAAGAGTTGTGAAACAAGTCTTTTCCATACTTAGATGAGATGGTAATAATATTAGGCAAAGATCGAGCTAATGGCTTAGGAGCTGATGCACCAAGAAAGATTGAGAAAGTAGACATGGAGATAAGTCATGGATGTGGGATGACTTCAGTGATTGTTATCTGTCGCAACCACCTGAGAATGTAGCTAGGCCCCAGATAAAGGTTGAGGATATAGATTCTGTCTATGGATGATCCTTATTCAAGTCTTCAAAATCAATTTGATTCTTTAAAAAATTATCAAAAAAAAATGTAAAGAGTGAGATAAATTAGTTGGAACTGTGACTAAGTCTTTGGATAACATGGAGGTCATCTATGAGAAAACAACTGAAAACATTGGTAGGATAGCTAATTATTTTGAAACTCAAACTATTATTTTTGAAAGGAGAACTCACATATTTATTGAGCTTATGGATGTTGAATGACTAACAAATACTCAAATAGTTCGAGCAGATTCACTTCTATCAAATGATTTTGATTAGACCCATTATGTTTTTACACTGCCGCATTCTTATCGTAAGGAATTTATATTATAATTATTGCAAGGCTAGGGTTAATCAACAAGTAGACAATGTTCATTTTGTATGGAGAATTCCATTTTGTGTTTTGTTTGTTGAATAAGTCTGACATAAGATTCATTTTATTTGTTTTGATAGTCTTAGTTGTTTGAATAACTGGGAGAAATAAATATATTTCAAACTTTAGCATGTCTTTTGTTTGTATGTGAACAAGAGATTAGAAGAAACATTATTTTATGATAACATCAATTATATAATTGTCTATTAAAAAAATATTAAATTTGAAAATAAAATTTATATATTTAAAAAAATCTTATATTGATATGAATTAATTTGTCGTACAAAATAACATATAAAAAAACAAAACAAGATACTAAATTAATAAAAACAAATCCAATATAAATAGAAATTATATTAAATTAATTTATAAATTGTATCGATTTGTAAGGGCATTTTTGGAATATTACATAAATTTACAACATTTCCATGAATAAATCTTGGAAGTCAAACGTAGCTATCTAAATATTGTCGAACATCCTTATAAATTTTTCTACAAAACAAACATGACTATCTTAGATTTCAGACATCTATAATTCTGGACATCTGAAATTTCAGGCATCTACATTCCCAAAAAACAAACGAGCCCTAAAGTATTTAATTGGTTTGACTATATATAAAAAGCTTGACATGTATCTTATGGATGTAGCCACTACATATTTATATAGAGCTCTTGACAATGACATTTATATGAAAATCATTAAAGGATTTAATATACTTGAAACATATAATTCAAGCTCTTGAGAATTGTAATTAATGAAATTACAAAGATCATTATATTGATTAAAGTAATCAAGACAAATGTGATATAATCGTCTAAGTAAAATTTATTGAAAGAAGGATATCAAAATAATCTAACTTGTTCGTGTGTATTTATAAATAAATAACAATAAGGACTTGCTTTATATGGTTGATGGAACTCCTAAAGAGCTTTCAAAGATAATATCTTTAAAATGAATTTAAAATGAAAGAGTGGAAAAATCAAAATTTTCCCTTTAGGTTTGAAAATTGAACATTTAGCATATATAAGATATTATTCATCAATCAACTTATACATAAAAAATATTAAAAATGTTTTTATATAGGACAAAGCACACTCATTGAACATTCCATGGTAGTTCGTTCACTTGACGTGAAAAAAAATATATTTCGATCTCGACAAGATAATGAAGAGCTTATTAGTCTTGAACTATCATATATTAATGCAATAGGTGCACATATATATCTTGCTAATAATATAAGGTAAGATTTAACATTTTCAATAAATTTATTAGCTAGATATAGTTCTTAAAAAAAACGACGTTAAAATGAAACTAAACATATACTCAATTCAAGAAACAATTGATATGAGTTTGTTTTTTGAAAAAAAAAAAAATCAAACTTTGACCTAGTTTGGTTACATAGATATTGGATATTTATTTGATTCACACAAAATTAGATCTCAAATAGGTTATTTTTTTACTTGTGGAAGGACTGATATTCATGGCAATCGGCAAAATAAACCATATCAGCCACCTCCTCAAATTATTATGAAATTCTTGCAATTCATGAGGCTAGTCGAGAATGTGAACTAAGATCAATAATTCAATACATTCGTGAAACTTGTGGCTTGTCTTCTAATAAAAATATTATGATGATATTCTATGAAAACAACACATGTATGACTCAAATCAAAGGTGGTTATATCACAGGAGATAGAATAAAACATATATCGCTAAAGTTTTTCTAAACTCATGATCTTGAAGAAAATCGTGACATTACTGTTGAACAAATTCATTCTAAGGATAATCTGACAGACTTATTTACAAAGGCATTACCTACTGTAACATTTGAAAAATAGGTGCACTAGATTGAGATGCAGCGGCTTAGAGATCTCAAGTGATATTACCATGACGAGGAGTAAATATACTTTTTTCCTTGAATTAGGTTTTATACGATTGGATTTTTCTAACAAGATTTTTAATGAGTCAATTACTAGATTATATGATTAGTGTATTCCTTTCCTTCACTATTTTTGCCCTTGGGGACTTTTTTTCCTAGGACGGTATTAACAAGACATATATCATATACGTAGTAAGCATGTAAGTGGAGTATTATAAATCCTATTTTTAGATACCCATATCTCATTAATCCCTCTAAGTTGGTTTCGAATTTCAACTCATTATATTTTTGGTAAGGTATGTAACTGACTCTATCTATAAAGAATGTTTCAACTTTTATAAATAGTACTTGCATAAGACATTGGAAAATACAATAACTTTTAAGAATCATACAATCTCTAATTCTCTCCCTACTTTCTATCGCCTCCCATCTTGTTCTTTACTTTTATAATAATTTCAAACATTTTCTCATATTTACAAAATTCAAAATATCTTTCTTCCTAGAGGCGGGGTGTTAGGATGCCAAGCCTACTCCAATAGGTTGGGAGATTTAACTATACCAAATCATGATTTATTTTGAAAGGTGGATTATTCTCGTTTTATTGAAAGTTGTATCCAAGCTATTCCAAATTACACCATGAATGGGTTTCATGAGAAATTTCGAATTTGAACAGCACACTTTTAAAATTTCATGTTCTCATGTCACGTAATTCTAACAATTAATTTGTACAAAAAAAAAATATATATATATATACTCAATATGCAATTTCCACATCATGCTTTTAAAATCGTTTCTTCCAAACAACTATGTTGGGGTCGAATGCGCATATGCGCATGGCCGACTTGGATGCGACCGAGACCCAAGGAGCCGATCTGGTAGGTCGGCTTTGGTAGCTTGGGCGAGTAAAGGCGGCCGCATAACCTCATCTTTCAGAGCGGGGATCGGGCCGGTCATTGCCAAGGACCAGCGGTTATTCAACGAGCCCCTCCCCGAACAGCGGGTTACACCGATGAGACGTATATCTGCCTAACTACGCCTATAAATACACCCTTCGTCCATGATTCCAGGTATGAGAAATTTATCCGATGCTTACCTATTGAGCTCGGCTTGAATACTAACTTGGGTGTCGGAGTGGTCACCTCCTTGCAAGTATCCCGGAAATATGCCAAAGTGCTGTCGGCCGACCTCCGAGGTCATTTCTCGTACCTCGGCCAAATCTGGCATCAATAGTTGGCGCTGTCTGTGGGTACGACTGTCGCAGGCCAAGATCAAACAGACAACTCGAAGGCTAGCCATGACGGAAGGTTCCCAAACTTCAAGCAATCACCATTCCAAGGATCCAACCAAGGATCCCAAGGCCTGGCCAACTGCTTCCAAACCGCCAGTGGGTAGGAAGCCGAAGACTCGCACCGATTCCCAAAGGTCAAAGTCCGCCATGAGGGCTCAAGTCGTAGCCCTGACTGAAGCGCTGCAAACGGCGGACGTGCCGCTCCTCGAGCTCCCTGAGTCTGAGGTTCAGTGTGACCCTCGATGGGGAAAAGCGAAGGCCACGGGGGCCGACCAGGAGAAATCGAAAGGGTGCGACCCGTCGAAACTCGTCATAGGAGGAAACAATCGACCTCGGGAATCGGAGGACATGCTGACTCGCCTCTCCTCAAGGAACTCGCAAGACCTTCATAATAAGCTGGATCTCCAGCGTGTTAAGAGGAACACCCTCTCAACGAAATCAGAGTCGGTCAACAACGAGGACCTATTACTGTAGTTCGAGCAGCTTCGTAAAGAGCTAAAAAATGACCTCCGAAAGCTTCAGGGCAAACTCGTCTCGGATTACGACGAGCCCGACGAGCCACCGTTCACTCAAGCAATCCTAACCGCACCAATCTCATCCAAAGGAAAGCTCCCGAGCTTCGACAAGTATGATAGATCAGCCGACCCGGTCCACCACGCGGAAACTTTTGAGTCACTGATGGACTTCCACTCCTACCCTAATGCGATGAAGTGCAGAGCATTCTCCGTGACTCTGCAAGGGTCCGCGAGGCAGCTCACGCCCCACTCCATTTCCTCATGGAAGCAGCTCCGCAAGGCCTTTGTGGCTCAGTTTGCAGCTCAGTAAGAGACTCAACACCCGGCTCAGTACTTGCTCATAGTAAGGCAGAAGGTAGGCGAGAGCTTAAGGGACTACGTTAGGAGATTCCTCGCCGTGCAGATCACGATGACCTGTAACGAGGAGTTCGCCTGCTCGGCATTCGTTACGGGGGTTTTGCATGAACAACTAAAGTGGTCACTCATCAAGAAGCCCGAGCTCACCATCAAGGCTAGCATAGAGCGAGCCAGGAAATTCATGCAGGCGAGTGAACTCATTCAATCGAGAGAGGAACAGCCGAAAACCAGTTCCGCGACTGAAAGGAAAAGTCGGGACAGTTCTCGGAGGTCGCCATCGTGCCGACGATAGTATGACCGCGACTCTCGACAAAAGCAGGACCAGAGGCGCGGCCGACCAGAGCGATACTGCCGCTCCTTAAACATACCGGTAGCCGAAATTCTCACCAACATACAGGATTCGAAGGTCAACCTACTCACTGAGCCTAATCCCATGTGCCGAGACCCTGAGAAGTGCGATAGGTCCAAGTTCTGCGGTTTTCACAAGGATCACGGTCATGACACCTCCGATTACTACGAGCTGAAGAGACAGATCGAAGGCCTTATTCAGAAGAGATACTTCAAGAAGCACGTTGGTCGAGCTCCCGTCGGAGGAGGAAACGGAGAGGCGGCTCGAGAAGAGAAATAACAGAAAGGGAGAGGACACGTTGTCCCCCAAGGTGCATGGAGCGACCCGCCGTGATCGACATGATCTTCGGAGCGTCGAGCAGCTGTCACATTGGGAACAAGCGCAAAGCACTGACGAGAGAAGCTCGCCAAGTATGCTCAAGCTACGAATAGCTCATCCCTGATCAGATCTCATTCTCACATGAGGACATGAAGGGCCTACATAACCCTCACAATGACACCCTGGTCATTAAAGCCCTAATCGATCATGTGATAGTCAGATGCATACTGATCGACGGAGGAGCCTCCGCTAACATTTTGTCATTCTCAACTTACGTTGCTCTACGGTGGGAGCGGAGCCAACTTAAGCCGAGCCCCCCCACCCCGCTTGTTGGTTTTGTGGGTGAGCCAGTTAGCTTGGAGGGATGTATAAGTCTCCCCATAACCCTGGAGGAGGGGGATCACCAAGTCCGCAAGATGGCAAAGTTCGTGGTTGTTGAAGCCAGGTCGGCGTACAATGCAATATTCGGCCGACCTGTCATCCACAGCCTACAAGCCGTGCCATCCACACTTCACCAGGCGATGAGGTACCCAACACCCAAAGGGGTAAGAACTGTGAAGAGCGAGCAGAAAGCGTTAAGGGAGTGCTACGCCGTAGCCCTCAAACCTACTTGCAACACCATCGCCAAAGGCTCGAGCTCCAGACGAGCAAGCCACTCGACAAGTAAAGTCGTGGCAAGCCCGCAAAAGATTTGGAACTTGTTTCGTTGCTCGGCCCAGAAAAATGCACAAGCATAGGCACGAAGTTGGGGGCAGCCGAGAGAGAAGAGCTCGTCCATTTCCTCAAGGGCAATGCGGATGTGTTTGCCTCGTCGCACGAAAACATGCCAGGGATCGACCCCGGTGTCATGGTTCATCGCTTGAATATAGATCCTTTTGTACGCCCTGTAAAACAAAAAAGACGACCTGTAAACACTGAAAGAAGTGCAGCAATTGTAGGAGAAGTCCAAAAACTTTTGAAAGCTGAATATATTAAGGAAGTTAACTACCTTGCATGGCTCTCGAACGTAGTGTTAGTCAAAAAGTCAAACGGAAAATGGAGAATGTGTGTGGACTTTACAAACTTAAACAAAACGTGCCCAAAGGACAGCTTCCCTCTTCCACGAATCGACCAGCTGGTCGACGCCACAGCCGGACATGAGCTCTTAAGCTTCATGGACGCCTATTTGGGGTACAACCAAATCAGTATGCACACCCCCGACCAAGAGCATGTTGAGTGTGTTGCCCTGAACTCATAGTTTGTATTTATGTAAAAAAAAATGTATATTCAATAAAGGTTTATTCAATAAATTGTTGAATTCATAGCAGTGCATTGTCCAAAATCCAATAAACTAAACATCTAGGGTTATTATCAGGTAACCGGGACAATATATATATTGGGTGTATATTTGATATACTGGGTATATAATTGATATACCCCTAATATAGTAGGTATATATTTGATATACCCTTGATATACAAGTGGATAATGTCTCGTGAATAACCTAAAGGGTCTATAGTATATGGATAAGGCTGGGTACCTTATCTCGGCAACACTATAGATACGGTCCACTTTGTAAATGTTACAGACGACTCGATCCAAGTCGTTCGTGTGGGGACATGCGAGTGGGAGTATCCTATACAATGAGTTTGTATAAGACTGGACCACGAAATAGCCAATCTTTAGATGTAACGCCGTTAACTAACAAATTGCTATTTCATAGGATGACCAGACAACTCATTCTCAATCCTGAGTGAGTTATGGACTCCTGCCCGTGAGGACTCGTCCTTTGATTTGTATGGGTGAGAGTGGCCCAAGTCGCCGACTTAACATTCCTACCATTTTGGGGACGAGACCGAGTGGGGAGCTGGGAACATAACTTCACAAGATGGAATTCACTCCTCCCCGACTTTAGGGGAGTAGATGAGTGTTATCTTAAATGCTGACTCAGGGACTTGAACAAAGGGTCCCACCCTCTCACTGGCCCGAAAAGGGACTTCCGGTTACTGGTCAGACCATAACCGGATTGTTCATTAGAGGAGCAGTGGTATTTAAGGAGTAAGATGTATCTCAGGGGTAAAACAGTAATTTGACCCTGCTTGAGTTACTAGTACTCATGAAGGATTGACTTGCCATTAATGGTCGATATCCATGGACACAGAAATAATCTATAGTGAGAAGAGTTCAGCTGCGGGTTTTTACTGGACTAACCCGTAGTTAACGTATGTTGATTAAGGTGGTTAATGAATTTAACCAAATTAATCTCGTATCGTTGAAGCTTCTGATCTATAGGTCCATTAGGTCCCCTTGCTAGCTCATTACAGAACATAAAATCTTGGAAAGTAATTTGAATTGTTCAAATTTAATTAAAGGGAATTTGAGTTAATTATGTATGACACAATTTAAGATAATGTATTATGATACATTATAAAACTATATATTATGAGAGAATAATATGAATAGCATTCATATTAATACTATAGGTTAAAGTTTAGTGTGAATTAGATTCATATTAAATACTATAGGTTATGAGGGAAGTGTATATTTGAATATGATTCAAATATCTATTTATTTATATTTAATTAATTAATTAATTAATTAAGATTTAATTAATTAATTAATTAAGATTTAATTAATTAATTAATTAAGATTTAATTAATTATTAATTAAGATTTAATTAATTATTAATTAAGATTTAATTAATTATTAATTAAGATTTAATTAATTATTAATTAAATTAAAGGAGTTTTAATTTAATTAAAATGAATATATATATATGTTCTCACCACTTCTCAGCGATTTTGTTGGGAAAGTGGTGAGGTGGAGAGTGTGAAGTTTCTTCCCCTCTCCCTCTTTCTTCATTTCTTTATAAAACACAGAGAAATTTCCCTGTGTTTTGACTTTTGAGGTTGTTGATAAAAAAAGGAAGAACACGCTCTCTCACACAAAAACTGATTCTCAGTTCCTCTCTCTTCGTTCTCATTTCTCCAAGATACGAGATACCACAATCTCGTTCTTAAGTCCTTGAGACATAGCGAGGTAACTTGGTGGTGGTGTTCAATCACGCATTCGGGAGTTTTTGTTCGTGCTATCACGACGCTCGTGCTCGAGGAAAAGAATCCACCAACGGTCTTCAAAAGTAAGTGGTTTTCTTATTCCCCGTGAGGCTTAACCTCGGTTTTAAATAGAATTGTTCTGTTTTTATAAGAACCGGTATCGTTCCTCTTCTAAAACCAAATTGAATCACAAGCAATAAAACACTTCCGCTTTGGGTTCGATTCCTTCAATTGGTATTAGAACCAGGTTGTGATTCAATTTCGTTTTTGGACAAAACGGTTCTGGTTTTGGTGGGTTAATTTGATGCATAAGATGTTTGTTGGTTTGCTAGTAGACGGTTTCGGTTTTTGACATTTAGATTTACAATTTATGTTGATTCGATCAATGTAAGGGCTCGTTGTTTTGGGCATTTTGTTGTAAATCGAGTCTGTATAGTCCGGGTTGTTCGTGGAAAAGTGTTGCTGCGAAGGAGGGCCGGATTTCGAAGCTTTTTGGAGCATTTTCGCTGTTGGAACAGAGAGCAGAGTAGCAGGTCCGTGACAGTAGCGCCATGGCGCCATCCTGCAGTGCCGTGGCGCTGCAGCTGCTGGAATTTGCTGCAGCAGCGCCACGGCGCAGCCCTATGGCACCGCGGCGCTGTCCCTGGTGTTTTTTCGACCCATTCGCACCTTCGAGGCTCCGCAGGCGTGTTTTTTTTAATTAATGTAATTTTTGTTTACGTTAATTTAATTTTAACATAGGATGCCAAAAACCAATCTACTTAGCTATTTATTTTATTGCATTATGAATGTGATTATTTTATGAATTATATGTTGCATAAAGTATGTCATATAGTTTTAAAATCCCACCATAGGTTAAGCATAATCATGTAATTCTTTATGACATAATGTATGAGATGAAAATAAAGTTGCATTGAGCATGACATTACTTTCGTTAATATAATTGTTATATTAATGTATGCTTGCAATGCATGTATATAGGTTTAATTTCTTAAATTTTATAAGAGTTATAAAATTTGGTAGATAGAAATTAAAATCTATAATAATGAATTGCATGCAAACATAGGGTCTAGGCTGAGGTATTTAAGTTGACCGTAAGGCAACACCTCTACCTGGGAACCGACCTGGGGGTTGAATTAGTCAATATTTTATGCATACAATAATGCCATTACTTTATTAAAACTTTTGATAAACTAAAACATTATTGTACAACTTCCAATATAAATAGTTATATTGGGCCGACTAAAAATTCACTTAGTTAATTTCACTTGACCGGAATTTATCTAAGTAATATACCCTAGTCTTAGAATACTAAGTGGGAGCAAAAGAGAATATGTAATATACTGCGTATATATTTGATATACAAGGTATATATAACATGTTTTTCTCTCTCTCTCACGTTCTCCTTATATTTACATTATGAGTTCCATGCTCGGCCTCGTGTCGCCCTGGGCGCGGCCTCCCTACGGAAGATGTTTGCATGGTTCAATATCGAGGTGAATGGAGATAGTATTCATAGTAACTGGTAGAAGGACATGTGACAACACATCCTGTGGTCTCCGCTATTGGTTTGCACCGTGAGGTTTCATACATGACCTGGGTGATCTTAGGTTCGTTTTGCAAGAGGATTGTTCTCAAGCTCCTATGCCTAACGCCACTGTGGCGGTATGCAACGTCTATGACAGATGGATCAAGGCCAATGACAAGGCCAAGGTCTACATCTTGGCGAGCATATCTGATGTGCTTGCTAAGAAGCACGAGGACACGGTCACCGTTAAGGAGATCATGGACTTGCTGCAGAGCATGTTTGGATAACCGTCCTCACAGGCTCGACATGAAGCCCTTAAGTTCATTTACAACTCCCGCATGAAGGAAGGCCCCTCAGTGCGAGAACACGTTCTCAACCTGATGGTCCACTTCAACGTGGCAGTGTTGAACGGGGCTGTCATAGATGAGCAGAGTCAAGTTAGCTTCATTCTTAAATCTCTTTCGAAGAGTTTCCTGCCATTCCGCAGTAATGCGGTTATAAATAAGCTGGAGTACATTCTTACCACGCTCTTAAATGAGCTGCAGACCTACCAGTCTTTTATGAAAAGTAAGGGACAATAAAGGGAGTCAAATGTTGCCACCTCAAAGAGGTTCCACCGAGGTTTGTCCTTTGGAGCCAAGTCTGCACCCTCTTCTTCTAGAAGAAGGCTGTTGGTAAGGGGTCTAAACCTGACTCCGCTGTTGCTGCTGTCAAGAAAGGCAAGGCCAAGGTTGCAGACAAAGGAAAATATTTCCATTGCAACGTGGACGGGCATTGGAAGAGCAACTGCCCGAAATACCTGGCCGAAAAAAAGAAAGCCAACAAAGGTAAATATGATTTACTTGTTTTAAAAACATGTTTAGTGGAGAACGATGACTCCGCCTGGATATTAGATTCAGGAGCCACTAATCACATTTGTTCTTCGTTTCAAGGAATTAGTTCCTAGAGGCAGCTTGACGTCGGAGAGATGACTCTCAAGGTCAGAACGGGAGAGGTCGTTTCAGCTGTGGCGGTAGGGGAGCTCAAGTTGTTTACAAACAAGAATATGTATATATTATTAGAGAATGTGTACGTAGTTCCTAAAATTAAAAGGAACTTAATTTCAGTTTCTTGTTTGTTAGAACATTTATGTTCCATTTCTTTTAATTTAAATGAAGCGTTCATTTCAATAATTGGTGTCAATATATGATCTGATATGCTTGGAAACAACTTGTATGTGCTAAGACCAACCATAACTAAAGCAGTTTTAAATATCGAGTTGTTTAAAAATGCTAAAACTCAAAATAAAAGGCAAAAAGTTTCTCACATAGAAAATACCTATCTTTGTCACCTAAGATTAGGTCACATTAATCTCAATACGATTGAGAGGTTGGTTAAGAATGACATTCTAAGTGAGTTAGAAGACGATTCTTTACCACCATGCGAGTCTTGTCTTGAAGGCAAGATGACTAAAAGACCTTTTACTGGAAAAGGTTATAGAGCCAAAGAGCCCTTAGAACTTATACATTCAGACTTTTGTGGTCCGATGGATGTTAAAGCTTGATGAAGATATGAATACTTCATCTCTTTTATAGATGATTATTCAAGGTATGGTTATTTATACCTAATGCAACATAAGTCTAAAGCCCTTGAAAAGTTCAAGGAATACAAGACTGAAGTTGAAAATCAATTAGGTAAAACTATTAAAACACTTCGATCTGATCGGGGTGGAGAGTATATGGGCTTGAGATTTCAGGACTATATGATAGAACATGGAATCACGACCCAACTCTCAACTCTTGGTACACCTCAACAAAACGGCGTATCAGAAAGGAGAAACAGAACCCTATTGGACATGGTTCGATCAATGATGAGCTACGCTCAGTTGCCTAACTCGTTTTGGGGTTACGCAGTGGAGACTGCGGTTTCTGAAACACCATTTGAGCTATGGAAAGGTCGTAAAGCTAGTTTACGTCACTTCTGCATTTGGGGATGCCCGACAAACGTGCTCATGACTAACCCAAAGAAACTAGAACTTTGTTCAAAAGTATGCCTATTCGTAGGTTACCCTAAAGAGACGAGAGGTGGTCTTTTCTTCGATCTACAAGAAAACAGAGTGTTTGTATCGACAAATGCCACCTTCTTGAAAGAAGACCACGTTCGAGATCATAAACCACGGAGTAAGGTAGTGATTAACGAGATTTCCGAAGAGGCTACAAACACGTCAACAAGAGTTATTGATCAAACTAGAACTACAACAAGAGTTGTTGATGAAGCCAGTACATCACGACAGTCACATCCATCTCAAGAATTGAGGGTGCCTCGACGTAGTGGGAGGATTGTGTCACCACCTGACCACTACGTGGGTTTAACAAAATCCCAAGTTGTCATACCTGATGACGGCGTCGAGGATCCATTGACCTATAAACAGGCAATGCAAGATGTGGACAATGACAAATGGGTCAAAGCCATGGACCTGGAAATGGAGTCGATGTACTTCAATTTCGTTTGGGAACTTGTAGACCAACCTGACGACATAAAACCCATAGGGTGCAAATGAATCTATAAGAGAAATGAGACGCCGAAGGAAAGGTACAGACCTATAAGGCGAGACTTATGGCGAAAGGCTACACACAAAGGGAAGGGGTGGACTATGAAGAAATCGTCTCCCCTGTAGCTATGCTCAAGTCCATAAGAATAATTTTGTCCATTGCCACATATTAGGACTATGAGATTTGGCAAATGGATGTCAAGACTGCCTTTCTTAATGACAATCTTGAAGAAAGTATTTATATGTCTCAACCCGAGGGGCTCATAGCTCAAGGTCAAGAGCAAAAGGTTTGCAAGCTTAAACAGTCCATCTACGGATTGAAACAACATCTCGATCTTGGAACATAAGGTTTGATACTACGATCAAATCTTATGGTTTTGACCAAAATGTTGATGAGTCTTGTGTATACAAGAAGATCGTCAACAACACTGTAGCCTTCTTAGTATTGTATGTGGATGATATCCTACTCATTGGGAATAATGTAGGATAGCTCACTGACATAAAGAAGTGGCTAGCTACTGAGTCCCAAATGAAGGATTTGGAGAAGCTCAATATGTTCTTAGCATCCAAATTCTAAGGGATCGCAAGAACAGAATGTTAGCCTTGTCTCAAGCAACTTATATCGACAAGATGCTTGTTCGATATTCGATGCAGAATTCCAAAAAAGGCTTATTGTCCTTCAGGCATGGAATTCATCTGTCTAAGGAACAATGTCCTAAGACACCTAAAAAAGTTGAGGATATGAGACGTATACCCTATAAGTTGTGCACTAGGCCTGGCATATACTATGCGGTAGGGATGGTCAGTAGGTATCAATCCAACCCAGGATATGATCACTGGACTACTGTTAAGGGAATCCTCTAGTATCTAACGAGAACAAGGGACTACAAGCTTGTGTATGGCACTAAGGATTTGATCCTTATAGGATACACTGACTCTGACTTCCAAACAGACAAGGATTCTAGGAAATCCACGTCGAGGTCAGTTTTCACTCTTAACGGAGGAGCTGTAGTTTGGCGAAGCATCAAACAAGGATGCATTGCAGACTCCACGATGGAGGCTGAGTATGTTGCAGCTTGTGAAGCAGCAAAAGAAGCGGTTTGGCTTAGGAAGTTCTTGACCGATTTGGAAGTCATTCCAAATATGAACTTGCCCAACACGCTTTATTGTGATAACAGTGGTGCTGTGGCAAAGTCCAAAGAACATTGCTGATCCTTTTACGAAGGCACTCACGGCTAAAGTGTTTGAGGGCCATCTAGAAAAGTGTAGGTTTACGAGCATTGTACGATTAGTCTAGGGCAAGTGGGAGAAATGTAATGGGTATAGTGTATGCCCTAGTTTATTGTATTTTCCCTTTGCTTTATGATAATTTACACCACACTCAAGTTTAGTTCAAGTGGGAGTTTGTTGGGTATGTTGCCCTAAACTCGTAGTTTATATTTATGTAAAAACAAATATATATTTAATAATGTTTTATTCAATAAATTTGTTGTTGAATTTATAGCATTGCATTGTCCAAAATCCAATAAACTAAACATCCAGGGTTATTATCAGGTAACTAGAACAGTATATATATTGGGTATATATTTGATATACTAGGTATATAATTGATATACTCCTGATATACTAGGTATATATTTGATATACCCCCTGATATACAAGTGGATAATATCATGTGAATAACCTAAAGGGTTTATAGTTTATGGATAAGGGTAGGTACCTTATCCTGGCAACACTATAGATCGACCCACTTTGTAAATGTTACAGACGACTCGATCCAAGTCGTTCGTGTAGGGACATGCGAGTGGGGGTATCCTATACAATGAGTTTGTATAACGCTGGACCGCGAAATAGCCAATATTTAGATGTAACGCCGTTAACTAACAGATTGCTTTTTCATAGGATAACCAGGCAACTCATTCTCAATCCTGAGTGAGTTATGGATACCTGCCCGTGATGACTGGTCCTTTGATCTGTATGGGTGAGAGTGACCCGAGTCGCCGACTCAACATTCCTAGCATTTTGGGGACGAGATCGAGTGGGGAGCTGGAAACATAACTTCACAAGATGGAATTCACTCCTCCCTGACTTTGGGGGAGTAGATGAGTGTTCTCTTAAATGCTGACTTCAGGACTTGAACAAGGGTCCCCACCCTCTCACTGGCCTGAGAGGGACTTCCGATTACTGGTCGGACCATAACCGGGTTGTTCATTAGAGTAGTAGTGGTATTTAAGGAGTAAGATGTAGCTCAGGGGTAAAACGGTAGTTTGACCCAACTTGAGTTATGAACACTCGTGAATGATTGACTTACCATTAATGGTTGATATCCGTGGACACAGAAATAATCTATAGTGAGAAGAGTTCAGCTGCGGGTTTTTAGTGGACTAACCCGTAGTTAACGTATGTTGATTAAGGTGGTTATTGAATTTAACCAAATTAATCTCGTAATGTTGGAGCTTCTGATCTATAGGTCTATTAGGTCCCCTTGCTAGCTCGTATAGGGTAATTAAGAACATAAAATCTTGGAAAGTAATTTGAATTGTTCAAATTTAATTAAAGGAAATTTGAGTTAATTGTGTATGACACAATTTAAGATAATGTATGATGATGCATTATAAAACTATATATTATGAGAGAATAATATGAATAGGATTCATATTAATAATATAGGTTAAAGTTTAATGTGAATTAGATAAATATTAGTACTGTAGGTTATGAGGACAATGTATATTTGAATATGATTCAAATATTTATTTTTTAATTAAATATGATTTAATTATATTTGTTTAATTAATTAATTAAATAAGATTTAATTAATTATTAATTAAATTAAAATAGTTTTAATTTAATTCATTATTTAATTTATTTATGAAATTAAATAAATGAATATATATATATATGTTTGTTAATTATGGATATAATCCATAATTAACAAACTCACCACTTTCTAGCAATTTTGCTGCGAAAGTGGTGAGGTGGAGAGTGGGAAGTTTCTTCCCCTCTCCTTCTTCCCTCATTTCTTTATAAAACACAGGGAATTTCCTGTGTTTTGAGGTTGTTGATCAAAAAAGGAAGAACACACACTCTCTCACAAAAACCGATTCTCAATTCCTTTCTTTTCGTTCTCATTTCTCCAAGATACAAGATACCACAATCTCGTTCTTAAGTCCTTGAGACATAGTGAGGTAACTTGGTGGTGGTGTTCAATCATGCATTCGGGAGTTTTTGTTCGTGCTATCACGACGCTCGTGCTCGAGGAAAAGAATCCGCCAACGGTATTCAAAAGTAAGTGGTTTTCTTATTCCCCGTGAGGCTTAACCTTGGTTTTAAAAAGAATTGTTCTATTTTTATAAGAATCGGTATCGTTCCTCTTCTAAAACCAAATTGAATCACAAGCGATAAAACGCTTCCGCTTGGGATTCGATCCCTTCAGAGCACACCTCGTTCATCACCGACCAAGGACTATATTGCTACAAAGTCATGCCTTTTGGACTGAAGAATGCGGGGGCGACCTATCAGCGTATGGTCAATAAGATGTTTGTCGACCAGATAGGCCGAAACATGGAGGTGTACGTGGACGATATGCTCGTTAAGAGCAAAAGGACGACCTCCCACGTCACCGACCTGGCAGAAACCTTTGAGGTCCTTCGAAAATACCAAATGAAGCTCAACCCAGAGAAATACGCGTTTGGAGTCTCTTCCAGAAAATTCCTTGGTTTCATGGTCAATCAGCGTGGGATAGAGGCCAACCACGGAAAGATCCGAGCTGTGCTAGACATGCACCACCCCAGAACTTGAAGCAACTCCAGTGCCTCAATGGGAAGATCGCTGCACTAAATCGTTTCGTGTCGCGTTCCACGGACAAGTGCTTGCCATTCTTCAAGGTGCTGCGCAAGAAAGATCGTTTTGAGTGGACTCCCGAATGCCAAGTTGCGTTCGACGAGCTGAAAAGCTACCTGAGCTCAACACCACTACTATCAAAGCCACTGCCAGGCGACGAGCTCGTGCTATACCTCGCCGTGTCCACGAGTGTGGTGAGCTTGGTGCTGATGCGATAGACTAATGACTGGCAGAACCCGGTATATTACACCAGCAAGGCCCTGATAGACGCCGAAGCACGATACCCCCAGATGGAGAAGCTAACGCCTTTCTCCACTTTCTTTTTCTTCTTCTTCCTCTTCTCTGGAGAGGCGTGGACCGTTTGGAGAGGGGCGGCTTTGATCATGGAGTCTGGGCATGGAGTGGCAGGCGCGGACCCCATTGAGGCCTCCTCGTCACGAACCTCGATGGGAAACGAGCTACTCCCCACCTTGGTGGCCCTCCTCTTCCTACCCAACAAAAACGCAGGCAGCATGTCTGGAAGGAAGTGCAAAGGTCGGTGCTTAGAAAGTAACGATAATGACTATATTGGAAAGTAAAAGGAGGGCGAGGTGACTGATGGGATGTGAATCCCGGAGCGAGAGCGGATCTTTGTTCATCAATTTTGAGAAACAAAATCAAAGGTGTGCAAAAATGAAATATAGGGGAAAACTTACATTTGAAGAACTGTTCTTCAACGATTTCCCGAACACCATCAATAGACCTTCAGTGCTATTCTCTAGGTACCGAGATCGTGCATGTGGCAGCGTCGATTTGGAACGTAATGGAGAATTTTTTTTTTTAGAGAAAACCTTGATTGAGAGAGTAATCTTCGTTGAGAGTTTCTTTTGTTCTGTTATGTACACAGCAGAACCCTTCTACAAAAACAAAACCAACTTATGACGTGGTGAGTTACCCCACGTCATAAACTCCTCACTCCCCTGCTAAAATGTTGGGAGTTAAATATTAATTATTAATTAATTAATATTATTAATTAATTAATATTATTAATTAACAATTAATATATAATACTTAATATTAATATATATATATAATTTATTAATTAATCATATTAATTAATAAATAATTATTAATTATTAATCCAATTAACAATTAATTGATATATATATATATATATATATATATAAATCAAATAAATAATTAACACTTAATTATTTATTACAAAATTAGAATCATATTCTAAAACATTTCTCTCATATAACCTATAGTTGTAATGTACATCTTATGCACATTATTTTTAACCTATGGTTTAATATGAATCTTATTCATATTAATTTTATTTGAATCTCATTCAAATAATATCTCTCATAATATATAGTTCTATAATTTAGAATTAACTATATATTATAATGTATCAATATACATATAATCCCTTAAGTAATTTGAACATTTCAAATTTTTCCAAAAAAACTTGATCATCGTTTTACCCGTTATGAGCTAGCAAGTGGACCTAATGGACCAATAGATCAGAAGCTCCAACGATACGAGATTAACTGGTCAAACTTATTGACCGAGTTAATCAACATTCATTAACTACGGGTCACTCCACTAAAGCCCGCAGCTGCACTCTTCTCACTGCAGAATATTTTCGTGTCCACGGATTACAACCATTAATGACAAGTCAATCCTTCACGAGTGTTCGTAACTCAAGCTGGGTCAAACTACCGTTTTACCCCTGAGTTACATCTTACTCCTTAAATATCACTGCTCCTTTAACGAACAACCCGGTTATGGTCCGACCAATAACCGGAAGTCACTCTCGGGCTAGTGAGAGGGTAAGGCCCCTTGTTCAAGTCTCGGAGTCAGTAATTAAGAGAACACTCGTATACTCCCCTAAAGTCAGAGAGGAGTGAATTCCATCTTGTGAAGTTATGTTCCCAGCTCCCCACTCGGTCTCATCCCCAAAATGGTAGGAATATTGAGTCGGCAACTCGGGCCACTCTCACCCATACAGATCAAAGGACGAGCCCTCACGGGCAAGAGTCCATAACTCACTTAGGATTGAGAATGAGTTGTTTGGTCATCCTATGAAATAGCAATCTGTTAGTCAACGACGTTACATCTAAAGATTGTCTATTTCGCAGTCCGGTCTTATACAAACTCATTGTATAGGATACCCCCACTCGCATGTCTCCACACGAACGACCTGGATCGAGTCTTCTGTAACATTTACAAAGTGCGCCGTATCCATAGTGTTGTCATGATAAGGTAACCAGCCTTATCCATATACTATAGACCCTTTAGGTTATCCACGGGACATTATCCACTCGTATATCATGGGTATATCAAATATATACCTTATATATCAGGGGTATATCAAATATATATCCAGTATATATACTGTCCCTATTACATGAAAATAACCTTGGATGTTTAGTTTATTGGATTTTGGACAATGCAATGCTATGAATTCAACAACAAATTTATTGAATAAAAACTTTATTGAATATACATTTGTTTCTACATAAATACAAACTACGAGTTTAGGGCAACACACCCAACAGTGACAAACCTTCTGAGCGAACTGGGGAGAGGAGCGGAGATAAGAACCTCGAAGGATTTGGAGTGCGAGGATCCGGTTCCGCCTCCGAGACGACGTCAAGCTGTAGTCGTATAGATTGTAGTCAACAAGAAGCGCCAAATAGTGGCGAGCGCCTCGGGGCAGCAGTGGAATCCTCTGAAGATATTCGAAGGTCAACTCGTCCGGCTTCGGGATAGGTCGGGGACGAACTACACAAAGAGAAAAAGTTAGATATGGCTGACACGCGCAAACTAATGGCGACTAGGGAAGGGCTTTACCTAAACGGCTGAAGCTGTGCGACACTCGGCAGCTCAGCTCGTCATTTGGTCCCCTTGCCAGTCAGTCGCCAAAAACGTAAAACCAGTCCTCCTTCTAGTGGTGGACCGAAGAAGGACCCTAAACCAACTTTCCACACCCTGACGGGCCGTCAGGTAATACCGACCTAGGTGCTTGGGGATGTGCTTGACGGTATAACAGGAAAGGAATTGGGGAACAATCAGATATTCTGCACCTATGGTATCGACGCCGAGCCCCCACCACAGGATCCAACAACCGAGTAGGATTCCTCATCCGTTGGGGGCGAGCTGAGAGGGGGCCAGGTTTACGGTGGCTAAAAACTCTTGGGCAATGGGATGAAGGGGAACCGAACCCCGAAATCGAACATCTTTTCATAAAAGGCGACATGCCCTTCGGAGGGGTCAGCTCCATACATATGGGCAGGTCGGCCCCACCGACGTGGGAGGGAGACCTGTCATGAGAGGCGCCGCCCGACCCCGCTTCACCAGCATGCACCCTGCCGTTGGGTGAAGCAACAGGGGAGGACTCTCCTAAGGGCAATCTAAAGCTCTCCTCCGAGCTCGCCCTCCTAGACCTAAAGCTACCGCTACACCTATCAGACATTGCTAAGCTAAGGCGAATGTACAGAGAAGGAAATGAACTACTGACCTCAGCGCAAGAGTTAGAAAGGTCCGAAAAGCATGAAGTGGAGAAGAGGCCCACGACCATATATATACACGTGGGGATGCAATCTGAGCCGTACACGTGTCCAAAGTTAAGCGGCCCAGATCGGGCGTGGGGCTGCGGTCAGGTGCTCAAGAGCACCTTAGTCGTGACGAGCGCGAAGTTCTTAGGCGGCCATTCAATGTTGTTGTCGGAGCCCATGATTGGTCCGTGTCATCCATTCCAGCTCGTAAGCAAAGGTGAGTCCAGGTCTCCCTTCCCCCTCCCCTGCACGTCTCTCAGGTAGGTAGCCTGCCACACAACTTGAGAGGGGGCCTCTGTTGGGAGTCGAATGCACATGGCTGACCTGGATGCGACCGAGACCCGAGGAGCCGATCGGGTAGGTCGGCTTTGGTAGCTTGGGCGAGTAAAGGCAGCTGCATAACCTCATCCTTCAGAGCGGGGATCGGACCAGTCACTATCAAGGACCAGTGGTTATTCAACGAGCCCCTCCTCAAACAGCGGGTTACACCGACGGGACGTATATCTACCCAACTACCGCTATAAATACACCCTTCGTCCATGATTCCAGGTATGAGAAATCTGTCTGATGCTTAACTATTGAGCTCGGCTTGAATACTAACTTGGGTGTCGGAGTGGTCACCTCTTTGTAGGTACCCCAGAAAACCGCCTAAGTGTTGCCAGCCGACCTCCGAGGTCATTTCCCATACCTCGGCCAAATCTGGCATCAACAAACTATAACAAAATATGCATAGAAATCCAAGTCAGAAGTATTCCTTTAAAAAAAATTTATACAAACTCAAAGTTTTGAATCAATTAAACTTTCAATCAATCTTTTTTTTTTTTTTTGACAGGATTTCCAATCATTCATTACTTTCACATAATAGGGAAATACGTATTATTTGGGTATTATATGCTACGTCATGAAATGAGTTGGTTTTTTTATTGTGTGAGTGATATGCCTATTTCATCAAATTAAAACAAAAAAATATTTTCAACTCAATTCTTCAATTAATTAATTTTTACCTTCCGTGAAAATAAAGGACAGAAATGAAAATACACTTAAAGGATGAAATTTAAATTTCTAAAAGTTTAATAACCGAATTAAAAATATGACACAAATAGTAGGGAAATATGCATTTAGCCTATTTTATCCATAAATATGTTGTCATACCTTTTATAACACAAAAGAATTCTTGAAATATTGACTTTCGAAAAATCTTGTAATGAGAGAAGATATGGCTCATGCAGGTTTCAAACTTGCGACTTTCGCGTTATTAGCACGACGTTCTAACTGAGCTAATAGGCCAATTGTTACAAACGGTATGACAACATATATATGGATAAAATAGGCTAAATGTATTTTTTTTTAACTTGATACTTGTGTCAGATGAATAGAAAGTTGTCGTTTTGTCATCGTAGGAAAAAATATATTGTTTTTTTTCTCCCTCCAAACTCATTCGACTATTAGATATTTTTGTTCTCCCTCTTCGTTTGTTCTCTCCTTTTCACTCATTTGAAGCAACTGTAGGTTTTGAAGATGCAATTGTTAGGAAAATTAAAACCCAAAACTTAAAAGCCATAGATTGATTTCCCATGTCGATTCAAGAGAATCAATACAAAAGAATCAGAAGTGTACCTTGATCCATAATTGAACGTCGTTGATTGATGGGTTTGATCTTCCAAGTCTAGAGAATCACACATTAGCCTCATAAATTGATGAGCTTCGTTTGTACTGTAATGAAGAAGAAGGTGTTTCCCCTTTGCTCTCTCTCTGAAGGGATGAGAGAAGAATATCATGGTGTATTCTGACTTTAGGACCATAATCCCTCTGTAACCGACCAAAAACCATTGGTCGGTTATAGGTTTGAAAATTTCCAATGTGGCCCTAATATGAACTAGCGAGCGTACCATCAAACTCCATTGAAGATATAAACTTGATGATGGTGTTAATTTCGTTTATTTTAATTTTAGTTTGGGGCTTAGCCAATTATACCTTAGTTTCTTTATTTTGGGCCAAGTATTGACCTTAATACTTATAATTATTTTTAGTTAGTTATTTTATTTATTTATTTACTTTTACCAAAATAAATTAGGATTTTTGTATTTGATGCCACCTAGGTTATTTTTATCGGTAAGCCATATATAAGCTTATCTTTTAGGTTGTAAGGGACAGTTCAGTTTTAATGGAAATTTGAGCCTTTGAGCCGTTTCTCTCAAGCCAGCCAAGAGCGCTTTAATTTTGCAATCCTTGATCTAGATTGCAAACTTGGAACATTCAAGATGAGTTTGATCAACCTCTCTTGTGGAGTGTTCAACATCGAGTAAGAAACTAGTGCTCCTTGCCTCGTGGTCTTCGATCAACAAGGTAACCTTATTCTAACTCTTCCTTGGGGTTGTGCTAAATTGATCTCGGGGGTTTTAGTGTTTGAGAATTTAGGGGTTCACATACCCAAAGGTCCGTGTCTTTGATTTTTATATTATTATTGCCTATTTTTTGTTGAGTCTAGCGCACTCAGGATCTCATTATTATTGATTGGTTCTGTAAATTTTTTTTTATTCTCATCTTGGAGGAAAAAAAAAGAAGATACTGTGATTTGCCACGTGGAAATCAGCGAATATGATGACATTGGTTTGAGTCGAAAAGAAAAAAAATACAAGTTTGGGTGTCGATTTAAAAAAAGACAAGCAATCTGGGCTACGGTAAAAAAAAAAGTACAGTTCTGGAAAAAAAAAAGGAAGCAAATGGGTAGTCCGATTCAGAATTGAATCGAATTCGAAAAAGAAAAAAAATTAAATGGTTTAATGCAAGGAGCGATGGATTCAAGCTTGAGGTAGAAATTATGTGTGAATGAGAGCTGTTGAATATTAATTGAAGTAAGCTGGTCAATTTTAATTGAAGTAGGTAGCTCAATTTTAATTAACGGTTGATTTTTTTTTATTTGATCGCTTTTACATGAATTTGGTGTTGCTGATAAATATTATGAAGCAAGCAGCTGAAATTTAGATACTCCAAGTTAATTTGCAAGATCAAGCTTTACAAATCATTCGACTTTTTTGACTTGAAAGTTTTTAAAGGCTATATCTTGACATTTTTATTTTGGGTTTCGGGGGAATTTGTGAGTTTTGTTCATCTTTTTCATTGTTTCTTTTGTTCAATTTTGCTTTAATATTTTTGTTTCGTTCTTTGCTCTTTTTTGTGTATCTTGCATAATTCTTTGGATTTTGAGTCTTAGATTCTTAATTCCATATATCTTATTCCATTGTTTTCTATCCTAGTTTGTTGGATCTTGAATATTATATTCTTGATTCTTAGTTTTCTTATTTTGTGGGTTCTAGTTGTTTCTTACTTGGGTTTGACACTTTACAATCATTCCTGCTTGACTTGTTACTAGTTGCTTCTTTAGCTTCTTGGTTGCAAACTCTTAGCTCATCACCTTGTAATTGAGACAGAATTCAATTTGCGAGAGAGAACTTCTATATTTTAAAGTGTAAACACGAGCGGACCACATCAATTGAGTGAAACATGTGAGGGAGTGAATTGTGAGGTCCACTTTTCTTTCACATTTGTTTCTTTTGCAACCATGTCTCGACAAAGAAGAAGACGCATTGAAAATTGAAGTATAGATACAAGACTTAGAGAGGCTTTATGGGAAGACTTGGTTGAACTACGCCAATCTCTAAGCAATTTACGTAAAGATTCGATCCAAGAATGGAGATTGATGTGCCAAGTCTCGAGGAGACAAGCACATCAACCAGAACATCAGGACGATCGGCCACCCCAAGAAGAAGTAGATCGTCCAATAATATAAGAGGAATGATGATGTTTCAATAGATAAAGGAAGGGGAGCAGAAGAGAGTGAACAAATACATCTTGTTCAATCTGAATTAGAGATAGAGAATGAGAAGGCTGATCAGACACTCGAAGAAGCAAGAGAGAAAGAAGAATTTGAGAGTAGTATACAAAGTAGAGAGAGATTACGACACTAAAGGAGGAGGAATGCCACCGTCCATATCAGAAGTACAAAGCGAAGATGTTTCTTAAGAAATATTGCTTCAAGCTTGATAATGAATCCATCGAAGTGAAAAGCTTTAGAAGGGATCCAAAAAGAGCTAGATCGTTGGCTTCTCATGATTACAAATTTACTCTCCAAGGTGATAAATTAGGTTTTTTTTTTTTTTTTGAGTACTCATCAGACAAATTAGGTTAAATGTATATAATAATAAAAACTTACATTAAGCATAATTGTTAGAAAATGTTACAAGCAGATGAATTCAAAAGTAATCCTTTACAACAAAAGTACAATTGGCAACAAATGTTCAATCAATAATTTTAAAAAAAATGCATATACTACCCACCAAAATCTATATTTCAAAAAAGGTCGTTGTAGGATTACATCATTCACTCTTTCCCAATAGTTGCATGCAAAACATTTTCTTAAATTCCATTGGGATCTCTAGGAAACTGATGGACTTCTTGACATTAGTCATCAAAATATCGATAAGTTGGACACCATCGCCAGCCTCAAAGTCTGGTATTTGTTTCAGCTAGTCAATGTACTATCTTGCGTCGTGCGACCTTTTTTTCTTCCTTTTTATCCGGCCATGCTGCAATCTTTTCCAAATGGGTCGTCTGCAACGTCATATTTGTTCAGACCATGTCTATCATTTCTGATGTATAACCACTTCATTTCCTCTTGCCTCCCCCTGATGACGTTCCCGCAACAGTTGGCCTACTTGTAAGCGTATTCGGCAAGTCCTCCTTCATCACGTCCTCTGTGGTGTTGAACATTGGCGAGTCTGGGATGTAGAAATCTTGCGATTCAAAGTGCACATCTTCGGCAACTGCCGCTACAACACTCGTTGCCACGTCTGCTGGACACTCTGAATTCGCCCCTATTGCTCTGTCCTTGCCAAAAGCATCTGTCAGGTCATTGTAATGTGGAAAGGGCTTGTTACAAAGTCCTTTTTCATTGGAATGAGACGGCAAATTAAATAAAATATATTACTATACATTCACGTCTAATAACTCTTAGAAGAACACATTAATACCTTAACCCAATCGTCAAATACTTCCTTCTCTGCCTCGATACACTTGTATTCTTCATTCCACCCGAACCCACTTCATGATGGGCCCAACATCTTTGCAATTGCGTTGTACTATCTCTTCAAATTTTTCATTCTGCAATCCATTGTCGGTGATAAGAAAACAACAACCAATTGGATCTAAGAACCCTTATGGTTATGCAAACCCCTAAATCACAAATGGTAAAACCCCCAAATCAAGATGATTTCAACCCAATGAAGAAGTTAGAACAAATTTACCTTGATGATCAATATCAAGAGTAGAGAAAACTTGTTTTGAAACTCAAGATTCGAATCACTCCACAAGTTAGCTTGATCAAGGCTACTTGAATGATTCTAGCATGCAATTCTAAAATACAAGAAATGCAAAGGAAAAGCTCGTGGCTCACAAAGTTCAAATTTCATTGATCTCAAACTCAAACTCAAATATCAAATCTGTATTTTACAATGGAATAAGCTATGCTATATATAGCCTCCAAAACAATACCTAAAAATAACCTAAAGACAATGTAAAGGTTGGAACTCCCTAGTACATCAATACTATAACCACCACTAACTCAAAATAACTTAAAAGTTACAAATGAAAGGTTTAAAACTGAAAATACAATTAAATGTCCTTCAAATTCGAGAATGAAACTCCTCCATCATAAAACCAAGAGTTTGTAACTAAATGAAGTGGAGTTTGAACTAGTTTGAAGCACTTTAAAGTCTTGTTCATTTAATGCATCTTGAGTTCAAATTTGACTTCCATTAATGCAATTTGAGTTGGCCATAAATGAAACTAGAGTGCATTTAATGCAACTCCAATTTGTTGTCAACTTGGACATAGGATTCTCCAACATCTTCCTTTAAATCATTGAGCACTAAGACACTTTGGTTCATATCAGTCGATGTTGCTCTAATAGTACATCCGGGTATTTTCTCCTTCATCATTCTTTCTAGTTGTTATAAATATCCAGACTTGAACGTGCCATTATCTTATCTTCATCTACCTCCGTGAACTAACGTTGTAATGCACTCCACCAATTTCACGTCCTCAACTTTTGTTCAAGTGTGTTTTATTAATTTGTCTTCACCGCCATTTTTCTACATCCATACGTAATATTGAAACAATGTTAGTTTAAGATTAATTCTAATTGCCAGTAAATATTGCAATAAGTAAATGAGATAGGATGTCCAAGAACACATAATGTAACCCATTTTGTTGAATTAGTTCCAATAATACAATAATAACAACAACATAAGTATAATAATAAGCGACAAAAGGTTGTGTTCAATATAAAAAATAACATAAATTGAAAACATCACTAATCACGAATTTTCCCATTCAGCAAACATTCGATGAGCCAAATTATCCCTCCATTGAGTCCGTTGGTTTGAACTTTCAATGAAAGTTATATTATCTTCACTTATATCATTTGATTCTGAGTGTACCTCCCCCAATTTTTTCACTGTTATATCTAAACTCATCTTCCTACTAATAAGGTTGTGAATAAGGCAACATGCTGTTATTGTTCGACATTGGACTTGAACATGGTAGAAGGATTTTCCTTGGAGAATTGTCCATCTCCCTTTTAACACACTGAACGCCCTTTCAATAATGTTGAACAATGCTTTATGTAAAAAACTTTCTAGGACTCGTTGGTGTGTTCCCTTCTCCACGACATTCAACTAGATAGTACCATACGTTCTCCTCTATATGGCGCTAGAAATCCCTCAGCATTAGGGTACCCAACATCACATAGATAATAATATCCTATATAATTTAGCATTTTTTAATCTCTAACTTATATGTGCATTATATCCAAATGAATATAAGCTAATATTAATTTCATTACCCTTTGGACCTTTCAACCCATTAGGCCGTGATATTGCGCTCGAAGTACTCTAGAATCAGCAGCAGACCCTTCCCATCCTAGCATGACGAATATGAATTCTCTATTTGGGGTGCATCACGTTTGTCGCAATGTCACCCTTTGTCATCCTATATCGTGGGCAATCTACGACACTTACATTGACATTGATGTATGTGCCATCCAATGCACCCAAATAATTCTGTTGCAAGACAAGACATTGTAACTAAGTTTGATCATTGTAAGACCTTTTAGCCTAAACTATTGATATATGAGTTATACCTCAAACCATTTCCATCTCTCATCAGTACATGAGTTTGTGATTGGCTCATATTTTTTCAACATAATAGTATGGAGTTGTAAAACCATGTTAAGGACCTTATTGAAATGCCTAGAAACTGCCTCACCAAATCTTGCAAATTGTCTACAAACTACTCGGTTCTTAACGTCGTGAGCTAAGATGTGCAAAAAAATAGCTACCAACTCCTCTATATCAACATATTAGGTCGGTACCAAACCACCTATTGTTCTAAGCATATTGCAAAGTATGGTGAAACATCTTCTATCCATCCTCGTACTCTCACGGCAAGATGTATCATCTTCATGTATGAGTCGAAAGAAATTCAATTACCTAATTTAATGTCTAAGATAAGGTTACTGGTTTTCTATCATTTGGTGGTCGTTACTTTTAGAAAATTTAAACAAATCCTAATTCATGATTATTCTAAAATAAAAGCCATAAAATTCCAGAACAATCAAGACCAAGGATCTAAGTATGGAAGAAAACAAACCTCTATAAAGAGATTAAAATTACCTGAAACCATTAGATAGATTGACCATGATCTGCAAGAAGTTGTTGTTTGTGGTCTTCCTCAACTATGCAACCTAGACCAAATATGGGCAATACTCTCTGTTTGATGGGGAACAGGAGGCTCAAGGAGCATAGTGTATTGAGGACCATAACCATATATTTATAGGTTAATCCTAGGGTTTCCCATAATCCCATAAGATTAATGTGCTTGTCTCTACTCAGCAAGCCACACCACTAAATGGGAAATCATGAGCTCATAATCAAGATCACTCATATGCCCATTAAATAGTCCAAATATAATTGATCTTTAATTTGTTACCCACATATGAATTAATTATTAAATTAATTCCAACAATCTCCCATGTGGGTAACAATTTTCTTTACTAGCAATTTTATTAATTTATTCTTTAGTGCACAACTCAATGCTATTAAAATAAACTTCCCTTTAATAACAATCCAGCCCATCTCGCATATCGATGAGGAACCAAAGCAACTTTTGTCACATGTATAGTCGCAACACAACCTTCAATGATCACCACACCAAATATACTCAATGACATGGATCAAGTGTGGAAGAGCAGCATGAGAATTACATGTAATATGATCGAAACATGTCTATTCCCAACTGGTCAAACTTTATTCTTTAAAGAGATCAAAATTTATGTTTTATAGCTTTATGTTGAACTACATTTAGAAATAAAATCATTCAGAGTAACAAAATAAATCATCTTCTTTATTCTGCAGAAAAGAAAACCATGTGTCTAATTTAAGAAAGCACAAACTCCCACTCAACTAACATACCATAATTTTCACATCTATATGAGCATTATGCTCGTAAAACTTTTGTGAAAGCCCTTAATGAGCGGATCCGCAATGATGGAGTTGCATTTCTTTAAACAAAAATACTCTGAATTTTCTTTATCAACTAAAGCTTAAATATGCATACAAAAACTTTTGTTGTTGTAATATGGAAAAATACATATCTTTGTCAAAACAACCTAATGACAAAATTTGCAACCATATTCTTAAGTTCATTGCCACATACAAAATGCTATAAACACAAACTTTAGTAGTGAAAATGTCTAAAGTGACTCTTTACCACGAGATAGTAGTATCCTTTAAACTCTTAGTGAATATAACCTCAACGGTGGATCTAGATGGCAACTCAAATTATCAAAATCAAATAGCTTTATGATCTCTAATTAATATGATTTTGATGAGTGAGCATGTAACAATTTTTTTTTTTTTGTTAAACACCTTATAACTCTTTAGATCCAATTAGGAGTTATCAAAAATTGCATTTGATTCTTGATATGAATACTACAACAGAAGCATATAGACTTGAAGCATGAATTTTTTTTATTTTACTTTATTATTCAAGGGATCTCTATTGAAAATGAGCTTGTCTCCACTAGTGATTTCAATATACATAAATCTTTATGCTAGAGAACTTGCAATACCTTTCAACATAGTTCTTTTGTGAATTCTCAATGTTACTTGAGATTGATCTAACAATATCATTTGACAATATAAAAGAGATATGTTCATGCAAGTTTTCATCCTCTTACAAAGCCTTTTGTTATGTCACAGATATATTATACTAGAAAAATAAATGTACCCCCACTAAACCTGTAATTCATAATTATTATTCTTATTACCTTCCGATATTACATGCGATAATATCACCATGTAATGAATATTATGAAATCACAGATAAAAAATTCTTCATTGAGATCACAGATGAATATAAACCTTTTAAAACTTTATGTTACTAGATCAAAAGTCTCCAAAATATACAAGCTTATTGATTTCATAAATTATACAATTTAAGAAACCAATCTTTATATTCATCTGACACAACTCAAAAAAGTTATAAGTATTGTCATTTACTTGAAAGAACTTTTCGAGAAGTCATAGAAAAAATTTCTAAAAATTAATGTCAGCCTTAAGAATTGAAACCATAACAACTAGATGAGCTTTATATTTGTTAACATTGCATTTTAAAAGCAATATAACAAAATGTAAAATATCTTCGTTGTTTGTTGTTTCAACACATTCTTTATGACATTCATTTTTCTTTTTAAGAGATAAGACTTCGTTTGACGGTAGAGAATATACTCTTTTATCAAACTTAAATCTTTACAATTATTTTTCATATCTCTTCTACTTAATTTAATGACATTTTTAATGATGTTGAGTTTGTTTTACTAAAATGAGGAGAATTTTTATTCTTTACTATTAATATTGTTATAAAGAGAATAATTAAATTTCTCTTAAATACAACATTCTTTACTTTATCTTCCCCCCAAACTCAACATCCTTAAGAAACTTTAAGATCTCATCTACATCAACTTTAGGTGGGAACTAACTTTAGAAATTATATATATTGAAAGACTAGTGTATCTAGGGTGACAACTAAAACTCTTAAGTCCAAGTCTCGTAAAACCTTGAATTGCAACTGATTTTAGTTGTTTCTTTATTTGGTACACCACTTAAACCTTTTAATAACAATTTTGATTACTTTCTCCAAATAGACTAAGGGTAAGGAAAAATGATTTGTCATATTTCTTACCACACCTTTTTGAGCTTTGAATAATTTTAGAAGCAACATACATCTCAAGTTTGCCTGAAAATATATATTATTATTAGCTCTATAAATCCTTAAAGGAGTTAGCAAATGTCCTCGACCTTATCTTCTCAATCCATCATATTTTGTAACCATTTCATTCACTACGAATTGATATATGATGACTTTTAAGATATCCATGAATAAAGACCTCTCCTATATCAAATATCGGTGCCCTTAACGAGAGTAAATTTCTTATAACTTTATTCAATGTTGTTAAACATTTAAAGAAGCCATATTTAATAGGCTATAAATTAATGTTCTAAAATACTAAAGCTCTAAATAGTACCTAATTTGACAGTTCCAATTATGTCCCCTTGATCATTCCTAATACAGACTTGAATGTCTGTTTAATCTTGAGAACCAACAATCAATGAATAGAAATACCAAAGTCTATTCAACACATAAAATAAATTTTCATATGTCTGTCTAACTTGTTAAATATCCTAAGTGAGAAGCCAAATTTTCTTTATACCTCATGTGGCATTGTATTTGGAACATATTTTTTTCTATATGTTCAAATTTCCAAAAAATATCAAGAGAATTCCTAAGCTTGATTCTTTTGTGGTTTAGGCGAACATATGTTCCAAATAAACCTTAGTACCAACTTTAATTTCTTTCTTTAAGGAAAAAAATAATTAATGAGTACAATTTTATCTTTTCTTACTTAACCTATTTTCCTTGAAACATCAGTCAGAAATTAGGTTATTTAGAGTTCAATATCTACCCATATAATTATCATAACCCACTACATACCGACTGTATAATGTCTCAGATAAGTATCAAAACACAAGTAAATCCTTGAATGTTTTAAATTTTGTGTGTTTTATCATTTAGTGTACTCACTGGTGTTTCTTTCTTCGTTATCAAAAATTTAAATTCTATTCCTTTTGTTTTTTTTAGAAAAATCTTTACCCTTTAAGAAACTTCTTAATTATCTCCTCATCCCCAGTTTTCTCCCACTTTTTAAGATTCCATGTAACCTTAGAGGAATACTGCTTGGTAAAAAGTAGAAATATTTCCTTTAAACTTTAAAAAATTCTTAAATTCATAATAAGACAATGAATTGATATTTAACAATAACTCATTCAATAATGAAACATGGTCAAAATTAACCTTAAGTATTTATAAAAATGCAATATATTAAAATTCAATGAGGACAACAAGATATCTAGCACAACATTGATAGTCTTCCTTTGGGCCAACAATATCAACTTGCAAGTGGTACTCTCAATATGATGATTAAACATTAATAACCAATTCTGTCAAGTGAAAGTCTTCCTTTGGGCCGACAATCACTCACATGGCATAACTTTATATTATCCATATTTATGACCATCTAACTATATGTGGATTTATTATTTGGCCAAACTGAAGTCTTCCTTTGGGTCGACTATAGAGCGCATAAACACACGGACCCACAAACATCTGATAATTTTGAAAGATATGAATATGGAAACCAGAGGTTACTTTGGCAGCTTGATTCATCAAATCAATACCAACCAAAAGAATCAAAAAATTATGCAACATATGTAACTTTAATTATTATTAATTTTATCTTTATGAAAATAAAACGACAAAAATTATTTTCAAAATTAATAATAATATCTTTATATGCATAATTTAATAATGGGAAAAGTCCTCTAACAATTTATAAATCTAGAACAAAAAATAAAGACTGGATTTTCCTAAAATGAATATTATTGATATTTTAATTCATCAACAACTCGAAATAGGCTACGAGGACTAAGTTGTAGCGCACAATAGTAAAATATCAACAATTCATTCCATAATTGTAAGCGTATTTGTTATTTCTCCAAATTGTGACCTTCCTTTGGGCCGATCAGAATTAGCATAAACAACAATACTAAAATCTCACAATTTATTCTTTAATTAATGTTAATTGTTTCCGAATGAAAATAAAATACTTTTAAGTTATTTTCAACCACTAACAATAATATTTTCATGCATAAAAATATTCATAAAATTTAAAAGTTCGATAAATTGTTACTTTATCACTATAATAATCAACCTTTAATTAGTATAATATAAAAGAGAAATTAAATAATCCAATATATATATGTAACAAATTATAAATATATGAATTAGAAATTAATTAAAGAAAATAAAGAAAAAAAACTTTTAACTCTTTCTTTTGATTATAGTGGCCAAGGCCCACTGCAATTTCATTTTCTTTTTTCCTTCTCTTTCTTTCTTTTAATTATTTATATTATTTATTATTATTATTTTTTTAATCAAAAGAACATCCACATCCTAATTGATTTGTTGATAAAGAAAATAATAAACTTTATCAAATCAATCAACTATAAATTTGAACAATTTTCAAACTAGATCATGCAAAATTGTTCAATAATTCATCAATCCAAATAATTCAATTAGCATGTTGTTTAAACAAATAGGTTATTAAAAGAACAACATGCCTAAAAGTAATTCACCAAGATCCAGTAATCATCCATGCAAAACTTGCTCTGATACCACTTGTTAGAAAATTTAAACAAATCCTAATTTATGATTATTCTAAAATAAAAGCCATAAAATTCCAGAACAATCAAGACTAAGGATCTAAGCATGGAAGAAAACCAAAATCTCTAAAGAGATTAGAATTACTTGAAACCATTAGATAGATTGACCATGATGTGCAAGAAGTTGTGGTTTGTGGTCTTCCTCAACTATGTAACAACTAGACCAAATATGGGCAATACTCTATGTGTATTGGGAACCATAACCATATATTTATAGGTTAATCCTAGGGTTTCCTATAATCCCCTAAGATTAATGGGCTGGTCTCTACTCAGCAAGTCGTACCAATAAATGGGAAGTCATGAGCTCATAATCAAGATCACTCATATGCCCATTAAATAGCCCAAATATAATTGCTCTTTAATTTGTTGCACACGTATGAATTAATTATTAAATTAATTCCAAGAGTTACTTAATAGTTCTAATATTAGCACTAACTGGAAATGGGTGGTGCCAATGACTGTCAATATGGCAATCAGTTCGTTGTTTCTCATGATAATTAATCGGACTTGTATATGTTCTAAAGACAACATATAGTCACGAGTATGTCATTTGTTGTTTACTCTCATGCATTATTACGTACAACGTGAGTAATCACTCTACATACTACTAAATTAATCTATATATATATATATATTATGATCATCCCAACAATGAACCCTATCAGTGGGTGAATATAATATTATGAGATCTTCCTACATGAGTACTCTCCATGGAACACATGTTGCAATATGTTTAGGCTAATTGTAGGCAATTAGCCACTTGTCACCAATTCATATTTTGTCTTTATGTGTACTATACTTCCTCAAAAATCACATAGCACTTGTGAACGGCTCTCTAAATTCATTGACTTCTCTATAGCATTCATACTAGATACATGGACTTACAACCAACAAATACTACATAGAACTTAAGCCATGTTTACTTCAAGGGAATGAGAAACAATTTTTTCACTCCTTTTCATGGTGTTTACCAACATGCAGGAATGAGAATCAAATGGTGGGACACACAAATTTTTTTCATTCCCATTCCCTAGAAAAAGACAATCTCATCCCTCTCCTATACATTCATCAATCTCATTCTCATTCCTTATTTCGTGAGCCTCACATATTTATTGTAATTACTTTTCTACTTTTACGGTCATTTCTCCTTCATATATTAACGAGACCTATAACTTTTTTAATTAATTCTTTTATACTTTTATTATTTCTTTTTTCATTTATACAACTTCTATTAGTGATGTGATTTTATTATAAAATATTATAAATTTATATTCAATTTTTAAAATTTTACTTTGTTTTTATTAATTAATATCAATAGATTTTTTTAAATAGAATTCATTATTATTAAATATTATAATAATATTTTATATTAAATAATGATGTTTCTAATAAAAAAAGTATTTTAGTTGACGTAATTTTATTTTAATTATTCATTATTTATTAATATTAAATAAATTGTTATAATAAAAAATATTTACTATCAATAATATAGTAATCAAATAAACTAAAATAAATTATTATAGTAATTAAAAAAATATTAGCACAAAAATGTATTTGTAATTAGTTAGAAAGAAGAAAATGATATACTAGTAATTGTTATATATCTAATTTCGATTTCAATTTCGATTTCAAACAGTTTTAGTAAACAACATCAAATGAATTCTGATTCTCATTCCAACAAATTTATGATAAACAACATCAAAAGAATAATATTCACATTCCGATTCATGTCTATTCTGATTCCTCGTAAGTAAACAGGGTCTTAGTTTTCCACATAGCCCTAGCCTACCATCTAGAAGAATATTTAAATAGAAATACAAAGTTGAATTAATTAAATTTGTCGAAGGTAAATGATTCCCCATATAAATAAATATTTTTATTTTTTATGAATTAAACTTTTATATATGAGTTATAGTATATGAAATACTTTTGGATAAAATAAATTTTGGTCACTAAGTTTAGAATAAGTTTCTATTTGGTTTTTAAGTTTCAAAAAGTGACAGTATAGTCTCTCACGTTTGAAAAATGGTTCTAAATGATCGCTGAGCTTATTTGACCGTTAGTTGACTAACAGAAAAATGAGGTTGCACAATTGAGTTGACAAATTTTAAATAATATGACAATATTAGATACTTTTATATTATTTTTATCTTATGTGGAAAATTTTTTCATTTTTTCATTTTTTTTCTCCTCCTCTCTCTTCCTCCCCTTCTTCTCCAGATTTGGCTTGCTCCCTCTTTTCTAACTTTCTCTCATTAACACCAACAACTCTCCCTCTATAACCCTGTCTACTCCAACTCCGACCAAAATTGCTCCCTCATCCTCCCGCCTCTATCTCTATGGTCTGATGACCCACCCCGACTTAATCAACACAGCAAAACCGCCGATTATATACAAAAGCAAAATTCAGTTCAATCAACACAGCAACAAAATAACTTATCAATTGAATCTCGGTTCCTTTAAAAATATCTTAAATTAAGCCTTTTTTTCTCTCTTTTGTGAAAAGTAGTTATCTATTTCGTCCCTTGGATTTGTATGAAAATTGACATCACTCGCATGTCAAGTTTGAATTTTTACACACATTCTAAATCTTGGAGTTTATTTCTAAAGTATCCAGATTTCATTACATTATTGGCCAGTGGTTTGAGATATTTTTTTCGGTGGTAGACATTGGATCGGAGGCTGTGTTTAACATAAGTGCATGAATCATTTAAACTGTTCGGTGGGTGGTCGGAGCACAGAGACAGGGGCTAGAGAATGAGGGAGCAGTTTTGGTCGGAGTTGGAGTAGACAGGGTTATAGAGAGAGAGTTGTTGGTGTTAACGTGAGAAAAGGTGGACCAATCAAGTCTGGAGAAGAAAGGGAGGAAGAGAGAGGAGGAGAAGGGAGGAAAAAAATGAAAAAATAAAAAACTTTCCACATAAGATAAAAATAATATAAAAGTATTTAATATTGCCACATCATTAAAATTTGCTAACACAATTATGCAACCTCATTTTTTTTAGTTGACTCTTTGTTAGTCAACTAATGGTCAAATAACTTCAGGGATCATTTAAAACCATTTTTAAAACTTGAGAGATCAAACTGTCACCTTTTTAAACTTAGGAACTAAATAGAAACTTATCTTCAAACTTAGAGGCCAAAAATATATTTTACCCTATACTTTTTAAGGTAAAACCCATAAATAATGTTAGAAAAACAAAACTTAAAATATTTTTGTAAATGATTTTGAGAAGTAAGACATTAAGAAATTAAATTTTGATATATAAGAAACTATAAAAATACTAATTTCACAAATTGTAACGTCAGTATAAAACTTGAAATTATAAGTTGGAATGTACGGTTTGGAATTAAATTTTGATATATAGGTAAAGTTATACAAATAATTATTTTGTAAATTTACGCATAAAACTTTTTTTTTATAGTACAATGGACGCATAAAACTTTTACTCTAGGTTGAAAGTAAATTTATATGACATAGAAATAAAATTATTACTTCGAATGTTGGTAAACAAATGTGATTATATAAACTAGATAATTTAGATACATTAAATAATTAATTATTTTATAAACTTTAAATTATATAACTTGAAATAAGATTATAGATTAGAATTTAAGTAAAGAAATTCAATTCTATAAAATATAAAATATTTGTAAATCTAAGAATACAATTCTATAAAATATTTGTAAATCTAAGAATACAATTTTTACATTTGTATAAAATAATAAGTAATTATTTGATAAATTTGAGAGCTATATATCAAACATGAAAATTATATAACTGGAAAGTTAAATTATATAAAATTATAAATAAAATTGAACTTGTAAGGTAAGTTAGAATTAAACTTTTAAAAAAGAGCAAAATTATATAAAGTACTTTTTTTTCTTGTTTTGAAAGTAAAAATCAAGAATAAGTTATAAAAATAGGTAATATTTTGTAATTAATTTTGAGTGATAGAATTACGCGAAATATAATTTTGAAGAGTAATAGAATTAAAGAATCCTATTGAATAATTATTCTGAGAATGTCAGTATGAAACTTAAAATCAGGCAAGTTAAAATTGTAAAATTATATAACTTAGAAGTAAAATTAAAACTGGAAAATATAAGTATTAAAATTATATAACTTAAAGTTACATTTGTATAATTTAAAACTTGGAACATCTATCCTACTTCGATTAATTTATTGTTTTTAAAACATCTATTTTACAAAGTAGAAAATAAGTGTTATATATATATATATATATATATATATATATATATATACACACATATATATATAGACTCGAACCTGCCTTCATATGTATATATATGTAGACTCGGTTATATATGTAGACTCGGTCTCGCCTTGATCAAGTCGCTGATTCCGAGTCTCGTGCCAAAAAGGTCGAGGAGGATCTAGAAATTGCTAGGGTTGATGCTGTGTCTTGTGATACCAGGATTGCTGAGTTAGAGTCAAATGCCTTTTGGAGGTTGAAGGGAGGCTTATCATGGCTGTAAGTAGGGGTGAGCATCGGTCGATCGGGGTCGATTTTTGACTGACCCCGACGTCGAAACCGACCTAGTCGATTTCCTATTTATGGAAACCGACTTCGTCTATTCTCCTAGCTTGCACCAACCGACCAACTAATCGGTTCGGTCGGTCGGTTCGTCGTTTTTGTAATATTTCTCTATTTTTTTGGTGAAGATGCTGGTGTCAGAGCCGTGACCAGTGTTGTACACGAAACGAAGTAGGAAAATGCTGGGAAACATGGACAATAAATGAGTTTCTATGTGATTCGAGATATGAGAAGAATAAAAAATAGAGAAGAAGACGAGGAAGAATAATGGGGAGGCGGGAAGAAGAAGGATGAAGAAGATGAGAAGGAAAAAAAAGATTGTGCGCCGTGTGCTGCGATGGGGAGGGATGAAAGAAAGGAGAACAAACTAAAAAAGAAGATAGAATAACGAATGAGGGAAGGGAAAAAAATTGAAAAAAAAAAAAAGTTAATTAATTTTTTTTTAAAAAGTTATCTTGAAAACCAGAGGCTATTGGCCGCTGGTAATCAATGCTGCTACATGCAGCAGCACGCATGGCAGAGACATGCAGTCTCTTCTCTCTTTTTTTGTAATATATAAAACAAATGTTGGTCGGTTCGGTCGGAAATTACTTCTCCGACCAAACCTACCACCCAAGAAGTTGGTTTTGTGATTAAAACACCGACTCCGATCGAATTCTTCATAAAACCGACCGACCGACATTGGTTCGGTCGGTTTTAGTCGGTCGGATTGATTTTTCGAAGTTCTTTGCTCACCCCTACTAATAAGGTCTAAAGAGGTTGAAAGTACTGCCTTAGATTCCTTGGGGCAGGAGTCTGCTCACGCTGCTAGTCTTGAGGGCCACTCTAGCTGACATTGAGCGCACCCTCGCTAAGGCGATCCTGGATGAGTCGGAGCTTTTAGAGTCTCATTTTCGTGGTTCTATTGGCTTCCGCCAATTGGAGAGAGAGTTCCAGCAAGCAAGGATGGACTTTATGAAGGTCCGTCTCCATGGAAAGTGTTCAGATGAGGACCTCCAACGTGTCCTCGACACCTTTGAGCGTTTTTGGTCTAATCCTAGCAGTTGCGACTCCGAGGAACATCTTCAGCATCTCATCTCCGAAGGCTATGATTATATGATACATGGGATGAGAGCAACTACTCATTTTGATCCCCTCCCTCTTAGACTTAAATGACTTGCTTGTATGGGTTTGTGTTTGTTGCCGTTTGTCTTTTGTAATCACGATTAATTTCAATGTTCACCGGCTTATGTTTTTGGAACATCCTATAAATTTAACACATTTCCAAGAATAAATTGTGCAAAACAAACAACCCCTAATTGTCATACTTTCCTTCTCACCTCTTACCTCTCTTTACCGTCATAGTATACAAACGCCCACTCCATCCCCCATTAGCTTATCTCATTTTGTTTGTCTATCGCTATTTTCTGTGATCTTCGTCTCCTAATGTTTGGCTTTTTATTTCATATCCTCGTTGTTTCTTAGTTGTCACTTGTGCTCTCTCTATTCATTCATTACTCAATTTGTTGCTTGTCCCTGCGTGTATGGTTCAAAATCAGCTTGTTTCTTCAATCTCTCCCTCACTAAATTAATCTGCATTTAACACAATATTGTTATAAGTACAGAATCAATAACAATCATAAAACATTTAAATCCCCATATATTTGATCAATAGAACTACAGACTCTTTATATCAAAGAGTTGAAGTCAAAAGATTACACATGCAGTAGTTTCAATTTACAAAACAACCCTTAATCCAACTAACTACAACAAATCCGCATTTAGTTGTTATAATAGGTTCAAACAATATAGAGATTATCACGTACAAAGCCACCTCACCATACTTAGTGCGTACCTTAATACCCCTTGAAGCCCATGGCTCATGGAGAAAAGACATTAAGCTTGTCAGAAATAGGGAGAAACGTTTTTGTTGACTAAGGTTTTGCAAAAACATCTGCAACCTACTCAGTTGAAGGAAGATGCAAAACAACCAACTTCTTTTGGAGAACTATATCACAAATGAAGTAAATTTTTTTTTTCAGGTGTAAAAATTTATTTCAATAAGGAGATATAAATAGTTATTTCTTTGCATTACTCCTATTCCAATAAACTAAGATCGAAGATTATTTAATGTAATTGGAACAAGATATAACTGATATACTGTATATATTCTATATGCAGTGTATATATTCGATATACAGTATATAATAAATATACAGTATATTCGATATACAAGTGAAGAATGTTTCAGTAATAACCTAAAATGGTCTATAGTACATGGATAAGGTTGGGCACCTTATCATGGCAACATTATGGATACGACCAGCTTTGTAATAGTTACAAACGATTTTATCCAGGTCATTCATGTGGAGACATGAGAGTAGGGGTATCCTATACAATGAGTTTGTATAAGATCGAACCGCAAAATTATTAATCATTAGCTCTAACACCATCTCCAATAGATTGATATTTCATAGGATGACTAGGTAACTTGATCTTAATCCGAAGCGAGTTATGGACTCCTGCCTATAAGGGATCGTCCTTTGATTTGTATAGGTGAGAGTGGCCTGGGTTGCCGACTCAATAATCCTAGCATTTTGAGGACGAGACCGAGTGAGGAGCTGAGAACATAACTACGCAAAATGTAATTCACTCTTTCCCAACTTTAGGGTAAGCAGATGAGTGTTCCCCCTAAATGCTGACTCTAGAACTTGAATAAGGTGCCCCACCCTCTCACTAGCCCGAGAAGGACTTCTGTTTAATCGTCGGACCATAAATAGGTTGTTCATTAGAGGAGCAATGGTACTTAAGGTGCAAGATGTAACTCAGTGGCAAAACGGTAATTTGACCCAGTTGAAGTTACGAACACTCATAAACGATTGACTTGTTGTCAATGGTCAATTTTCATGGACACGGAATATTCTACAGTGAGAAGAGTGTAGCTGCGAGTCTTTAGTAGAGTGACCCACAGTTAATAAATGTTGGTTAATTTGGTTAATGAGTTTAATCAATTAACCTCGTATCATTGGAGCTTCTGATCTGTAAGTCCATTAGGTCCCTTTGCTAGCTCACAACAGGTAAAACGAGGATCAAGTTTTTGAAAGAATTTGAAATGTTCGAAATAGGGGATGTGTATAATGTATATTGATACATTACATAAATATGTATATTAATTTTGGATAAAGATTCAAAATTAATACTATATATTATGAGAGAAATATTTGAATAAGATTCAAATAAGAATTAATATGAATTGGATTCATATTTAAACTATAGGTTAAAATTAATGTGCATAAGATGTACATTAAAAACTATAGATTATAGGAGACGAGTATATTTGAATATGATTCATGTATTAATTTAATCAAATATATGATATTTGATTAATTGATTAATTATTTAATAGTTATATTAATTAAATAATTAATTTTAATATTAATTAAATTACCAACCCCACAGTTTTTGGTGGGGAGTGGTAAAGTGATGAGGTGGGGTAACTTCACCACCACATCATTAAAAAGGGATACATAAAGGGTTTTGCATCTCTGTTGGTTCTCCTGCAAAATTTAGTTTTCTCTCAAAATCCCACTGCTTTCCACTACTTTCAAAATTCTGAAAAGGTTCCCACAAACGAATCCTCATCAGAGACATAGCAAGGAGGATCATGTAGAGGTGTGTTCTTTGGTGTTACAAAGGAAAAGAAAAATTTCAAAGGTAAAAGGTTTTTCCAATGTTTTTTATTTTTATGTGTTCAAATTTCAAAAGAAAATTCAAGAATACGTTATACCATTTCAGCTTGGGAGTCACATCCCATCACCCCAAATTGTCACACCACAATATTGGAGGTTTACCAGAAACAATGGACAACTCATTTAAGAGAGAATGAAACTAAATAAGTTCCATAACAACATTAGCATTAAATCGAAACTTGGCTTCAGTGTTTAATCGAGAAAGAATTTGTTGCTTCTTCGATCCCCAAGTAACAAGATTACCTAAAAAATATATACAATAGCTAGAGGTCGACTTCCTATCATTCGGGTTGGAGGCCCAATCAGCATTAGCAAATCCATGGATATTAAGATGGAAAGGCTTAGATAATAACAAATAATGATGTACCTTTTCAAGTAATGAAGGATCTTTTTAATGACAAGAAGAGAAAGTTGATGCATAAATTGACATACATGATTAACAACAGAAGCGATTTCAGGTCGTGTAACAGTGACATATTGCAAGGAGCCAACAATAATTTTAATTATTCATAAATTTTCAAATTGTATAATATTTTATTAATAATAATTAATATATTATTTATATTTCATGTTAAAAATTTTCTAATAATTATAAAAAAGACTATGTAATTAGATAAAGATTCAAGTATTGCACGTGCTAACTAACTAGTATCTTAAAAAGTGGCATTGTTTGTGCAATAAAAGTCGGTCAAGGTCAACCTAGCCAAGGGATGCTGATTGGGCAAGCTTGGGTGTTCGAAAGACACTTGGCAAGGAACAACCTAAAGAAGGGAACAAAAAATCGACACTCAAGTAAGTTTTAGTTCGACCTTACTATGGAGACTGAGCTAGAATATGATACTTGACTGAAGAGTGAAGTGTCCTATTAATAGGTTGGGGTATCTGACATGATATTTGACCGGCGGTTGGACATGTCGGGCTGAAGGTCGGGCTGTTAGGCGCGCATGATCAGGAAAGACCTTCATCCGACTTTGGTGCCTTTTTGTTGCTAAGTGTTTAAGGTCGTTCATATGGGGGAACAATAATTCAAAGTAGACCTATTGATCCATCCACCCTCCAACAGGCACGATCTTGAACACCAACCAAATAGAAATGTACTCTAAGAAAATTATCTAAAAGCCAAGTATGATTCCTCCCTCCAATATTGTTATTATTTTTCTTTTATTACCATTTATTGATGTTCTATTTATTTCTTTTTAATTTTTTTCACACTAGCAAACAAAATCGATCATATTTCGTATATCAGAAAAAGGAACGATCCATCAGGTTCAGGATTGACCATTAATAATGAGTTAGACCGCACCAATGTCAATCCGTTTTATTCTATTTATTCCAAGGCAAGGGTTCAAGAATCACTTCGTCAAAATCAAGGAACTATTTGTACACTCGTTGTAGGATAGGAACAAAGAACACTAATCTTTGAGAATTTTGTCAGCATCTAATAGCCTTCAAATGAATCCATTCAACGATGGAAAATCTTAGAATGTGACAAGAGAGTCAATTTTAAAAGATCCTCGATGATACGCGACAGCTCAAGCGTATGGACTACTCGAGCCTCTAGCCACTTGAATCTAATCGTATAAGTGGTTCAACCCGAAAGGTTAAGGGTTAGATGGATTACTTTTGCAGTTGTTACCTTGAGTAGATAAAGAATAATCACTATGCTCGAGGCCGAAAACACTCCACGAGTTTGGTGACTAATCAAACAAGTATGCTCCGAGGGGTAAAATATGAGATCCTAAGTTCAACAACACAAACGAAATCGATATTTTGGGGGGGGGGGGGAAGGGTTTTGCACACAGCACAGGGGTGAGAAAACTCTCAATAAAATAAAATAAAAACCAAAGATATTCTTCAATTGCTCTTGGAACAACTTAGGAAAATATTTCCTAAATTTTTCCAAAAGTGGGCGGCAAGGACCAAGGGTTGGCGCCAAAGGGGATAGGCAGCAGCATCAAACAGGCACGTGCCCATGAGGCAGACGTGCGCATAGGGCAGGCCGGCGTGAGCGAACAGGGGTGGCGGCGTGCGAGGGTGTGATGCAGGGGCGCGAGGCAGAGCTGGTGGGGCGCGCTGGGGTAGGTGAGGCGTGCGGGCAGCATGGTGTTGGGTGCTGGTGGTAGGGCGTGGGGTGCGCAACAAAAGAGTGCGCGCATGGGCGCTGGTGGCGGTAGGGCGCCTTGCGAGGTTAGCAAGGCGTGAGCGTGGGCGCCCACAGAGGCACTGGCGGTGTGAGCGTGCAGGCACGGGAGCAAGCAGCAGCGTGCGGGTGCGAGCGGCATGCATTGTGAGGTTAGCGCAGTAGAGGTGCGTGCGCTAGTCGAGTGGGCGAGCGGTTTTGTCAGTAGGTGGGCGAGCGCTCGAGTGTGCAAGCAGGAGGCATGCATTAGGATTGAAGGGTGCAGACGTGTATGGGCTAAACGTTGGCTGGCGCGCGGGGGCGACTCTTTCTGAGGTTAGCCTGCCGTTGGTGGTGTAGGCATGCGCGCTATGGGCATTTTGCTTGCGGTCGAGCTCGTCTCTTGGCTTGACTTGGTTCCAAGGACTTGAGGCCACTTATGATCACATCATCTCCTCTTTCTTGAAAAGGATCCGTCCTCGAATCAATAACGTCACCTACATAAAAAGTAACCTCATCAGTGACAAAATCGAACATACCACACTATACTCGCCATAAAGTGTTATTTTGTACTCATCATCATGCATTGTTGCTAGCACTTGGAAAGGAATTCTTCTCTTTGGTTCAAACTCAAGGTAGAATTGTTAAGCATATGTTGGAATCTCCTTTCCTTTGGATTCAGTCTAAAATTTTCAAACTTTGATAAGTTTAGCATTTGCTCCACAACTTCCTCCATTTGGTTCCATCTCATCATGTTGTATTCTTATTTATGTAATTTTTGAAAATCAACACAAAAAGAATTCAAGCTAGTAGAAACTTTAAGATTTAATTCATACTTACCTTGTGGGGCGATCTTAAAATCATGAGATGACGATATGGTGAGTTCTTTTAAGTTCCTTTTGATCATGAACCTCCATGGCTTTCAACTCTCCTTGTGTCTAGTCGTGACTGACCTTAAGAGTTGTTGAACGTTCCTGCAAAAGTCTCAAAAGAGTACAAGTACTAGGATAAAACATGTTAGCTTGTAAGTAGGGATCCTTATGCAATACTTCCATGAGATTTGACTTGTAAGGTCAAATATGTTGGATCTCACTGTCTTTATTTTCTTCCTTCTTTTCATACGTGTTTCTCAACTCTTCTTCTTTTTCTTTTACTTGCCTCGGCTCACATGTATCCACAAATATTTCTTCATGCATTAATTGTTCAAGTGTAGATATTTCACAATCAAAAGAAACTTTGTCATCTAAAGAATTAAGAATACTATGCATACAATCACTACTCTCATTCTCATCAACTTCGTGCAATGCTTTATTACCAATGGGAATATAAATTTCATACATGGTTCCACAAAGCATGTCTTCTTTTTCATCACCTTCTTTTTCAATAATGGGTAAGATGTCATTCAACAACTTGTAATCCATGGGAATAGGAATTTCATGTTTAGATTCACAAGGTGTTTTATCTTTAATTGTACCACTTAACTTTTCATCAATAGGCATACAATCATGTAATACTTTGCAATCTAATGGAATAAGATCAACATGCATAGCATCACAAAACATTTCATTTGTTCATCTTACTTTCTTTCTTAACAATAGAGATAAAGTCATGCAATACTTTTCTAGCACTAGTAATAGGTATGCCACACATACTTCCACAAAGTATGTCATGCTCTTTATTTTCTACTATTGGGACTAAAGTAGGCAAGCTAATCTTTCCTAACATAGGAATTTCATGATTATTAGGTTTAGGATTAGCATACCTTGAAGATTCTTGTTGATGGCTTCTTTCAATCCTCTTAGCAAGGTGTAACATTTCTTCCAACCTAGTACAAGGTCGAATTTCTTCTCTTTCTGCAATCACCTTGACAATTTCTTTATTGAGTCCATTGTAGAACCGATCCATGATGGTCTCCTCATCTTCAAATATGTTAAGCTCCTCAAGTAATGAGCACATCTCGTCGTAGTAAGCTTTAATATTTTTGTCCCTTTGTCTCAAGTTTTTCAACTTGACTAATGACTTAGGAAAAAACTCTCTCCTCATTATTGGCTTAAGTTCTCTCCATGAGGTGATTCGACTTTCTTGATTCATTTTCCTACTAAAAAATAAAGAATCCCACCATATTATAGCATAATCTCTAAAACAAGTGATAATAAGATTTACCTTGATGCTTTCACTCCAACCATGGTGTTTCACAAAGATGCTCTCGACTTGGTCCTCCCAATGAAGATATTCTTGTGACTTTGTACTTCCAAGGAACTTAGGAAGTGTAGGGGTTGAGTGCCCAAGGTAGCCATTAGTATGGTGATCTTTCCTCCTTTGATGAGCTACATTAAAAACATGGTTATTATAATTCTCGCATCTTGGACTTATTCCTTCTCCTTGAGATTTACGAGATCTCATTTGTTGCTCCATAACTATAAAAGACAACGTTAGTAAAACAAGAATACAATTCTCACTTCACTTCCTCACTTGGTCTCTCAGCTTACTCTCTCTTTTGTGGGGGTAATGTTGGCATGGATACCCTCTTGAAGATGCTTACTTACTTGTTCGTGGTGAATAAGCTCTTGAACAATCAAGCACAAGACTACAAATAAATATGCAAAGATGTTTTTTTTTTGAATGGGTCAATAATATAGATGATACCAAAGACAATAAAGAATCAAATGATATTGAAGATACCAAATGATACTATAAGGGAAGAATGGAACAACTGAATGATAACGACAATGAATGATGACAAAGGATGCTTAAGAAAACAAGATGCAAAAACCTTGAACCTAATGCTCTTGGTGACTAGGACTTGACAACAATATATAAATTAAAGTCAAAACACAACAATGAAAGGGATATGCAATAAAAATTTAAGAAAACAAAAATTAACTTAAAAAGATGTACAAAATCCAATTCGTAGTGCAACACACACAAAAAATGTCTTACCAACAAAAACAGTGGGCTTTGAGGCAAGAGGGGTTACTTTCAGTGAGCGGTGCATGGTGTATACATCTTGGATGGGGCTCAAACCAATGACCAATAGAAATACAATTGAGTGTACTGAACCTATGTCGGCTGCCAAATGGTTTTGAAATTGTTTGGAGGGACTGCTCTCTCAAAAAGAATTCTGGAGCTGCACTAATGATTCTCTCGGGTGGCCCGGGGGGTGTGGCGGCTGTCCTCCTTTTTTAGGGCTGTCCTATATTTGCAAAATAATCCCAAAATAATTTTAATGCGAAGAATAAACAATAATACAATTACTTGCCAAAAAGATTATAGATAGTCTTTTGTATAGACACCTTATCTTCAATCGTTGATAACTTTTGATGCAGACCTTGGATGATTACGATCTTTATGTTCCTGGAAAGCTCTTTCAAGGATCTTCAATTTGAAATCTAATTTGACTATAAACAACAAAAAGGTCAGTGAGATATAAATCATCAAAATTGGTACAGGGAACTCTCGGCTGCTGCAGGATTTTTTTCAGAATTAGTGCTTCACTAAAAATTCAATAACTTCCAGACTGCAGATCTAAAGTTATTGGTTCTAGTCTCTCTCGAAACCTAACTCAGAGATCTTTTGAATGTCACTTGCTTCACTCAATTTGAACTTTAGAGCAAAAAGTTATGATATTTAAAGTCGGCTCTCGGATTTGGCTCTCGCATATTTCTCTCAAATTCTGGGTTCCAAGAAAAATTGATAACTTTGACTTCAGGGCTCGGATTAAAGTGAAACTTGGTTTGTTGGAAAGATTTTTTGATGCTGAACAGAAATAAATAAGATTTAGGCACTTTAATGTAATTTTTGAAATAAATAATTCTTATGCAAGAATGATAGAAAGAATAGCACGTAGAAGAAACAAGAACAAGAGTGATCTTTTTATGAATTTTTCGAATAAGGTAAAATTAAAGACAATACTGAAATTGAAAGACAGGAAAATAACATAAATCCCGATCTAGAGCCTAAGCTCTGATACCAAATGATACGCGACAACTCAAGCATATGGACTACTCCAGCCTCTAGCCATTTGAATCCAATCGTATAACTGGTTCAACCCAAAAGGCTATGGGTTGATGGATTACCTTTGCAATCGTTACCTTGAGCAGACATAATACTCAGTATGCTCGAGACTGGGAACACTCCACGAGTTTGGTGACCAATCAAAGATCCTAAGCTCAACCACACTTCACGAGTTTAAGTTGTGTTATAAAGGAGGGGAACACGTCTATATATAGGCCAAGACCCATGGTGGCGAGCTGAACGCTGGCGGGCGCGCGGGGGCGACGCCTTTCAAGGTTAGCCCACCGTTGGTGGCGTAGGCATGCACGCTGTGGGCATTTTGCATGCGGTCGGGCTTGACTTGGTTCCAAGGACTTGAGGCTAATTATGATTACATCACTCAAATTCCAAATATTAAATGAATTTATTTTTATTTTTGATGTTTATATATTTGAAGTTGTTGAATTTGTTGGAACCTAATCTATAGTATATATAAACGGGGCTATAGGGAGAAACTTTTTCTCTCTATTTTGTCGTTTTAATTTAAACATTTTCATATATACTTTGAGGGCAAATTAATCATTTAAATATAAATTTTTCTCTCTCACCTACCCTTTCTCCCCCTCCCACGCCACTTCCCAATTTTTCTCTTTTTTTTTTCATTTTCTTTCAAAATTCAACTGGGTGTTCAAAATTTAGTTATTATGAAACTTTTCGTCTCCCTCCATATAAATTGGATTGTAGATGCGAGCAGTGAGTGCTTGAGCGGTTTATGAAAATGAATAAATTTGTAATCAATTAGCGAATAGATTTGTAATCCACTTAATCATTTTAAATTTATATTATTTTAATAATTAACTTTAATTTAATTTTGACGCCAACCTCTTGATTTCTTAAAAGATTAATGATAATTTTTAACTATCGTACTGTTTTTTACATTTCTATACTTTAAAATAAAACTACAAAATTTCACGTGCATCACACGTGTTGCTAACTAGTAGTGTCCAAAATGATTCTTCATTTATGCCTCTTGTAATAGTAAAGATAAAGATAAGTGAAATATTACAAAAACTTAAATACATATATATATAAGAAATCATATGTTTATTTATTTTTTATTTCAAGACAATAAAATTTAGAAATAAAAATAAAATTACACTCCTGTAATTTATTACGATTATTAATTTATTTTTAAAATATAAAATTATAGTAATTTGACATAATGCTTTTAGTAGGACAAGTGTAAGGTGAGACATTGAACTTTTGAAATAAAAAAAAAAAGATAATAGAGGTTTTTATTTTGACATAATTTAGAAATTACAAACTTGGAGGTATATATATATTATATATATATACACAGACATATGTGTATGTATATTTGTTAGGGTTGACTTTTTACTACATAAACATGTGTCGGTAGTCCTGTTTGACTACGTTTTTTTACCACTTTCCCATTATTATTTGCCAAAAAGGACCACATATTCTTAAAGTAGAACATGCATAGATTATTTCTACATAAAAGTCAAACTATGGTACTTTAGGAAAAATATGAGATAAATGCGGTCAAAGTTGGAAGAAAATAATAGAATTATGTTTTTGCAGAATTGCGCCCGACGTATTTTTGGAGGACAAAAAGTCAAAACACACGTTTTGATTAATGAAGAGCAAGGAGGACATTTCCCACATGTTCAAAACCATGAGTCGAAGTCCAAGTGAGGTGGTTACGTGAATCTCAACCCTTTTCCACCTAAAATGGAGGGGAGTTTCAACCAACCTATAATGCTATAAAAGGGAGTCATCCATCCAGCAGAATTTCATCCCTTCCAAGCTTCATTTCATCTTCTTTTAGATGCTCTCTAGTTGTAGAACACGTTTTTACAGTTTATGTTCATGTTCTAGTTGTTCATTTTTTTGTTTTTCACGCTTTTACCTTTCGTATTGCTTTTAATTCAAGTTCTTACTTCCCTTCTTTGTTCATTCTGTTATTTTAAATTCTTTAGCAAGTTTCAACTCCCCTCACGCTCGAGAGAGAAGAGGGTCAAGCTAGAACTCATTGTACGACTTATTTATTCATTTAAATTCAATGAAAAATACTTTATTTATGTTTTCGTACATTTACTTTCATTTAAATATGTTCTAAATTAGTTATCAACCTCCTTGTGGAATGTCTTAGCAAATGATTTGATTTTCAACACGCTCGAGATTTTGGCCAGATTGCGCCTGACACTTTTTTGGGTTGATTTCTAAAAACTTCTCTTTACATCTTTTTTCCATATTGCCAATTGGAACTTGATTTATACACCAAAGCCAAACCTTGGGAAAGGTGAGTTAGGTAAAATAAAAGGAAACCAATATGAGATGTGACTTAGGAATAAGCGCATAAAACATGGTCCTATGCATAAGCCCTCTAACTTATAATGCAAATGAGTTGGTAGATATTCTCTAGGATTGTAATCACACATAGGAATATGATTGTAGGTTACCCTACCATCTGCAGTAACCAAAAGTGGTAGTGAAAAAGTAGAAGTCAAATCCCAAGAAAAGCCAGAAATTGCACCTGGTGCTTTTTCCCAACATAGTGTGTTTTCCATGTTTTGCATCAAAACTAAGGTAGGAGACAAGGAGGTTGAGTTTTATTAAATTACTTGATAGTTAAAACCCCAAACGACAACATTTCATCACATTTTTCTTCCTAAATCACAATTGCATATTTGAACCCTTCACTTCTTTAAAATTGTTTTGAAAAGCAACAAGTCCCTAAGGATTCGACCTTGGATTACTTCTGAGTTTTATTTATGACCGTGTGCACTTGTACGAGTGTCTAATATTTTTAAAGGTAGAGAAAGTCCCAACAATATTCAAGTGCTATAGTAAAGGAAGATACCTCAATCATCATAAGTAGTGATAAGTAGTGATGAGATTCTTAATTAAGAGGATTGTGATAAGAAAGACGGTTGATAGGAACATGTATGCCTTGTTGATACATTTAAAAATTGAACTTCGTTTATTTATTGAAAATGATTTACGAAGCACATGGTGGGGAAGGTGATGAATCCCAAAACATTTTACTCTGCCCAAAAGGAGAGGAATTGGGTTACCTTTTAGATGCATTAAAAAAAGAGCCATAATCCCTTCGTCGATGGAGGAGATGATGAGTCAGAGAATCTTTGACTCGGTCCAGAAGGATGAATTAGGTTACCTTTTGGATGCATTACAAAAAATGGCCATAATCCCTTCGTCGTTGGAGGAGGTGATGAGTCCGCGAACCTTTGACTTGGTCCAGAAGGAGGAATTAAGTTACCTTTTGGATGCACTACAGAAAAGGGCCATAATCCCTTCGTCGGTGGAGGAGGTGATGAGTTTGAGAACCTTTGACTCGGTCCAGAAGGAGGAATTAGGTTGCCTTTTGGATGCGTTACAAAAAAGGGCCATAATCCTTTCGTTGATGGAGGAGGAGACGAGTCAGAGAACCTTTGACTCGGCTCAGAAGGAGGAATTAGGTTTCCCTTTGGATGCATTACAAAATAGGGCCATAATCCCTTCTTTGAAATGGTAGATGGAGCATGCGGTGGAGGGGAGGTGATGAGCCTGATGTCCTCTCATTCAACCTAGTTGGATGCATAATTGGTACTTGTTTGAAGTACATTTCCTCATTAACCATTGATTCCTTTTCTTGAATGGAGTATTCTAAATCTTTGTTGGCGACAACTACTTTTCTAGCATCTGTCTGGAAAACAAAAAGATGAAATCCGAGTATAAGAGTACATGCTCCCAAAAACACCTTAGAACTAATTGACTCCATTTCTTCTATGTGTTTTATAATCTTCTTTGCATCCCTTCGTTTATATAGCCTTAGGTTTAAGATTGAAACTAAGGTGGAGTTCGTATAAAATCTAAAAATAGTAATTGGTTTTAAAAAAACACGGAAATTGTCAAAAATCTAGTTGGTAAGAAGTTTCTAAAATAAAATTGTTGAACCCAAAATTAGTTTTTTTTAAGCTCATTTCTGAAAGATGTTTTCAAAGTTTTCAAAATGAATGGGGTAATATTATTATTATTATTTTATTTAAACAAATGTGTTAATATATTAATGTATATAATCAATTGTATGTGCTAAAATTTCACTCATACTTTCCACTCATCTTGTAAGCAGTTCAATAATCTTTCAATTTCACTACGGAGCTTGATTAAGTGATTAACCTAACACATTTGAATAGTTTAGGGTTGATTTGGTAACATTTCTATTTCTTGTTTTTCGTTTCACATTTTTTTAAGAAATTTAAGCATTTTTCAAATAACTATGTTTCTTCTTTCTCTTCTTTTTTGGGAACATTCTCAAAATTATATAGAAATTTTAGAAACAACCAAAACAAGTTTATTCATTCTTGTTTTCATTTCCAATTTGTTCTAAAATATAAATAAAAAAATTGTTTTATCATATTTGAATTCCTGGATGTTAGAGCCATGTAATTCATTTTTCTTTATTAAAAATGAAACAATAGAAACAAGAGACAAGAACTACCCGAGCCTTTTTTTTTTCTTTCTCTATTTTAAGATTTGTGACAACTTATGGGCATTTTTATGGCTAGATAAGATTATTATTCGGTATTAAAATTTGAGATGTGTTTATACTTTTTAGTTAGATCATTTTGTTGTTGAATTTGAATGTTTTTATTTTCCTACTTGGCCTTTTCCTTGTTATAAATAGTGTTTAAAAAAAATTAAATATAGTAAATTGATTAATTAATAATTTTATTGATTAACAAAATATGTTAATTATAAACCTTGTTTTAAAAATTAATTATAAATAATTAATTATCAATAATAGACAATATATGCAATTTTAAAGTGGTTGAAATACAAAATTTTTTTGGTACAACTTAAATATTTGTTCCTTTAATTATTAATTCATAATAATCTATTACTTGCTTAAAAAAAAGACATAAACTTAAAAAATAAAATTATTTTTGGTCTATTCTACCCTTACAATATTTTATTAATTACTTTAATATATCTTTAAAAAATTTATTTAGAAATTTAATAAAAGAAATCTAAATAATCAAAATTCTGTTGTTACAAAAGTTGTTAAATAATCAATATCTGAATGAAAAGTGCAAGACACAAAATGTGATTCTAATCACAAATGTCCAATTGACGACCCTTGAAGGTACTTATTTGTTTTTGTTGCAAGAACAAATATATAGACCTAAAAACTAAAATTTAAAATTATAAAAAAATGTAATTGTACTCTTTTTTAGTAGAGTTATAATTCCATTTATTTATGTACATTTAAATATACTATTAAATTGAATTTAATATTTTAAGACAATGAATCTCAGGATGCATATTATTATAGAAGATCAAAGGTTGAAAGATTTTTTTATATCGATAAAAAAAGATGATGGAAGCAAAAGAGCTAAACATGGATTATGTTATCAAAGGAAATGTATGTGATGTATATTGTTATTTTATTACATAGTTGGATACAATGCAACAAAATATTTTAATGATTTAAAGGTATTTGTTTAAGCTAAAATTTATTATTTCTTAAAAATCCAATAACTAATTTGAATCTCTATTTTGCAGGATACTAAAGAAGAAAAAAGTAAGCATTATCAAAATTTTGTAGTTACAAGAGATAGAAAATACTACTTTTTGGTGAAGGTGGACAAAGCAGGAGAAAATGATCGTGAACGTAAATAAATCATTGTTCAAGAAATTTGCATTACTATTGGTTCAATGTCTTGCAAAAAACAAGAACAAAATAAAAGAAGGGAAAAAATCAATTGAAACCCAAGAAAAAACAAAGCGTCCAAAAGTAATAGAAAAAGATTAGATGTTTGATTGTTCGAGAAGACTATTTTACATTTTATTTTGAATCTATGTCATAATATTACAATGTAGTTGGTTGACTTCATGTCATAGTTTGAAGTTTTTATGTTTTTACAGTTAAAATATGTTTATGCAAAGAAATGTACAAGGTCAAACCTTGGTCAAGGTCGAACTCGGTCCAAGTTCTGACTTCAAGCACGATGGGAAGACTTGCACAAGAGGACAAAATCTCTGACGCTCAAGTCAGTAACCAGCTTGGACTAAATATAAGGTTTGAGGAGAAGTTCAATACATGGGTAAGAATGAGGCCCTCTATTTATAGGTGTAGGCTCCGACAGGCCTTGCAACAAACGGTTACCTTGGTCGGAGTTGAGGTCGAACCTGTCAAGTCTTCCAGATCGAACCCAGACAAATTAACTAGGATAATAATAGCCAATTCTTCCACCTCGGAGAGTTCGAGGTGGAAGTACCTGGAAATTGTGTTTAAGATATATAGGCGAATCACTGCCCTCAATGTGGCTCTCCAATTTCCTTCCCCAAACATTGGCCCCCTTTTTGTCAGGTTCAAGATTGACATGGCAGAGAAGTTTTTCACGAAGGAAATTGGCTGACGTGGCGACTTCTGAGTTCGGGGTGGGAAAAATAATCGTTGGAGAGTCTCGAAAATGGAGTCGACAGTTGTTAGATACTTGAGTGCTTCCGACGTTCGATCTTTCGCTTGATCTGAGTCGTCGCTTTTCAAACACGTGTACGATAGAGCAGATTTTTGCAGTAATATAAATAACTCTAGTGTTCAGATCTGCTTTTTGCACTTTCTGAAAACTTGGAGTCGATTTGAGCAGCTCGGAACTAACTACAGGTCAGTCTCTTCCTTACGGTTTTATTTGCAATTTTCTTGCTTGATCATGTCGAGTTCTTCAAGTTCTTGTAGTAGTAGTTCCTTCGATAGTCTAGGTCGGGTCGGAGCCATTGCCCTAAGCGGGTCGACTCTATTGAGGAATTCACAAGTAGGCTAGATTTCGAGTTAGAGGAGGAAATAGATAACTTTAGATTTCTGACGACGATGGCGATGATAGTGATACTTCTACTTTGGGCCAAGGGTTGGAGTTTCCTTCCCAAATGCTGGAGATCTACCGCGACCCTCTTCGCAAAAGATATAGTATCCCTGATAACGTCATCCTTAGGCTTCCCAAAGAAGGTGAATGTGCTGATGACCCTCCTGAGGGGTGCGTCACACTTTATTTGAAAATGTTCGAATATGGGTTCCGCTTGCCTATTCATCCCCAAGCGCAGGAGTTCCTAGTCCGAACTAGACTTGCTTTCGCCTTGGTAGCTCCCAATGGATGGGGTGTTGCCTTTGGTCTCGCGGTACTATTTTGGCTTAGATGTCGTGAAGTAGAAGGGTTAAACCTCCTTGGGGCCGACCAGCTCTTGGCTTGTTTCAAGGTGAAACTCATCTCCAAGAAGCCTGGTTGTTTCTACTTATGCATGAGGAAAGGTGTTGGAGGTATCATTAAAGGTCCTACCTCTTTAAAAAAAGTAGGTAGAAAAGTGGTTTTATGCCTCCGGGGAATGGTTGGCGAAGGACGAGACCGACCAGCCCTTCTTCAACGTCCCCTATAGATTTCGGGACTTAGGTAAGAGGTCGTGTCTTCTGCTTATTTTTGAGTTTCAATTGTCTTCATACTCTAACCTATTACTTTTATTTTGCAGTTGCCATCAGGCCCGTTCCTTAATTGTCCCAATCTACATTTGACATTTTAAAGTTTTACAAGGATAAATTCAAGGGTGGCAAGAAGGTTGGCACTCTATTGACCGACAAGCTGGTTATCACATCTGGATTGTTGGATTATAATCCTCTAGTCTCTCCTCTTGAAGCTCGGAGGCTGAACTCGGAGCTTATAGCTGTATATTCACGCGTTTTCTTTTATTGTTGAATTTGCAGCCATGGTTTGCACGTTTTCCTAGGATGTGAAGCTCAAGTTTGGGCCAAAGTCGAGCCCCGTTATTGTTGATCCCCCGACGGAGGTCAAGGTGCTGAAGAAGCGCGTCGAGAACAGCCCACCGAAGGAGACGAGGGAGTATGGGGTTTCGCAGTCCCAAGAAATCCTTGATGTTTCTCCTCTCCAAGAGGTTCGGAGAAGATCGCCTCCCAAGAAGTCGAAGAAAAAGAAAAGGAAAACCCTTTCTTCGGAGGAGGTCATGATCGAGGTGAGAAGCAGCTGCTTCACTGGGCTCACGGACGATCTTGAGGCCATAATGGGGGCGACATTTGACATAAAGATGAGATTGAGCCTTCAAGTGCTAGAGTGGAGGACAAGGTGATAAGATGTCGAACTCTTGCTTCGAACGTTGCTGGAGGAGAGCATCGAAGTTTGTCAACGTTCCCAGATCGACCATTCAGAGAATGTTGGATTACTCGGCCGAGGTAAGACCTCTCGTGGGTTTTGATTCTTTCGTACTTGGGCATTTTTGCTATTTAATTTGTCTAATGTCTTCTTCGTTTGTCCACAAACGTACGCTGCCATCTGTCATGCGGCAGTGATGATGAAGGCCGAATTGGACGGTCGCAGTCTCACTACTGTGAAGGAGAGATAAGCCTTTTTTACACTACTTGAGACTACAGCAGCCTTGAAAGGAGAGTTGAAAGAGGCCAGAGTTGAGATTGAGGCCTGGAAGTCGACCTCGGAGGCCGACAACACCGAACTGAAGAGCGCTCAAAAGGAGATTGCGCGCCATATGGAGGCTTTAAGGGGCACCCACGCCATTGCGAAGGGCTTGGAAAATGAGAAGTTCGAGCTCATGAAGTGCAACGACAGGCTCGTTCGAGGTGCTGAGGCCCACTAGGGGGAGGTGGAGAAGATGAGAAGCGGAGTTGGAGCATGAAAAGTCAAAACTTAGCAACGACCTGTTCTTGGAAGAGGCTTTCCGACTCCACCTAGACTTTAACGGCTTCACCAAAGGCTTCAGTGATGCTGGCTTCAAGTTCCTGATGAAGAGGATTCAGAAGGTGGCCCCTGACTTCGACCTTGAACCCATCAAGCGCTAGTAAGCGGAGAAGTGGGTGTCTGGTCCAAATAAGACTCTTGGGCCCTAAAGCTTGGTGGACTAGTACCTGAGATACGTGGACTCCAAATCTGAAGAGGAAGGGGAGGGTGAAGATGGCTTGTCCTAAGGAGGTGATGTTGTTGGTACGACTTAGGAGGACAACAGGGTGGAGCTTCATGCTTCTATGGTTGCTTCGTCTCAAGAGGTCGAGGCAGTGGACTCTCAAGAGCTCGACCTGCTTGCATCACAGGGTGAGCCTGGGTTGTACCTTAGGACCAGTTAGTCGGCCCCCTAACCCTTTGCTTTGATCTATTTTCTTGCTTTTTCAAATATCTGTGTAATTTTTGTGGGTTTGAGGCATATACACCTTAGTCCGGTCTTGAAGACTCTTATGAAATTGATGTTTTTATATCTCTTTGTTCTCACACCTCTGCCTTTTATTCGAACAGTTACAATTTTTTACTTAAATTACATTATTCTTGGACATCGCATATGTTTTGTGATAGTAAATAATATGCATGTGGCCCCTATTTGATTTCAAGTCTAACCCATTAAATATATGAGACATGAGATCAAATCAATTCGAGCACTTTTATTCCTTTGAAATTCGTGAATATTTGTACAAGTCCACGTGATGTGAACTATTTCACAATTAAGGGATAATAGCGCTTTAAGTGATTTGTATTCTATAGATGTGGGAGTAAATTCCTGTCCAAGTCGGCCAACATGTAAGTGTCTGTGCGTACGATGCCTTGAACCTTGAATCGCCCCACCTAGGTCGGTTCTAACGTGTTAACGTGCTTCTGAACCTTCCATAGTACCAAATGTCCGACCTGAAAACTCCTGGGTCAAACTCGGGCGTTGTAATGTTTCGCCATATGGTTTTGAGGAGCAGGTTAAGCAACTCTTCCTCATTCTTGGCTAGTTCGTAATGATCTACCCTTTCAGTTGGCATTCCGATTTCCATGGGCACCACGACCTCAGACCCAAAAGCCAAAGAGAAGTGAGTTTCGCCTGTGGATTCTCGCGGGGTAGTTCGATAAGACCAAAGGACTTTGGGGAGCTCCTCGGCCCACTGTCCTTTTAGTGCGTCGAGTCTCAATTTGAGGTCACGCTTGATAATCTTGTTGATGGCTTCAACTTGTCCATTTGCCTTGGGGTGGGCTGGGGACGAGCTGAGATGGCTGATTTTGAGCTGATAGCAGAAATCTTGAAATTGGCGTTATTAAATTGTTTGTCGTTGTCCGTTACAATTGCGTTTTGGATGCCGAAGCGACACACAATGTTAGTGCAAATGAAATAGTCTCGGCGTTGACCCATTTGGTGAAGTAGTCTACTGCTACCACAGCGAACTATGTTTGCCACTTGCCAAGAGGGAAGGGTCCGATTAGATCCACACCCCATGAGCGAAGGGCCAAGGGGTGGTGATCGGAGTGAGCAGCTCGGGTGGTTGGTGAGTGATGTTTGCAAAACACTAGCAATTGTCACACGTCTTTACAAATTCTTTTGAGTCTTGGTCTAATGTGGGCTAATAGTAACCCTGTCGAATTACCTTGGCCGATAACGACCTGGCCCTCGAGTGGTTGCCACACACTCCTTCATTTACTTCTCTTAGGATGTAATTTCCATATTTAGTTGTGAGGCACTTGAGAAGAGCTAAGGAGAACCCACGTCGGTATAGAGCTCCATCTCGAAGTATCAACCGAGCCGACTTTCGTGCCATTTTCTTTGCCTCTTTTGGGTCTTGTGGAATGTTGCCCATCATATATTATTTAATTGGGTCCATCCACGATGGAGATTGAGGGTTGATCTCCATCATGTCTGGTTCTAGAATTGAAGGATTGTCCATTATTTCTATATAGATCGTCATGGTAAGATCGGTTTCGTATGCAGATGCTAATTTAGCCAAAGCATCTGCATTTGAATTCTCGGATCTCGAAATCTGCTTTACCTCGTAGGTTTCGAATTGGGAGAGGTGCGACCTGACTTTACTCAGGTACTTCTCCATTCGAGGATCTCTCACCTGGTATGCTTCCTTAACTTGATTCAGGATCAACTGAGAGTCGCTATACACTCGGATGTGGCCTACGCCAAGTCTTTTGGCCATACGGAGTCCGGCTAGCAGGGCTTTGTACTCGAGCTCGTTATTTGAGGTACGAAAGTTGAAGTGGAGGACATATTCAAACCGCATGCCGTCCGGTGTGAGTAGGAGTACACCCGCACCACATCCTTTATCATTGGAGGACCCATGCATGGTCCAGGGCAAGTCGGCCTCTGAGATCGGGGTGAGTGGGGGCGTGAGTTTGGCTATAAAGTCTGCAACTGCTTGTCCTTTCATGGTTGTTCGAGGTTCGAACTGGATGTCGTACTCACTTAACTCCACTACCCATTTCATCAGCCGACCAGATATTTCCGGCTTATGACAAATTTGCTTCAAAGGTAAATTTGTGAGCACGGTCACGGTATGAGCTTGGAAGTAGGGCTTGAGTCGTGCCTCGACTTATTAGGGCGAGAGTATGACCATGGCAAGAGCCAGTTTTTCCATTTGGGGATATCTGCTCTCGGCTTCGGTCACGCCTTTCTCATGTAATAGACTGGACTTTAGCGCACTCCTTCTTGTTTGATTAGGGCCGAACTGACTGCCTTATCGGACATGGTCATGTATAACTACAACTTGTCTCCTGGCAATGGTCTCACGAACAATGGGGCCGAGCAGAGGTCGGACTTGAGCTGTTCAAAAGCCTCCTCGCACTCGGCTGTCCACTCAAATGACTCATTCTTTCGCAGTACTTTGAAGAAGGAAAGACATTTTGCGGTGGACCTGGAGACAAACCTATTGAGGGTTACAATTCTTCCATTCAAGCATTGCAGCTGTTTAAGGTTTTTTAGTGCTTGCATCTCGAGCACAACTTTAATCTTCTCAGGGTTGGCTTCGATTCCTTGGTTATTCACCATAAAGTGCACTTGGCTAGATTGAGTTTCATCTGGTACTCGTGAAGTACCCCAAATGTCTCGGTCAGGTCGGCAAGGTGCGACCTAGCTTGCTTACTCTTGACAGTCCACATACACCTCCATATTACAGCCCTTCTGTTTGACGAACATTTTCTTCACCATTCTTTGGTAAGTTGCGCCTGCATTTTTTAGGCCAAATGACATGGCCTTGTAACAATACAGGCCTTGATCGGTTATGAAGGAAGTGCGAGCCTGATCGGGCTCGTACATCTTTATTCGATTGTATCCTGAGTAGGAATCTGTAAAGGTGAGTAGCTCGTGCCTGGCCGTTGCGTCTACGAGTGGGTCAATCCTTGAAAGTGGAAAACAATCTGTGGGGCATGTCTTGTTTAAACTTGTGAAGTCTACATCACAATCGGCCAAGGAAACACCCAAGTCACCAAGATGGCCGAGTTCGTCGTGATTGATGGGAAGTCTGCTTACAATTCCATTTTTGGATGACTTATTATCCATGCACTCAAGGCATCCCGTCAAAAGTTCATCGAGTCATGAAATATTCGACTCCAAACGGGGTCGGCATACTCCAAGGTGAATAAGGGAGTGTTACGCTGCAACACTCAAAGGGTCAGCGTTTGCGCCTTTAGTAGTGAGGGCGATACCTCCACCACGCACCATCTAGATCTTGTCGCAGTAGTGGAAGAGCTCGTCTTGTCCCCTTGCTTATCCTGGAGAAGCAAGTCAGCATAGATACCAAGCTGGGGGCCACTGACAGAGAAGAGCTCATATCCATTCTTAGAACCAACTCGATGGTCCCATGAGGACATGCTCGACATCGATCATAAGATAATGGTGCACCACCTCAACATCGACCCATCATTCTGATATGTTAAACAGAATAAAAGACTTGTAAATAAGGAGAGGAGTGATCTAATAGTTGACGAAGTCAATAAGCTTTTGAAAGCTAAATACATAACTGAAATTTTGTATCTCAAATGGCTCTCTAATCTAGTTTTAGTAAAAAAAATCTAACGGAAAGTGGAGAATGTGTGTAGACTTCACAAGTTTAAACAAGACATGCCCCACAGATTGTTTTCCACTTTCAAGGATTGACCCACTCGTAGACGCAACGGCCAGGCACGAGCTACTCACCTTTACAGATTCCTACTCAGGATACAATCGAATAAAGATGTACGAGCTATCTGTCTCTGGGCTGGGAATGAAGTCAATTGAAGAAGTTTCTGATGCCACTAGTCAGATTCTCTGGAGAGTTAATCGCAATAGCAGGTTGCACTGAACATCCTGTTCTGATCGAGGAAAGAGAAAATAAAGTTTGGAAGATTGCAGAATTCGTTGTGGTCGACGTAGCTTCGGCTTACAATACAATTCTTGGTAGGTCTTACATTCATGACCTGCAGGCTGTTCCATCTACACTCCATCAAATTATGAAATATTAGATAAAGAATGGGGTGTGAGCAGTGCGAGGTGAATAGAAAGCGTCAAGGGAGTGTTATGCGACTGCTCTCAAAGGCGCTCCAACCTATGCAATGGTGATTAACGAAACCTCAAGTGCAGCCGAATAGGTCAAGACAACTCTTCCAGCGACGATCGTATAGTCGGCTAAGGAGGCTGAAGGTTGGGGCACTCCCATGGAAGAACTAGAGTAAATTCCTCTCGATTCTTTAAAGAGGCAAGTGAGCGTCGGAGCCAGATTATAAGCTCCCTTAAAGACTAACTTAATTGGTTTTTTACGCGCAAACTCTGACGTATTTGCATGGTCCCATGAGGATATGCCGGGCATAGACCCAAGTGTATAGTTCATACGTTAGACATAGACATAGATTATAAATCGGTTAAGCAAAAGTGTCGACCTGTGGACGTTGCGCGTAGTGCTATAATTTATAAGGAGGTTAACAAGCTCCTACAAGCTGAATTTATTACTTTGCGTGGTTCTCTAACATAGTAATGATTAAAAAGGGTAATGGAAAATGGCGAATGTGCATTGATTTCACGAATTTAAATAAAACATGTCCAAAAGATAGTTTCACATTGCTAGGAATCGATTAGCTGGTAGATGCGACTATGAGGCATGCATTATTAACCTTCATGGATGCATATTTAGGTTACAATCAAATTAAAATGCAACTGCCTGATTAAGAGCACACAACTTTTGTAACCGATTAGGGACTCTACTGCTATAAAGTAATGCCCTTCAGATTAAAAAATGCTGGAGCGACATACCAGCACTTAGTCAACATGATGTTCTACAAACAAATAGGTTAGAACATGGAGGTCTACGTTGATGACATGCTTGTTAAAAGCAAAACGTCAGAACAACATATAGCTGATCTAACCGAAGCTTTTGGAGTTCTACTGTTGGGTTTCACACCTTTTCGTCTAAGACATTATAAGATGAAACTTAATCCTACTAAATGCGCTTTTGGCATCTCTTCAGGAAAATTCTTGGGGTTTATGGTTAATCAAAGGGGGATAGAAGCGAATCCAAATAAAATCAAGGTTATCCTTGTGAAGGAACTGCCGAAGAACTTGAAGAAACTTTAGTGCCTTAATGGATGAGTTGCCACCCTGAACTGTTTCGTCTCCCGATCAACTGACAAATGTTTGCCATTCTCAAAGTCCTACGAAGGAAAGGAAAATTTGAGTGGACAGAGGAGTGTGAGAATGCTTTTCTTCAAATGAAAGAATACTTGTAACTATTCCTCTACTGTCAAAACCGGAGCATGGTAACAACTTATATCTCTACTTGTCAGTCTCCAACACTGGTATAATGACGGTTGACAAAATCCATTATTGTGTACGAGCAAGTCCATGACTGACGTAGAGACAATGTATCCAAATATAGAGAAACTTGCTTTCGTGTTAGTCACATCTATTCCGAAATTACGACCATATTTTCAACTCACAAGGTCACAGTTTTGACAAAAACCAGAAACGTCAGGAAGCTGATGAAATGGGCTATTGAATTCAGCGAATAGGACATCTGCTATGATCGTGTGTTTCCTTAAAGAAAATCGTCCAACTTAGCGAACGTCAACTCACACAAAATGAGCTGAACCACGATCTCCCGAAACCGAACCTACAAGGCAGAGTGAGCACGCCGATGCCAAAGTCAGTAAGAGTCCGAACTAAATCGAGACAGAATCGAGATGTTCGTGTACCTTTAGACAAGTGAAATGATCCTATTTATAGGCATAAACCCCGACAGCGTTCCCGACATGGCCTCAACGGTTTTTTCAGGTTGCCATGAAATGCGGCGTGTGACTGGGTGTTTATGCTGAACGCACGCGCTAAGCGTGGTAACAATTATATAGATACAAGCGCACACCTGTCAGAGTAATATAAAATGGATGGAGTATCCAAGTATCGATCCTCAAGGACTTCTAAACAATTCCCAAACTCTAAAGTTTTAAAGAATAGTGAATGTTGGAATGAGTGATTCTTGTAAAATGGGAAGTGGTCACAAATAATGGTTTGGATTTGGGATTTGGACTTATAATAAATAAACCTAGCCCGAATTACTTCAAGTTAGCCAACAAAGAATCAAGGACATGCTAAAGATAATATGCATTTTACTTTAGAAACTAACGACTACGCTTCTCACTTTACTTATGTCTAAGCAAGTTCAAAGTCCTAAGACATTCCCTAATATGTCTATTATGAGATATATCTTAGTTTTAGGATGGAAATAGTCGCAACCTCGGGTTAAGGTCCTATGTCTAGGCTACTTAAGCGGAACCCTTATGTCTAAGGCGCTCCTCTCCTCGGTTTAACCACTCAACATTGCAAATAAGCAACCTTTTCAGTATTGACTTGTTAAGACTTACAGTGGCCTTCTCTAAATCCTAACTTTTTGGGAAAACATGTTGAGCAATGAATGGAAAGTAAAAACACTACTTTTTAGCAACCCTTTTTAGACATAAAAGGCTAACTATCCATAACCAGGCTAGAGACGGGAATTTAGAAAGACATATTGAAGAAAATACAGCAAGTAAAACGGTTGAATGTGGAATGCATGGGTGAAAAACAAAAGTTAACTAACGGAGAGTTTTTATCGGGATTGAGAGCTTCGCCCTTCTCTTTCAAGCAAGGGGGAGTGTCACGTGCTCTTTCCTCCAAAAACACAACTCTCTTAACTAAAAATAAAGTAAAGGCAAAGAGAAGATAAGCAAAGTGCTAGATTTTTATATATTTGAATAAGTAGAAAATAACTAAGTAAAAATGGAAAGAAAACAAAGCTCAATAAAAGAATGTAAAGTGCTCGGGATTTAAAAACCAAAAGCAACTAATGAAAGCAACTCAAAAGTACTTAGAAAGCAACAAAGAAACACTAAAAATGATCAAGAGAAGGAAGCAAGGCTTGATGAATTTGGTGGAGAAGTTGCTGGAATTTATAGCTGTGCAGAATTGGTTAGGTAGGTCCTAAAACGGTGGTGAATCACCCATTTCCAACTCTTTTGACTGACCAAATCGTGCTCAAACTGATAGTGGAACACTTCTTCTACACGTATGCATCGGTTGGAACCACCAAAACGCATTGGAAGACGCGTTTCATTAAGGGCAAAGTTGGAAGAAAACCTGTTTTTCTGCAGGCATCCCAGGCGCCTGGCGCCTCCCATGTAACTTTTTCGTCTTTTTGCTTCTTTTGATTAATTTGCACTCCCAAATGGTCCTAAAATGTCATAAATACAATATAAGCCATCGACAAACCATAGTATATGAATTTTGCATGAATTGGAACTCAAACGATCGAGAAAAATCCGAAACAAAGCTGAAACATAGTAAAAACAGCATCTAAAACCTTCTTTTTACGCATGTAAACAAGCGTAATCACACCCCCAAACTTAACTTTTTGCTTGTCCTCAAGCAAAACTTAGCAACTTTAATCAGCTTTCTAACACATGGACAAGGAAAAGCAAAAGCAACCGAGATGTTCAATCATAAATTGTCTCAAGGAAAAGATGTCAAAGCCTACCATTCTATTGCCTTTGTAAACTTAGTCACTATAAACCAAGTTTGAAATGATAAAAACTTTTTCTTTCAAAATCCTTTTTCCTTTCAAAAACAAAAAACGTTTTCAAATACCCCTAAGGAATCTGCACACTCCCTCCTTACACTAAGACTTTTACATCTGACAGACCGGCTACTAGCCCCTGAGGTTTTCACACACTAACATCGGTTCCAACCACAGCTACTCGTAGAAAGACTCTGAACTAACAGCTAGGTCATAAAACGACGACAATGAGAAACACGAAGTCACTTATCACCATCTTTACTGCTATTTTCAAAGTCAACACCCAACCTAAAACTAAATGGGTGTCTACAGTAGGACTTGGGAATCATAAATACATTTTCTTTAACTCTCAATGTTTTTACCACTCTTTTCTTTCTAACACAAGTCTTTTCCCCACTCTTATTTTCTCTCAACAAGACTCTTTTTACTCTTTTGCAACTTTTTTTTTTTTTGCTTTCTTTCGTTTTTATTTTTTTTTTTTAGCTAAGTGCTTTTTCAACATTTTCTTTCTTTCCAACTGACTCTTTTTCAAAAGAAAATAGCATGATTTTTTAAATATAAATAACACCTTATCTTTTTGAAACAACGACTGACACAACGACTGTCCCCCCCAAACTTAAGAGAGACAGTGTCCTCACTGGGAAAAGACTTTTGCATCGGATGAAAAAAAGGCTTAACAGTAAAAAGGACAAGGACTTCCTATATAGGGGTAAAGAAAAAGCTTAAAGTTTGTAAAGATCAAAAAGACATAAAAGAAAATGAGTTTATCACATAAACAAAGGAAATAGCTCAAAGCTTAGTCAGGCATAGAACATAAAACTCAACAATCTCTTATAATCATCATCGACATGAAATCACATGCACAGCACAGATGCTTCAAAATAGGCATGTGAAAAGCTAAACTAAGGTTAAGTGAAGGCATACTTTAAGTGATCAGAAGATAAACGATACTAATTTATTCATGCTTCAACTGAGCTCGAAACATAATCAATACAAAAAAACATGCGTAGTAATGCTAGAATATGCAAACTACGTCATTAACCAAAAGAAGAAAACACAAAAAATAGCAAAGAAGGAACCTCCCCTTCATGAAGTCGGAGGTTGTGGACTAGGATCAATGTCAATACTGGGAGATGGATGACCAAGGATAGCAGCTAGCGCTGGAGGCCATGAAGGTAAAACCGCAAAATCCAATGAAGTCCTTAAGTTGTAGATATGTTGCACGACTTCTCGAACCTGATCTCGCAGCTGTTGGTTCTCCTCTCGAAGACGACGGATCTCCGATGTAGGAGACATCCCAGTACCTTCCCTTCTTTGTAACGCATGGGCGATAATACGCCGAATATTCTTCTCTTCCACAATTGGGGCATCTCTCTTAATTTGATCCTCAGGGAGCTGTACACCTTGTCGCAAGCATAAAGAAGTGACCAAACGTGGGTGATAAAGCTTACCACGTGTCCGGTGGGCACACTCATGGATACTGGTATTTATCAATTCTCCATAATTCACATCTATGCCCTTTAGCATGGCATAAACCAGCAATGCCCTATCCTGAGTGACATGCTCATCATGCTCCGTTGGCAGAATTCTGTTTTTGACTATGTATAACCATCCTGCAGCAGCTAGGGAAACATCCTCGGGTTTTAGTCGTACCTTGCCATGAGTAGTCAAATCCCAAGTGGCAGAGGGCTTCCCAACACATTCTAGAGCCTCATCAAGCTGTTCCAGAGTCGGAGTCACTAACATCTTATTGCCCACAGCATCTCTGATATTCTCAATGTTGAAGGTGTAGTTGATCTGAGTGGCATCAAACCGTATTTCCTTCCCGCGCACTATGGCTATATGTGACTGGGGATGGACAGCAGCATAGAACTCTCTGACTAACTCCAAAGCCTCACATTGTATGGGCTGAATGAGTGGTCTCCATTCTTTGTCTCTGGCGGTCTCCCTCCAATCATCAGGCACATCTCCTAGAGTGAGATCGAATCCCAATTCTGTCATAATCTTACGGGATTTCATTAATGAAGTTCGAGTGGCTAAATTTTCCGCGTTCCATTTCGTCTCGACCTCCTCTCCCTCAGACAAGTCGAGTTCAATTGTATCAACTGGCCCAGGTGCCACTACCTTTTTCTTAGCTTCAGCTGCTTTAGCTTTCGCAGCTCTCGTTTTAGGTTCATTCACGGGCACTGTTGGCTTCTTAGCCTGAACTGCACGTCGTTTTGAACTCTTTTTCTCCCGCCTCTTGTATTGGAACATTTCCCTTATCGTCTGCGTGTCCTCAAGATCTTCTTCGCTGGTAGGTTCTTGAGTACTATTCTCCCCAACCTTGGATCTACCTGTATCACACCCAAGCGGGTTAACTGTATTAGAAGGAATAGTATGAGCATCCCTTACCCCTGGTAGAGTGGCCATCGGTGTGACATACTCATCCGTTGCCAACGGAGTAGATCCAGTTGCCCCAGTAGGCAACTCTTGGTGACTACAAAACGCTCCTTCTGTAGGTGTATCCAATGGGGAAGGTTCCTGAGTATCTGTTCTCACCACTTCGTTCTCGGTATCCTCTGTTTCCGGCATATTTGAACAATGTCCTCGTGAAACCAGTAGAAAATCATCATTACCATCTTCCGGTGTAATAATCAATGGAGATGAATAAAACTGCTCCTCGTCCCTGTTCTCCATAGATGAATCCTTAGGCGTCAGACGCCTACTACTCCCATCTTCCTCAATTTCTGGGTCTATCATCACCTCCTTGCCCTTCCTCTTTTGCCCTATCGAAACCCCGGGCTCTAGCCTATGGCTGTGGCTCTTCTCTTGCTCTCCTCCATGCTCATCTCTTGCATCCATTGGCATATTGATTGGGGTTGGCATCCTAGGAGGCTCTAAGGGTTTTAGTTGTCCCATGTTGAAGGTACTCGATATGTTAGGGTTCAATTGGGGTGCTTGAGGTCCTCTTTCTAGGAATGGAAGTTGAGGTGGTGGGGAAACTCTAGGTGAAATCATCCCATAATTATGTGAAGGTACCCAATGACCCATTCCATAATAAGGTGGAAGGCTAGGAAATATAGTAGATGGATTTGGCGTTCCATAAGGATGAACACTAGCTGGAATTTGCATTTGAGACAAGGGAAAATGATATGAAGGAACCGGGTTAAACATAAACGGTTGGTACATACCCGGATTGATCATTGGAGGAAGTTGTTGAGGATTTTCAGCCCTAAACTCACTGTTTTGAGGTATATTAAAGGTGGGTAGTTGCTGAAAATTAACATAACCATGTGGGCTCATTATAGGATGTTGTGTAGGAGCTTGGGATGGAGGACATTCAAATGTTTGAAGCGGGTTTCCTCCCCTAACAGCAGCTAGCCTAGAATCTGAACCCATGTGGTGTTGGAAGTTCTCCAATGGTGGAAAAGGAATGCTTGTGGCATTTGGAGCTTGAGTGGAAGAGGTAGGAAGTGAAGTATGTTGAGAAGAGGAAGCCATAGATGTAAGCAAATGCTGGAAATTTCTTCTTCTCTTTGGTGGTGGCTGAAAATCGAAAACAAGGGTGATGAAGGGAGTGGTTTTTTTTTTCCGAAAAAACAAGGGGAAGAAGAGAGTTGTGTGGGTTTTGGTGGAGTTGTAAAGCTTAGGCAATGGGTCTATTTAAAGCTTTCCCCAAACTAAATCCTAAATGGAAAGGGATTGACATTTAAGTTCAACCAAGTTTTCCTAAACCTAAAAGGAAAAGAAAACAAATTTGAATACAAAATAGGATTAGGGAAACAAAATTTGAGTTTGAAGAGAAGTTCTTAAAGCTAAATCATAGAGGATTAATGTTTGACCCAAAATAAAGCCCATGCTATCGAAAATTAAAACCCAAACCGTGAAGGAAAACGGAACTCGAACTGCTGGAAAACAGGGCAGACGCCAGGCGCCTGCGTAAAATTTTTTCAATGTTTTTTTTTTTTTTTTTCATTCTTTCTTTTTGTTTTTCAACGTTTTCCAAAAACATTAATAAGCAAAACTTTTTATGATTAGACAAAAAGAATGTAAGATACAAAAATTTCCTTCCTTTACTTTTGTTCTTTCCAAACAGATAAGAAGGAAAAACATTTTTCGCAAACATTTATTGACCTGAAAGTTGAATAGAGGTTTTTCCTCTATCCACTGGTTCTCCAAAATACGGCTTAAGTCTCTGCCCATTTACTTTAAAAACATTTCCCTTAGAGTCAACTAGATCCACTGCCCCATATGGGTAGACTTTAAAAATTTGAAAGGGACCAGACCATCTAGACTTAAGTTTTCCAGGGAAAAGTTTCAACCTAGAGTTGAATAACAGAACCAGATCACCTTCTTGAAGATTGTTCGGCCGAAGACGCCTATCATGCCACTGTTTAGTTTTTTCCTTAAACAACTTAGCATTCTCATAAGAAAAGTGCCTGTGTTCTTCTAATTCCAACAATTGTAACTTCCTCGCTTCACCTGCAGCCAACAAATCAAAATTTAATTTCTTAGTAGCCCAAAATGCTTTATATTCTAGCTCAAGAGGCAAATGACATGCTTTTCCAAAAACTAGCCTATAGGGGGACATGCCGAGGGGAGTCTTAAATGCTGTCCTATATGCCCAAAGTGAATCATCAAGCTTAAAAGACCAATCCCTACGGTTAAGATTTACAGTTTTTTCTAAAATGTTTTTTATCTCCCTATTAGATATTTCGGCTAACCCATTCGACTGAGGATGATACGCTGTTGCAACCCTATGACGCACATTGTATTTAGTCAGCAACTTTTGCATAGACCTATTCACAAAATGAGCCCCCCCATCGCTTATCAGACAACGCGGGGTTCCATAACGCGTAAAAATGTGCTTTTGCAGAAAACGAATGACAACTTTGGAATCATTGGTAGCAGTTGCAATGACTTCTATCCATTTCGAAACATAATCTACTGCTAACAATATATAAAGCTTACCATTAGAAGATGGAAATGGACCCATAAAATCTATACCCCACACATCAAATATTTCAATCTCCAGGATCGGGGTTTGAGGCATTTCGTGGCGTTTAGATATATTACCTGTCCGTTGGCATTTGTCACAAACCTGGGCAAACTTATGTGCATCTTTGAACAGAGTGGGCCAAAAGAACCCACTTTGCAAAACTTTGGCTGCGGTTTCGTGTCCTGCAAAATGTCCTCCATATGGAGACATATGACAAGCGTCTAATATCGCCTCGTGCTCTTCTTCTGCGACACACCTGCGTAAGATATTGTCAGGTCCTAGCTTATATAAAAAAGGCTCATCCCAACGATAACATCGAACTTCATTTAGAAATTTCTTCACCTGTTGCTTGTTGAACTCATAAGGAACTATTCGACTTACCAAATAATTTGCTATATCAGCATACCACGGAACTGAATCAACTCGCAAGAGTTGCTCGTCAATAAACTGTTCACGAATAACAGTTTCATCATCACAGAGCGGGGATTCCAATCTAGACAGGTGATCAGCAACTTGGTTTTCAGTACCCTTCCTGTCCCTAACTTCAATATCAAACTCTTGAAGTAACAAAATCCACCGTATCAACCGTGGTTTAGCATCTTTTTTAGCAAATAAATATTTTAAAGCAGAATGGTCAGTAAAAACAATGACTTTTGTGCCTATCAAGTAAGACCTAAACTTATCAAAGGCGAACACAACTGCTAACAGTTCCTTTTCAGTAGTAGTGTAATTGAGTTGTGCATCGGTCAGAGTCTTACTAGCATAATACACAGGATGCAAGATCTTGTTTTTACGTTGTCCTAACATAGCTCCTATTGCATAATCACTAGCATCACACATGAGCTCAAAAGGTAAATCCCAATTAGGTTCGATAATTATAGGAGCTGAACTTAGAGCAACTTTCAACATTTCAAATGATTTTAAACAGTCATCATCAAAAACAAATGGTCTATCATGTTCTAACAATTGACACAAGGGTTTAGAAATTTTAGCAAAGTCTTTTATAAAGCGGCGGTAAAATCCCCCATGCCCTAAAAAACTTCTAATCCCTTTGACATTTGTAGGAGGAGGTAGCTTTGAAATGATGTCTATCTTAGCGTGGTCTACCTCTATTCCTTGCTTGGAAATTTTGTGACCCAAAACAATACCCTCTTGTACCATGAAATGACACTTCTCCCAATTTAGGACTAGGTTTGTTTGTTCACATCTCTCCAATACTCTCTCCAAATTAACTAAACATGCGTCAAAAGAATTTCCAAAAACAGAAAAGTCATCCATAAAAACTTCTAAAATATTTTCTACCATGTCAGAGAAGATGGCCATCATACACCTCTGAAAAGTCGCGGGTGCATTGCATAGTCCAAAGGGCATTCGCCTAAAAGCGAACGTACCATACGGACACGTAAATGTTGTCTTCTCCTGGTCTTCTGGAGCAATAGTAATTTGATTATAACCCGAATATCCATCTAAAAAACAATAGAAATCCTTACCTGCCAGACGGTCGAGCATCTGGTCAATAAACGGGAGAGGAAAATGGTCTTTCTTTGTTACCTTGTTGAGTTTGCGATAATCAATGCAAACTCTCCACCCGCTCACAGTTCGGGTTGAGATGAGCTCATTCTCCTCGTTGGCCACCACGATTATACCCCCTTTCTTTGGTACACACTGTACTGGGCTTACCCAGCTGCTGTCGGATATTGGGTATATAACACCGGCGTCAAGCCATTTAAGAATTTCTTTCCTTACAACCTCTTTCATCTTCGGGTTCAACCGCCTTTGACTCTCAATAGAGTTCTTAGCATCTTCTTCCAATAGAATTTTGTGCATGCAAAAGGCTGGGCTTATCCCTCGGATATCTGCTATCGTCCATCCAATGGCCTTTTTGTGCTTCTCCAAAATCTGCAATAAAGAATATTCATTAGTAGGTGATAAATTGGAAGCTATAATAACTGGTAAAGTGTCGTTATCCCCTAGATACGCATATTTCAAATGCGACGGCAATGGCTTCTGCTCCAACGTGGGTGGTTCCACTATGGACGAAAGTAACGACTTGCATTCTTCTTTTTGTATTTTTTCAATAGGATTAGCCACATCTTCTGGTCCTTCTGCTATCTTATCAAGCTCTTCTTCAATCTCTGTAACTAATAAGTCATAAAACTCATCAAACATAATAGGATTCAAGCTATTTATAGCAGAGCACTCTTCAAAGTCTCCTGGTAATTTCATGGCGTCTAGAACGTTAAATTTAACTTCTTCATTATTTACCCTCATTGTAATTTCTCCCTTCCTTACATTAAAAACTGTATCCCCAGTGGCTAGAAATGGTCTTCCCAAAATAATGGGAACGTCTAAGTCTGCCTCGCAATCTAGAATGATAAAGTCCGCAGGGAAAATGAATTTGTCCACCTGGACTAAAACATCTTCTATCTTTCCCTCAGGTCTTATGATAGATCTATCTGCTAGTTGGAGGGTAACCGTAGTAGGTCTAGCTTCTCCTATGCCTAAAGATTTGAAAATTGATAATGGCATAAGATTAATGCTAGCGCCTAGATCACATAATGCCCTACCTAAGTTTTTTCCTCCTATGGAACATGGAATGGTAAAACTGCCAGGATCATTACATTTCATGGGTAGCGGGCTGCCTACAGCCTCACTACTACATTTTGTCATGGCTACCAGTTCATGCTCTCCTATTTTTTTCTTCCTAGAAACTATATCTTTCAAAAACTTAGCATAATTTGGCATCTGTTCTAGAGCATCTACTAATGGTATATTTATATGCAGTTGTTTTAAAATATCTAAATTTTCTAAACTGGGAATCATTATTTTTCTTTACTAATCTTTGTGGAAACGGGGGAGTAGGGGTAAAAGAAGGCTGTACCTGTGGAGGAACACTCGGGGTGTCCTCATTACCTTTTCTAATATTTTCTTTTTCTGGTGTTGTTGGATTTTCTGGTATCTTTACAATTGGTTCAGTGGACGGAATCTGTACATCTGTTGTTGGCATTGTTGGTCCATCATATGCCAGTCCACTCCTGAGGGTGACAGCTTTGCACTGTTCTTTCCCTTCTCGTTTTGGTAATTCAGTATGGCCTGGAAAAGAACCTTGTGGTCTATTCTTCAATTCATTGGCGAGCTGTCCCAATTGGGTCTCGAAATTCCTCATTGATGCCGCTTGGGATTGTATCACTGCGTCGGTTCGGGCCATGTACTCCTTCATCATATTCTCAAGATTTGAGTTGTTATTTTGAACTGGTGGAGTCTGTGTTCTCTGATTATACTGCTGTTGCGGTGGTGGGATGTATTGCTGTGTAGGTGGAACATAGGGCTGCTTGTTCTACTGGCTCTGCCCTTGATTAAAACCGCTCGAACCTCCTTGTCCTCCCCATGAGAAATTAGGGTGGTGCCTCCAACCTGGGTTGTAGGTGTTCGAATATGGGTTAAAGTTCCTATTGTTCCCATGTCCTACATAAAAAACAGAAGCAGGGTTATGTGGACAATTATCATAAATATGGTTTTCACTGCAAAATGAACAAATGAGATCGTTGACTTGGCAAACAGGGGCAGGAGTGCAATAATCCGACTGCACAGGTTGTATCGGCGTGGCTAATGGATTTTTTATTCCCAATGCCATCTCTTTCAGCCTCTGGTTCATTGTAACCATCTCTTTTTGCATCGAGGTCGCAATGTCCAGAGCCAAAACTCCAGCTGGATCTTGCTTCTTTGGTGCTGCCCTAGATCTTTGCGAACACCATAGTTCGTTATGTGAAGCTAAGTCATTTAGGATGTCAACTATCTCGTTGAATGTCTTCTTTGTAAAGGCTCCGTTGGCAGCATTGTTTAGCATCATCTTAGTAGGATGATCTAAACCTCTAAAGAAATGTTCTATCTGGATGCATGCCGGTAAGCCATGGTTCGGACATTTCCTGATTAGTTCTTTAAATCTCTCCCACGCCTCGTGAACAGGTTCACGATCATATTGTCTAAAGGAGATGATCTCCTCTCTGATATCAGCGTGGCGAGTAGGTGGGAAGAATTTTGTTAAGAACTTCTCCACTAACGACCCCCATGTGGTGATGGATCCCGGTGGAAATGCATTGAGCCATGCTCTAGCTTGGTCCTTCAAAGAAAATGGAAAAAGTGTTAGTCTCAGAGCATTGTCTGTTATACCAGGTAATCGAAATGCATTTGCAATTTGAATGAATGATTTCAGATGATCATGTGGATCCTCATGTTCCTGCCCTCCAAAATGTCCAATTGTCTGCAACATTTGGAACATCATTGGTTTAAGCTCAAAGTTTGCGTGGGCTGGAATAGGGTTGACTATCCCTGAATCAAAGTTCTGAAAAGTCGTGGCGGCATATTCTCGCATTGCCACGTCTCTGTTGTCCGCCATCTGGATATGGTTGAATTCATCATTTCTTGCATGATCCCTCATATTACCGTTAACAGCAGGTGGATCAACCGGATCACGAGGTGGAATATCTGTCATTGATGTGCTCCTACTCTCTACCTCACTTTCAGGACTGATTTCACCTTCTCTCTCTTTTTGCTTTTCTAGTTGTTTTCGAAGTCTTTGCTCCTTTCGAGTTTTTCGAAGGGTCCGCTCAATCTCAGGGTCAAGGGGTAGAAGAAAAGATCTTGTGCTCATGCACTTTAACGTACCCTTGTGAGATAAACGACCAAAAATATAGAACAAAAACGGTGGATGGAAATTACACCCAACAACAATTCACAAAAATAAAAACTAAAAGAATTTGAAAATAATTTTAAAACTAAAGTCCCCGGCAACGGCGCCAAAAACTTGACTGGGTGTTTATGCTGAACGCACGCGCTAAGCGTGGTAACAATTATATAGATGCAAGCGCACACCTGTCAGAGTAATATAAAATGGATGGAGTATCCAAGTATCGATCCTCAAGGACTTCTAAACAATTTCCAAACTCTAAAGTTTTAAAGAATAGTGAATGTTGGAATGAGTGATTCTTGTAAAATGGGAAGTGGTCACAAATAATGGTTTGGATTTGGGATTTGGACTTATAATAAATAAACCTAGCCCGAATTACTTCAAGTTAGCCAACAAAGAATCAAGGACATGCTAAGGATAATATGCATTTTACTTTAGAAACTAACGACTACGCTTCTCACTTTACTTATGTCTAAGCAAGTTCAAAGTCCTAAGACATTCCCTAATATGTCTATTATGAGATATATCTTAGTTTTAGGATGGAAATAGTCGCAACCTCGGGTTAAGGTCCTATGTCTAGGCTACTTAAGCGGAACCCTTATGTCTAAGGCGCTCCTCTCCTCGGTTTAACCACTCAACATTGCAAATAAGCAACCTTTTCAGTATTGACTTGTTAAGACTTACAGTGGCCTTCTCTAAATCCTAACTTTTTGGGAAAACATGTTGAGCAATGAATGGAAAGTAAAAACACTACTTTTTAGCAACCCTTTTTAGACATAAAAGGCTAACTATCCATAACCGGGCTAGAGACGGGAATTTAGAAAGACATATTGAAGAAAATACAGCAAGTAAAACGGTTGAATGTGGAATGCATGGGTGAAAAACAAAAGTTAACTAACGGAGAGTTTTTATCGGGATTGAGAGCTTCGCCCTTCTCTTTCAAGCAAGGGGGAGTGTCACGTGCTCTTTCCTCCAAAAACACAACTCTCTTAACTAAAAATAAAGTAAAGGCAAAGAGAAGATAAGCAAAGTGCTAGATTTTTATATATTTGAATAAGTAGAAAATAACTAAGTACAAATGGAAACAAAACAAAGCTCAATAAAAGAATGTAAAGTGCTCGGGATTTAAAAACCAAAAGCAACTAATGAAAGCAACTCAAAAGTACTTAGAAAGCAACAAAGAAACACTAAAAATGATCAAGAGAATGAAGCAAGGCTTGATGAATTTGGTGGAGAAGTTGCTGGAATTTATAGCTGTGCAGAATTGGTTAGGTAGGTCCTAAAACGGTGGTGAATCACCCATTTCCAACTCTTTTGACTGACCAAATCGTGCTCAAACTGATAGTGGAACACTTCTTCTACACGTATGCATCGGTTGGAACCACCAAAACGCATTGGAAGACGCGTTTCATTAAGGGCAAAGTTGGAAGAAAACCTGTTTTTCTGCAGGCATCCCAGGCGCCTGGCGCCTCCCATGTAACTTTTTCGTCTTTTTGCTTCTTTTGATTAATTTGCACTCCCAAATGGTCCTAAAATGTCATAAATACAATATAAGCCATCGACAAACCATAGTATATGAATTTTGCATGAATTGGAACTCAAACGATCGAGAAAAATCCGAAACAAAGCTGAAACATAGTAAAAACAGCATCTAAAACCTTCTTTTTACGCATGTAAACAAGCGTAATCAGCGTGCTGTCGTGGAGTGTGTCGGAGGCATTACCGAGCTGAGGTAAGCTAACTGGTTCGACCACTCTCGTGGGAACACAATTCGAATGAACTTATTCGGCTTGGCCACTGAACGGATTCCACTCGACCAATACGATGAGCCAAGGCGAAGATACTTGGTCGTTATTTTGCAACCTTCACAAGCCACGTGTCACATTTTGCATCCACTCATCACTTGCCACGCGTATGCTGAAATCTACCTCCAACATTGGCCCCCACTGTCGGAGGCATGACCGAGCTGAGGTAAGCTAACTGGTTCGACCACTCTCATGGGAACACAAGTCCGAATGAACTTGTTCGGCTTGGCCACTGAACGGATTCTGCTCGACCAACACGATGAGCCGAGGCGTAGATACTTGGTCATTATTCTACGACCTTCACAAGTCACGTGTCGCATTTTCCATCAATTCATCACTTGCGACGCGTATGCTGAAATCTACCTACAAAATTTGCCCCCACTGAGTTGTGGCGCAACGTCGACTCAGCTCCGTGTCGTGGAAGAGGTGAGATGCTGACTTGAGTCGTCATTATGAAGATCATAACGCGTTCATTGGTATGGCTGACGTGTAATGATGTCACCAATTATTGTCGTTTTGAAGGGATTAGATTGTAGCCGTTGGATTCGAATTTCACGAACGATTGAGATCGGTTTATCCCTTTTCTATAAATAGACAACTCCGCATTTTTCATTTCTTTTATTTTTACTTTGCGATTTCCTTGAAACCCTCTCAACCTTCAGATTACCTCAGTTCAGAATATGTTTTAGGTCAGTCCTTAGGTGCTTCTTTTACATTTTTTTATACGGCGTCGTCATCTGAGTCAGGTGGGGGGGTGTTATCCGAGCTTGCACGAGTCGTGAAGGCAGTGCCTCAGTTTCTAGTATAGATCTTGACCTCTATAGAGCCGAATTGATCTTAGATAAAGCCTCTCCTAACATGAAAGACCCAAACTTAGACGTAATCAATACTAGGACCGTCGAGCCGAACTCAAATGGGGATTCCACTTTGGGCAGGCCTAACATTGTTTATGAATTTCCTCCCTCCATCTGTAGAGAGTCCGACCTGGTTAAACTTATGGAGGAATACCGAATACCTAATGACGTTTTGATGAGGCTGGCCAGGTCGACGAGAGCCTAGATAACCATCTTCTTGGGTGGGTCGGCTTCTACTCACATATGTTCGATTGTGGGGTTCGGCTGCCTCTCCACCCTTTCGTCCAGAGATTTCTTTCTGCCACCAACTTGGCCCTAGCTAAACTGGCAGCCAACAGGTGAGCCACTCTCCTCAGACTATGGTTCATCTAGTGGAGCTTCAGCTCAGGCAATGAGAGTCGTTTTCTCACCGTTGGTTAGTTCTTCGCCACCCACATAATAAAACCTACAAGGAGCATCCGGGTCGGTACTATATATCGGCTCGGAACTCTTTTTGGCGAGACAAGTGGTTCCTCGTCTCGGGCGAGTGGCTCGTCACTAAGGGCGGGGAGGCTTTTTGCCAGGTTCCTGGCGAGTTCGTGGAATTAGGTAAGTTTCACGTCGGGTCGGGTCAGTCTTAGTGTAGGAGTTTTGTCCTTTCTTAATTTCCTTTGGTCCGAGCTGACTTGTATATTTTTTTGTTTAATTTAGCTTTTTCTCGTCTTACACCTTGGCTCAATCAAACATCTGTGGAGATCAAAGAACGCGTGGAGTGTTACGGGAAAATCTGGTACGAGGGACTCTTAGACGAACCGAGCCGAGCATCTAGACTTGAGAAGATGGTGTCCAAGTTTTTCAACTATATAAGCAGAAAGCGCACCGAGGATGCTCCAGCCACCCATCATGTTGAAAAGAGGCCTAGGAATGAAGGGACCTCAGCTCAGGTCCTACGTGCTTTGACGGGATCCTAGCAGCCTCTCCGTGTGGAGCCTTTGCAGACCCTTGCATCGGTTCCATCAGGGTCTCATTAGAAGAGATCTGGTTCAGCATAGAAGGCACGTAGGTCAGACAAAGCCTCGTCTCGGTCTCTAATCGCCCTCATCGTTTTGACGTCAGAATGGGAGGGCTCTAGCTCGGCTTAAAAATACGACTTTGACTACCCGTTCAAGTTCAACTTCTCCCCAAACACCCTTGGCAAGAGCGTTGTGACGGCTGCTCGCAACTCCTCGGCTTGGTCAATTAAGCCCAATGAAAGAGTCTTCCTGAAGAAACCTGCAGACTATATGGAGACCTTGATCAACCTGCTGACCTGCACTTCACAGCCTGCTGTGCCGGATCTTTGGTGAGCAAGAAGCTTTCAGCTAGGATGATCAGTTTGTCACGAGAGCGCGAGGCCACCAAGGCGATAGAGGCTCTGAAGTCCGAGGTGGCCAAACTCAGGGCTAAGAAGGCTGTTGAGGAGAATGAGCGAACTCTCCTGGAGAACCATCTAAGCCGAGCTCGTCTTGCCGTGAAGGATGTTGAGGCCAAGACGAAAGACGAACGGGAACTTCGGTTGAAGGCGCTGGCCAACCTAGCGGCGGCTGTGGCTAATCATTAGAAGAAATGGTCATCCTATGCCGACCTGGAGAACGCCATCAAAGTGATGCCTGAATTCAACAATGTGGTGAAGGGTCTAGCCAACAAGGGCTTCGACTTTGCCACTGACGCCGTGAGGAAGCTGGCCCCTGAGCTCGACCTTACTTCAATATATCAGCAATATCAGGTTACGCTAGATGTATAGGATGATAAGAACGTTCAAGTAGCTGACCCAGTCGATGACCAGGCTGACCCGAACGTCAGAGGTTGAAGCGCCACACTTGCTGCCATTACTTTTGACGTCTCTTTTTTTATTTTGTCGAGTCGAAGTGATATTACTTCGGCTAAGTTTTGTAATGGCTGAGGTACACACTCCTCGGCCTCATCTCGTTGAAAATTTTAATGAATCTAACGTTACTGCTTTTTGTTCATCTCTTTGCTTTAGTCGACCTGTCTGAATCCTTAGCGCGTGGAAAAATTTACATATACACACATTTTTCTGATGCCGCTAATGAATGGGGGAAGCGTGACCTGAGTCGCTTAGCTAGTAACTTCGCTTCCAACTCTAATATTCCTGCTCGACGCCATTTAAGTTCTAACTCGGCTTCTTTTTTTTAGACGAGGTAGACTTTGATCAAAACAAGTCAACTTTTATTGATAATGACAACCTAGTTACACGTAGATTGTTTTACACTTATTGATGATAAATGCGTGATGCGGAGCATTCCATGGGTGAGGTAGATTGTTGCGTTCAAGTCGGCAATGATGTACGTGCTGGGCCAAACTATCTCACGAACTTGTATAGGCCTGCCCAGTTCGACTCCAGCACTCTCACTTGCGTTAGAACCTTTTTGAGGACAAGGTCTCCTGGTTTGAACGAACGCAGCTTGACTTTTGCATTGAAGTACCGTGTCATCCGGTTTTGGTACTCTGCTCGGTGAAGTTGCGACTGAGTGCGCTTTTCCTTTGCCATTTGGTCAAAGTTCTCAACCCTTAATGTCGGTAGGCTGATTTCTACTGTACAACAACTTTCGAGCCGAATGAGAGGTTGAACGGGGTCTCCCTAGTTGATCTTCGGGCCGTAGTTCGATATTACCAAAGGACCCCTGGAAGCTCTTCGGCCCAGCAACCGTTCAGTGCCTCCAGCTTCATCTTTAATCATCGCTTTATGATTTTGTTTATGGCTTCAACTTGCCTGTTGGCTTGGGGATGAGCAAGGGACGAACTGAAGTGCCTGATGCTGAGGTCGTCGGAAAATTTATTGAAACGAACGTTGTGGAATTGTTTGCCATTGTCAGTGATCAGAGCATATGGTATGCCGAACCGACAAACAATACTTTTCCAGACAAAACTCGTGATCTTCTACTCGGTTATCTTCGCCAAGGGCTCGGCCTAGACCCATTTGGTGAAGTAATCTGTGGCTACCATTGCGTGGTTCACCTGACCCTTGCCGGTAGGGAGAGGTCCTATGAGGTCCAGGCCCCACTGAGCAAAAGGCCACGGGCTGGATATGGGTGTAAGCAGCTTCGAAGGTCAGTGCGGTATGGTAGCGAAGCGTTGGCACTTGTCGCACTTCTTGACAAACTGTTTTGCATCGTGGTCTAAGCTCGGCCAGTAATAGCCTTGCCTAATTATTTTGAATGCCATGGACCAAGCACCGGAGTGATTTCCGTATACCTCTTCGTGGACTTCCCTCATAACATACTCAACCTCATCTGAGTCGAGGCACCTTAGGAGAGCAAGGGAAAAGCTTCTTATCGAGTTTTCCTTGGTGGATAACATAGTGGGCGACCCTACGACCTATCCTCCTTGCTTCAGCTCGGTCTACGAGGACTTTCCTGTTCAGGTAGTCTTAGTAGGATCAATCCATATGAGAGTGGGTGGCTCGATGTTCATTAGTTCGACACGCTCGATGGAGGGCTCGATGAGCATCTCTCGGGTACAGAGCGGGGGATTTCGGTCTCGTATGTCGAGGCTAATCTAGCTAGTGCGTCGGCATTCCAATTCTCCGATCTTGGTACTTGACAGACGATGCACTCCTTGAGCTGACTGAGCAACTCCTTCACCTTGCTCAAGTACTCTCCATTTGGCTATCCTTTGTCTGGTACTCATCGTTTATTTGGCTGACTATGAATTGCGAATCACTGAGGAAGAAGAGGTGGTTGACTTTCATTCCTCTAGCATCTCTTAGCCCTGCAATCAAGGCTTCATACTCCGCTTCGTTGTTCAACGCTCTGAAGCTGAACCGTAGAGCGTACTTGAACCTTAAAATTGTAGCTTAATTACCCTATAACTAATCACTTCTAACCATCATATCTAACCATATAAGTAATATACTTATAAAAATATAGTTACGATGAAAATGTTGAAACAAAATCATGTATACATATATGAAAATTATTTGAATCAGTAAATTAAAGTTTAATGTTGCTTTTTTATTTTTCTAATCCAATCTAATTACGTAATTGAACAAAATATCTAAAATATAGATATATATAAAGTATAAAATATTTTTAAAAAATTATATTTAGTTTAAATTTTGAATATTTAATAATAATTAGTTAAATTTATTTTCTTTTATTAGTTTGTTTTAAGATTTGGTTAGTTAAATTTAATTTAAAATTTGTTTTTCTTTTAAATCAATTACTTGAAGATTTTGTTAGATTTTTTATTTAAATTTTATTTAAAATTTGTTTTTTTTTAAATCGATTATAGGTTTCTTTAAGATTTTATTAGATTATTTAGTTAAATTTAGTTTAAGAATTAAGTTTTTTATTAATCGATTGTCTATGATCTATATTTTAAAGATTTTATTAGATTTTTATTGATGTTTGTTTGTTTCTTTTCCTTTTTTGAACTAAAATGTTAAGAATTAAACTTTTCTAAAATTTAAATTTTTAGTAATAATTAGTTAAATTGATTTTAATTGTTTGTTTGTTTTAAGAATAAGTTTAATTTAATTTAAAATTTGCTTTTCTTTTAAATCAATTACTTTAAGATTTGGTTAGATTTTTTTAGTTAAATTTAATTTAAATTAAGTTTTTTATATATCGATTGTTTATAATCTATTTCTTTAAGATTTTATTAGACTTTTATAGTTAAATTTAATTTGACGTTTGTTTGTTTTTTTTCCCTTTTTTGAACCAAAATGATAAGAATTTAACTTTAATTTCTTTAAAGAAAAATAAAAAAATGCTCAATGCCATTTAATTTTTCACTATTATTTTCGACTTTTCTATTTACTCTTCACAAGCTTTGAATTTACACAAAATTGAAAGACGTTTTGAACATTAATCCTTCTTTTTTTAAGGTTTGGATTCAAAATTTCGATCTAGATTTTTTCTTGAAAAACAACAGATCTTCCTCACCATGGATCCAAATTTTCTCAATCGTTTAGGGATTCAATGCAAAAAAAAAAAAAAGACATTTGGTCGACATTTCTCGACATTTCCTCGACATGTCGACATGTCGACGACATTGGGGGAGAAACGATTTTCTTCCCCAATGTTGTTGTCGAGACCGTCGACGTGTCAAGCGAAATTTTGAACATTGATGTGAACAAGGGATTAAAAAAAACTTTGTTTTATGATAACATCAATTATATAATTGTCATTTTAAGAAAATATTAAATTTGAAAATAAAATTTATATTTAATATTTGTCCCCAGTGGATAGCTTGGGTGGCTTGGGACCCACCAAGCAATGACTCCTTGCGTATGTTCGGGTATGGAGATAATGCGCATAGCCCCAGGTATAAGGGCATAAAGGCCAAATGGCAACGTAGATATCTTAAATTATGGACAACTGAAATTCCAGGCATCTAAAAGTGTCGAGGATCTACATCCCCAGAAAGCAAATGGCCCCTAAAGTATTTAACTGGTTTGACTGTGTATGAAAAGCTTGACATGCATCTTACGAATGTAGCCACAATATATTTATATGAAGCTATTGATAATGAACTTTATAAATCATTGAAGGATTTAAAATACTTGAAACATATAATTTAAGCTCTTAGAAATTGTAATTAATAAAATTACAGAGATCATTATATGGATTAAAGTAATCAAGACGAATGTGATATAATCGTCCAAGTAAAATTTATGGAAAGAAGGATATCAAAATAATCTAATTTGTTCGTGTGTCTTTATAAGGAAATAATAGTAAGGGTTTGCTTTAATAATAGTTGGAACTCCTAGATAGATTTCTAAGACAATATAACATCTTAAAAAGGAATTTAAAATGAAAAATATGGGAAAAACAAAAATTTTGTTTTGATTTGAAAATTTAACATTTAGGAGAGATAAGATATTATTCATCAATCAACATATACATAAAAGATATTAGAAAGGTTTTTATATAGATAAATCAACCTCATTGAACATTTTAGTGGTAGTTCATTCAGTTGACGTGAATAAAGATATATTTCGACCTCTAGAAGATAATGCAAAACTTATTAGTCTTCGAAATACAATATCTTAATGCAATAGGTGTACATATGTATCTTGTTAATAATATAAGGTCAGATAGAACATTTTCAATAAATTTATTAGCTCGATGTTGACCTAATTGGTTGCACAGATGCTGGATATTTATCTGATTCACACAGAATTAGATCTCAAACAGGTTATTTATTTACTTGTGAAAGGATTGTTATATAATGTCGGTTAGTACAATAAACCATATCAGCCACCTCCTCAAATTATGATCAAATTCTTGTAATTCACGGGGCTAGTTGAGCATGTGTATGACTAAGATCAATAATTCAGCACATTCGTGGAACATATAACTTGTCCTCTAATAAAAATATTCTAATGATATTATACGAAAAACAACATATGTATAATCCAAATCAAAGGTGGCTATATTACAGGAGATAGAATAAAACCTATCTCGCTAAAGCTTTTCCAAACTCATGATCTTGATGAAAATTATGACATCATTGTTTAACAAATTCATTCGAAGAATAAACTGACAGAATTATTTACAAAGGCAATACCTGGAGGGATTGAATCCCAAGCGGAAGCATGCAAATGTTTGCATCCGATTTTTCTTTTGAAAATTAAAATTCACAGTAAAGTGAAAATACAGGGAACACGTTCTATTACCTTTAAAGAACTCATTCCTCTAATTCAATATAGACACCACCACTTGATTATCCTGCCAATCTCTAGATGTTAGGAACTTGGTTTTTGGGAATCGTGTTTGAAGATGGTGAAATTGATAAGAGAATAATAAGAGAAAGATAACTTTTTCTCTGTTTTGCCAATGCAAGGGGGAGATGCCTGAAAAATGCAGTACCCTTCTGCATTTAACGATGAGGTGGGGTGCAGTTACCGACCTCATCACTTCCCCATTCTCCTGCAAAAATGGACGAGGGTGGGATGTTATTAATTAAATTAATTAATCAACAATTAGTTTAATTAAACAATTAATATAATTAATTAATAAAAAACCAATAATTAGTTAATAACATATCATCCAATCAAATTCAAATACATTTCTCTAATCCCTGGTTTTAATGTGTATCCATGCACATTAATTTAATCTATAGTTTTAATATGAATCAAATTCATATTAAATTTTATTTGAATCTTATTCAAATAATTCTCTCGTAACAATAAAGTATAATTTTGAATCCAATTCAAAATTAACTTTATATAATTATAATGTATCAATGTACATTCTATTAATTTCGTTTAACACATTTGAACAATTCAAATTATTTTCAAAACTAAATTTCTTAACTATCCTTTACGAGCTAGCAGGGGGACCTAATCGACCTACAGATCAGAAGCTCCAACAATACAAGGTTAATTGATTAAACTCATTAACAAAATTAACCAACATTCGTTAACTGTGATTACTTCACTAAAAACTTGCAGCTGCACTCTTCTCACTGCAAAATATTTCATGTCCACGGAAATTGACCATTAATGGTAAGTCAATCATTCACGAGTGTTCGTAACTTCAGCTTGGTCAAATTACCGTTTTACCCTTGAGTCACATCTTGCACCTTGAGTACGACTGCTCCTCTATTGAACAACCTGTTTATGGTCTGACCATTAAACAAAAGTACCTCTCGGGCAGTGAGAGGGTGGAACCCCTTGTTCAAGTCTCGAAGTCAGTATTTAAGGGAACACTCATCTACGTACCCTAAAGTTTGGAAGGAGTGAATTTCATCTTGTGTAGTTATGTTCTCATATCCCTACTCAGTCTCGTCCCCAAAATGGTAGAATTATTGAGTCTGCAACCCGGGCTACTCTCACCCTTACAAATCAAATAATGATCCCTTATAGGCAGGAGTCCGTAACTCGCTCAGGATTAAAATCAAGTTACCTGGTCATTCTATGAAATATCAATCTATTGGCTAACGGTGTTAGGGCTAATGATTAATAATTTCGCGATCCGATCTTATACAAACTCATTGTATACGATACCCCCACTCGCATGTCTCTACATGAACGACTTGGATAGAGTCGTTTTTAACTATTACAAAGCGGGTCGTATCCATAGTGTTACCATGGTAAGGTACCCAACCTTATCTATGTACTATAGACCATTTGGGTTAATACTGAAACATTATCCACCTGTATATCGAATATGTACTGTATATTAATTATATATTGTATATCAAATATATACACTGTATATCAGTTATATACTATTTCAGTTACATTAAATAACTTTGGATCTTAGTTTATTGGAATTGAAATAATGCAAAGAAATAAATCTTTATAAAAGTAATGCAAAGAAATAACTCTTTATTGAAGTGGACCGTCATGCCGAGAACATGTTCCCAAACAGAAGTTCCCTCCTTCATCCGCGCATTGAAGATGAACTTGAGAGCTTCATACCTGACTTGTGTGGACTATTGCCCAAAACTGTCACGCAATGAATCGATGATCTCACATGCAGTTATCATGTTCTCAAGCCTTTTGGCCAAGACATTAGTTATGCTGGCCAAGATATAGAATTGGGCCTTGTTATTGACCTTAATCCATCTGCCATATGCACCACAAACAATTCATGATACATCCAAGCCTGGTTCCTTAGGGCAGACCTCAGTTAAGACCAAATGTAAATCATCCACGACAAGTATGAACTTCAAATTTGTTTCCCACGTGGTATAGTTTTTGCTAGTCAATTTATCAGCAACAAGTATAGAGATTAAAAAGGTAGTCGTTGCTGAAAATAAAAAAAATTATCTACATTAGAACTTTGCAAAATTTTTTATAAAATCAATCAATTTTAGAAGAAAAAAGAATTAATGAACCCTAACAATTATCAAATTTGCAATGATGCTTCAGTGATTTAGAATAACAGCCGTCGAAGGATAGTCAGTCACTCCTTACTGAATTGAGACAATCTCAACTAAACACTACACCAGAATAACTCTTATTCCTATAATGCTTTAGTTACCATTTATTTGGTCCATAAATCATTAACTACGTTTGGTGCAAAAATTGAAGAACCTTATCCATTTCTTGAGTTTGCCTTGACAACGACTTCATGCAAACACCTTCCGAAGGGAGGATGCTCCCAGCGTACAACGAGGCCGAGCATGAAGCCTTTCGTTGCAAACTAATAATGATGATATATTGTCACACGTCCTTCTCCCACTTACTTTAAATACTTTCTTCATTCACCTCGGTATTGACTCATGCAAACACCTTCCGAAGGGAGGATGCTCCCAGGGCACCACAAGGTCGAGCATGGATCTCACAGTGTGAACTTTACGAAAAATGTGAAAGAATGATATGTCATATATATATGATATATCAAAATATACCTAGTATGGTACATACTTCTTTTTCTCCCACTAAGTATTTTATAACCTAGGGTTTATTATTTAGGAAGACTATGTTAAGTAAATTTTCTTAAATAAATACATTGGCCCAATATAACTCTTTATACTAGTTAGTTCTACCATAATTTTTCTAGCTCGTTAAATGGTTTAACAAACTAAATATATTATCGCATGCTTTATAAAATATTGACTAATTCAATCCCCAAGTCAGTTCCGAGGTAAAGTTGTTCCCTTACGGCCAACTTAAGTACCTCGGCCTAGACAGAACCTTCCTAAGACAGGGTTTCCTTACCGGCAATATTTTACAATTAAAGTTTTTTTTATAAGAATAGCTCTAATCTTAAGTAGAAAAAAAAAATTAACATAAAGTTTAATTAATTAATTTTAAAACCGCTTTTAAAACAAATTAATTAACCATATGCATGCAATACTAAGCTTTACTAAACATATATATAACAATTAAATTTTATATAATTAAAACTTATAAGCATGCATCAAATGAAATTGATAAATATAATAATTATATTTAGTAAAGAAATGTCATACTCAATGTAACTGATTTTTCAATTGATTAACATAATAATTATATTAATTACAAGAAAAATATATCATGCTTCATATAATATAACACTTATATTAATAAAATGCATGATCATGTTTAACCTATAGTGGGATTTTAAACTATATGGCATATTTTATGCAACACCTATTTAATTAAACATACATTCATAATGCATAATAATTAAATAATAAATTTGGATCGGTTTTTGGCATACTAGGAGAAAAAAGAAGACAAAAATTAAATAAACAAAACCCCTGACTCTACTTGAACATGCACCCTCTCGGTGCTACCAACAGGCACCGTTGAGATGCTGGTTACAACGTCGAAACATTGCGACGCTTGTAGCGTTCGTGCGCGAGCTAGACTAGTGTTAAGACGCTGTCACAAGCATCTCAACACTACAACGGTCCAAATGCACAGCCTACAAACTGCAAACGCAGCGTTGAGACGCCATAGAACAGCGTCTCAACACTGTGCTCTCAGACCTTCCTTCTAGTTTCAACTTCTGCAAATATTTGGGTAAACTTGCTGCCACGAACCACTTTTAACGACTCGAACTTAACAAACTCGATTTACAAAATTAAATTCCATAAACAACGGGCCCTTACTTTGATCAAATCAACAAAATTTGCAAATCTAATGCCAAAAACTACAGTTATCCAAATTGTAAACCATCATACATCAAAGGTAGAAAAATACCCACCAAAAAATACTATGCAATTCCAAACCAAAAATCAGAACAACAACCTAGCTCTGATACCAATTGAAGAGATTGAATCCTGAGTGGAAGTGTGCAAACGCTTGTGTTCAATTTTTCTTTTGAACATTAAAACCCACGGTAAAGTGAAAATACAGGGGAATGAGTTTTATTACCTTTGAAGAACTCATTCCTCTAATTCGGTATAGCCACCACTACTTGATTACCCTACCAATCTCTAGACGTTAGGAACTCGGTTTGTGGGAACTGTTTGAAGATGGAGAAATTCAGCAGACAATAATGAGAAAAGGAGAACTTTTTCTCTGTTTTTCCAACACACAGGGGGAGATGCCTGAAAATGCAGTACCATTATGCATTTAATGATGAGGTGGGTTGCAATTACCCACGTCATCACTTCCCCACTCTCCTGCAAAAATGCAAGAGGGTGGAAAGTTATTAATTAAATTAATTAATTAATTAATAATTAGTATAATTAAACAATTAATTATTCAAAAAACCCATAACTAATTAATAACAAATATTTGAATCAAATTCAAATATATTTCTCTCATCCCTGATTTTAACATGTATCTCATGCACATTAATTTTAATCTATAGTTTAATAGGATCCAATTCATATTAAATTTTGTTTGAATCTTACTTAAAATTAATTTTATATTATAATGTATCAATATACATTCTATTAATTCCATTTAACAAATTTGAACAATTAAAATTCTTTTCAAAACTAAATATTCTTAACTATCCTTTACGAGCTAATAGGAGGATTTAATGCAGCTACAGATCAGAAGCTCCAACAATACGTGGTTGATTGATTAAACTCATTAACCAAATTAACCAACATTTGTTAACTGCGTATTCCTCCACTAAAAACTCGCAGCTGCACTATTCTTGCTGCAGAATATTTCGAGTCCACGAAAATTGGAAATTGACGCCAAGTCAATCCATTACTGCAACTTCAGCTAGGTCAAATTATCGTTTTACCCCAGACTTACATCTTGCACCTTAAGTACCACTGCTCCTCTAATGAACAACCTGTTTATGGTCTGACCATTAAACAAAAGTCCCTCTCGGGCCAGTGAGAGGGTGGGAATGAGTGAATTCCATCTTGCATAGTTATGTTCCAGATCCCCACTCAGTCTCGTCCCCAAAATGGTAGAATTATTGAGTCCGCTACCCAGGTCACTCTCACCCTTATAAATCAAATAATGATCCCTTATAGGCAGGATTCTGTAACTCGCTCAGGATTAAGATTAAGTTACCTGGTCATTCTATGAAATATCAATCTATTGGCTAACGGTGTTAGGGCTAATGATTAATAATTTTGCGGTTCGATCTTATACAAACTCATTGTATACGATACCCCCACTCGTATGTCTCCATATGAATTACCTGGATAGGGTTGTTTGTAACTATTACAAAGCGGGTCGTATCCATAGTGTTACATAAGATAAGGTTCCCAACCCTATCCATGTACTATAGACTATTTGGGTAATTACTAAAACATTTTCCACCGGTATATCGAATATATACTGTATATTAATTATATACTGTATATCAAATATATAAATTGTTGTTCGCTTCCTCACAACTAAGAGAAAATTAGTACAAGTATACACTAAATAATTAATTGTAGTATATAAACAACATCGTTTCCATAGCAATTGCAGCTATACTTTGAACTAACAAATCAAAATACCAAAAAGCAAAAATAAAAGATGAGTGGAATATTGTGGGAACAATGAAAATAAAAAACAGTAAATGGACAAGAATATAAATGTTATGCGATTTTGTGCTAGAGCATCCAAAACAGAGAACAAAATGAAACGAGTTATGTGACACGATATGAAGGTAAATCGAGGGGGATTCACTCTAATGCTTTCAGTCACTACTCACTATGCTTTAGTAGACCCAGAATATTGATTTCCCAAAAAGACATGACTCTCTCCTGAGATACCCAAGAGAGTTGTAATTAAAGCAAGTAATAAAAATAGTTTATAGGCACGATAGGGTGAGTCTCATCCTTGAGTACTCACCATCCTACTTCAAAGAGAGTAATCTAACACAAATAGAAGCAACCAAGCTAAGCACGGACTCTCCCGAGCCTCAAGCAAGCTAATCACACCAATAAAGTTGGCCAAACAAAATTAGTGAGATGGAAGAATTAAAATACTTCTATTAAAATAGTAATTAAGGTCACTCAAGCACAGTTAACAAAAATGGCAACATCGAGCTTATTGCCCCTGAAGGTGGGGTTTAGTTCATAAGGAAAGAAAGGAAAATAATGGGTAAACAAGAATGAGCTTCATTGGTGAAGTAAGCAGTATAGAAATTGAAGCTTCCTCGGCAGTAAGATGATGACGTCAAGGAGAATCAACCCATGTCCTTTAGCTCCTTCTTCAATGGGAAAAGGTTTGGAATGTTCTCTAAAATTGATGCCCAATATGATTCTCTGTTCCGGGGCTCTCTGTAGCAGATGAGCGCTGTTCTCCTATTTATATCGGGTCCTTAAAATTCGGATAACATCTGGAAGCTGTACGGACGTGGTAAAAATGGGTGCAATCAATTATTACACAGTCATTTATGCTAGAGCATCCGACAAACACCAGGCTCCAACATAGAAACTGTTTCATGCAAGCTCCAACATCATCAACAGCAGACATTGTAGCACTTAGCTTAATCGTCCTAAATTCTGCAAAACATAGCAAAATAACATAAAATCAGCTCAAACTCACTCATATAAAAGATAATGAGAATTCTAGACAGCTTAGGTTATTTCTTCACACAATCACTTTCTTTTCTTGTTAATTAGCCAAGGACCTTCACGTTTTCGCACAATTATTGCCTAATTTAGACCACAAAACACTCTCTTATGGAGAGTTATTGTTGGGACTTTCTCTATCTTTAAAAAGATTAGATATTCATGCAAGCGCACACGGTCACAAGTAATACTTGGGAGTAATCCAAGGTCGAGTCCTTAGGGACTTGTTGCTTTTAAAAATCAAGTAATGCCATGAAATGGTTCAAATATGCAATTGTGATTTAGGAAGAAAAATGTGATGAAACGTTGTTGTTTAGAGTTTTAACTATCAAGCAATTTAATAAAACTCAACTTCTTTGCTTCCTACCTTAGTTTTGATGCAAAATATGGAAAATACACGATATTGGAAAAATGCACCAGGTCCAATTCTAGCTTTTCTTGGGAAATTGAGTTCAACTCTTTCAGTACCGCTTTTGGTTGCTGTAGAGGCTAGGGTAACCTACAATCATATTTCTATGTGTGATTACAATCCTAGAGAATAATTACCAACTCATTTGTATTATGGACCATATTTTATGCGCTTATGTCTAAGTCACATCCCATATTGGTTTCCTATTATTTTACCTAACTCACCCTTCTCAGGGTTGGGCTTTAGTGTATAAATTAAGTTTCCACTGGCGTGTTGAAAATCAAATCATTTTGACTAAGGCATTTCACAAAGAGGTTGATAACTAATTTAGAACATTTTTAAAGGAAATAAAATGCACGAAAACATAAAGAAAGTATTTTTCATTGAATTAAAACGAATAAACGAGCCATACAATGAGTTCTAGATTGACCATCTTCTCTCTCGAGCGTGAGGGGAGTGTAAACTCGCTAAAGAACTCAAGAAGAACAAAATAAATGCAGAACAAAAGTTAGAACTTGAATTAAAAGCAATACGGGAAGCAAAAGTATGAAAATACAAGAAAATAACAACTAAAACTTAAATCTAAAGCCTAAGAATGAGTTCTACAATGAAGGAAGAATGAAATGAAGCTGGAAACGAGCTTGGAAGGGATGATTTGCTGCTGGAGGGATGACTTTCTTATATAGGCCCTTGGCGTTTTTGAACTTCCCACCTTTTTAGGTGGACATGAGTTGAGATACACCTGACCACTCTCATTTGACTTAAGACTCACGGTTATAACTTTGATTCAAACACATAGGAAATGTCTTCCTTGTCCCTCATTAATTAAAATGCACGTTTTGTCAAATTGTTCTTCAAAATTGCGCCAAGCGCAATTCCTACAAAACAAAAAACTATTATCTTCTTCCAACTTTGACCACATTTTTCTGATATTTTTCCTAAAGTACCATAGTTTGACTTTTATTCAGAAATATTCTATGCTCGTTCTACTTTAAGAATATGTGATCATTTAATTCTTTATGGAAAATAATAATGGGAAAGAGGTCAAAATCATGGTCAAACAAGCCTACCGACACATGTTTCTGTAGTAAAAAGTCAACCCTAAGAGTTATCAATTGTACATTAAATATATACTGTGTATTAGTTATATACTATTCCAGTTACATTAAATAATCTTGAATCTTAGTTTATTGGAATACGAGTAATGCAAAGAAATAACTCTTCATTGAAATAAATAATTTGTTCATTAAATACAAATACACGAACTTAGGGGAAAAAACCAAACACTACCTATTGCAACATTTAAAAAATTGGTACACTACATTGAGATGCGGCGACACAAAGATCTCAAGTGATATTACCATGACAAGGAACAAATACAATTGGTATCAAAGCATAGTTTTGATTTCGATCTTGTTTTGAAATACATAGAAAATAATGGTGGGTATTTTTCTCTTCATTTGATGAATGTGGTTTGGGAATAGATGTTTTTGATTTTTGACATTAGATTTACCATTTTTTCCGTTGATTCAATCAATGTAAGAGCCCGTTGTTTTGGGCATTTAATGCTGTAAATCGAGTCTGTAAGTCCGTGTCGTTTGTGGTAAGGAGTTGCTGCAAAAGAGTACCATAAAATTGAAGCAAACTGCAGGTTCCCCGTGCAACCGGAAGGGACACCGCATCGCCGCTGGGGGCGGCACCTAGGCGATGGGCTTAACGCCTCGGTGTTGTTCTTATGCAGCTGAAACCCGAGGGCGCTGGGCACGGGCACCGAGAAGAAATGTTTTTTTTTGTTTCATTGTTATAGGATGCCAAAAAGCGGTCTATTTTTGCTATTTAATTATTATGCATTTTAAATTTATGTTTAATTAAATATATGTTGCATAAGAGTATGTCATACAGTTTAAAATCCCACCCTAAGTTAAGCATGATCATGCATCATATGTATATAATAGTTATATTGTATAATAGCATGTTTTATTTTCATAATTGATTAATATAAGTGTTTTATTAATTAGATGAAAATAAAGTAGCATTGAGCATGACATTACTTTAGTTAATTTAATTGTTATATTAATGTATGTCGTCAATCCATGATTATATGTTTCATTTCTTAAAATTTATAAGAGTTATAAAATTTTGGTAGATAGAAATTAAAATCTATACTAAAGAGTTGCATGCAAACGTAGGGTATAAGTTAATTAATTTTAAATGGGTTTAAAATTAAATAAACCTTATGTTATATCTTCTAACATGATTCGGGGTAATCTTTTATTTTGTTTTAACTAGTTTTAAAATGAAATAATAAAAGACTAAGTATAAAATATTGCTTATAACGGTACCCTGTCTAAGGAAGGTTCTGTCTAGATTGAGGTATTTAAATTGATCGTAAGGTAACACCTCTATTTGGGAACCGACCTGGGGGTTGAATTAGTCAATATTTTATATGCATACAATAATGTCATTAGTTTATTGACACGTTGAATAAACTAAACATTAATGCACAACTTTCAATATAAATAGTTATATTGGGTCGACTAAAAAAAATTCACCTAGTTAATTTCACTTAGCCGAAATTATCTAAGTAATATACCCTAGTCTTAGAATACTAAGTGGGAGGTTAAGGTATATATTCGATTTATCGAGTATGTTTGACATATTAGGTATATTTATATCCCTTTTCCCTCACATTTTTCTTTAAAGTTCACTGTGAGTTCCATGTTCGGGCTCGTGTCGCCTTTGGCGTGGCCCCCCTATGGAATGTGTTTGCATGGTTCAATATCGAGGTGAATGAAGATGGTATTCATAGTAACTGGGAGAAGAACGCGTGACAATTGATAAGGCTTGATTATAGGCTAAAAAGAATAGGTTTGCCTGCTTAGTATAGGATTATTTAGGATGAAATCTGTGTGCTTATGCATCTATCTTAGCAAAAATGTGCATATTTTGTGATTAAGGACTTGTGCATTTTATTATCGGTAAATAGAGGTTAATTAATGTAAATATGTTTGTTTTCTATAGAAAAGTGAAGATTGGTGATTACAATGCATCAGGAAAATCACACCCCCAAAATTTCCAACTTACTAGAGCAATGCGTCAGGTGCATCACACTCCCAAAAGAAAAATCAAAGACTCTTAAGAAGGCATTAAGTTCAGCACCTATCATAGTAGAACCTTATTGGAATCTACCCTTTGAGGTAATGTGTGACGCGAGTGCATTAGGAGCCATGTTAGGACAGAGAAAAAATAAAATTTTGCATCCAGTTTACTATGCCAGTAAAACTTTAACTGCAACACAGCTCAACTATACCACCACATAGAAAGAACTATTAGCTGTTGTATTTGCCTTTGACAAATTTAGAGCATATTTGATAGGTTCTAAAGTTATTGTTTTTACTGACCATTCTGCCTTGAAGTATTTGTTTCCTAAGAAAGACGTGAAGCCAAGGTTGATTTGGTGGATTTTACTTCTTCAAGAATTCGACTTAGAGATTCGATATTGGAAAAGTATAGAAAACCAGGTGGCGAGCCATTTGTCTCGATTGGAGTCCACTAACCCAGAAGGCCCATCAGCAATCAAGGAACACTTTATTGATGAGCAAGTTCTTCGTATTGATAACATTCCTATGCGGATATTGCAAACTTTGTGGTAAGTGGTATCTTTCTTTATGAGTTTAACTCATAACAGGTAAAGAAATTTTTACACGATGCTAAGCAATATAGGTGGGATGAGCCGTACCTTTATAAGTTAGGTCCTGATAATATATTACGCAGGTGTGTAGCTAAAAAGGAATAAGCAAAAATCTTGGAGGCATGCCATACATACCCGTATGGTGGGCTTGCTGGTCGAAAAATCGCAACTAAGGTATTACAGAGTGGGTTCTTTTGGCCCACCTTATTTCAAGACACCCATCAGTCTGGCCAGGTATGTGATAAGTGTCAACAGGTAGGTAATATTTCCCAGAAAAATGAAATCCTCTCAACCCCATTTTAGAAGTAGAAATTTTCGACGTATGGGGCATTGACTTTATGGGACTGTTCCTACCGTCATTTGGTAAAATTTACATTTTGTTATATGTCGACTATGTGTCTAAATGGATAGAAGCCCCAGCAACTTCAGTAAATGATGCTATAATTGTTATTAAATTTTTACAAAAAAAATATTTTTACTCGCTATGGTACTCCAAGATGTCTAATTAGTAACGAGGGAATGCATTTTGTAAATAGGGCAGTAGGTAAAGTGTTAGCAAAATATAATGTTCAACATAAGATTGCTACTACTTACCACCCACAAACATATGACACGACTGAGGTTTCTAATAGGGAAATTAAATCTATCCTAGAAAGAACGGTCAATACAAATAGGAAAGATTTGACGATTAAATTAGATGATTCCCTATGGGCGTATCGGACTGCTTTCAAAACCCCTCTTGGTATGTCTCCTTTTCGTCTAGTATTCAGTAAGACTTGTCATCTTCCTGTAGAATTGGAATATAAAGCATATTGGGCCACTAAAAAACTAAATTTTGACTTTAATACTGCAGGTGAAGAACGGAAGCTCCAATTGAACAAGTTAGAAGAATTCAGGCAATTTTCGTACGAAAATGCCAAAATGTATAAAGAAAAAACAAAACAGTGGCATGATCGATGAATAAGGCCCAAACATTTTCAAATATGTGAGAAAGTTTTGTTATTTAACTCCAGACTCTGACCGTTTCCCGGAAAGTTAAAATTTCATTGGTATGGCCCATTCAAATTTGCGAAGGTATATCCTCATGGAGTCATCGACTTAGAAGACAATACGGGTAATATTTTTAAAGTTAACAGTTAAAGAGTTAAGCCTTATTTTGGAAATCAATTTGATGGAGCTGAAACCTCTATTTTCTTTTCAAATACATGAATAGATTAATTGACCCCTCATTTTGTTTTTAGAGCTTGATTGGGGGGCACTCTATTGTGAATTATTTTACTTTTTTTAGTTTTGAAGTTTATTTTATTTCAAAAAAACTCATCAAGTTTTTTTGTTTCTCCTGTGCAGAGCAAGAACCTCGGTATGGTTAAAGGAGGAAAATATTTTTCTTAAAAAAAAATTAGTAGCATTCTTTTTAATAAAAGAAAAATTTGGATTTTATTTTCAAGAAGTTAATTGAGCTGGTAATTTCTAAAGATTTGTTACGTAAGAGAAATTTGGCCTTTCTTCATTCAAAAAAAAAAGAGAAAAGAAAGAAAAAAATATATATAATAACAATTTTCGAAAAAATATAAAAGCAAGTAATAATTGGGTTTTGTTGTTTTAAAGAAGTTGGCCTTAAATTTTTTGAAAACAAATAAATTGGGCCAGAAGTTTGTAACTCAAATTTTGACCTATGGTTTGTTAATTTGTTAAATATTAAATAAAAAAAAAAACAAAAGTCAAAAACAATTTTATGTTGTCTTCTTCCCGAGCACCCCCTCCCCCCTCCTACCCCCTTCATTTTTTTTTTGTTTCTTTTTCTTCCATATATCCACCATGGGAATCTTACCATCATCTTACTCCGTGGGTTGCCGGCATTCCCAAACGTCCGATGAAGAAACCCCATGGTCGTCTGTCGCAATCCCTCGCCGAAAACGAAGCTTCGCCATACATCATGGTTTCCGGCCGCTCACTTCAAGTCCAGGGGTGTGTTTGAGATTGCCCAAACCTGAACTTTTTGAAGAGGCTATCCCAATTTCTGCATCCCGACGTCAAGCGCTACAAAATACTCTCTGTAATAGTGCTCAAAATATGGGAACGGTTCGAAATCAATGGTGGCCCGAGTCCAAAACGAAGAGATTGAAAAATTGGAGTTTCTAATCCGTTTCTCTTTTTAATTTTTTGGATTCTTGTTCTTTTTTGTTGCTAAGTTAGTTTATTAGTGTGCATGATTAGGGATGGGTTGTAGTTAATTTTGATTTTGTTTATCTGGAACCATGTTGCAAAAAGTTGTGGATATTGTTTTTGGTGTTGACTGGATTCTATATTCTCATCCATATAATGAAATATGTTGCCAGACTTTTTGTTTTTGTGAATCTTCAAGTGAGTGCACAATTTGTCTCATCAATTTGAAGCATGAAAAGTCTTGGATTTACCATCTTTAAGTAGGTTCTTGTTCTTTTCTCATGTCGATTATGATAATTAGGAATATGCATGAGCTTTGTTTTCTACTACTTAGATCAAGCTATGACTCATTTGCCACATTGTTTTTGGATAAAATCTTTTGCTACTTCTCTATGTTTAACCTTTAAACTTGTTAGATCTTTTAAAAGGATCCTTGTCCTTTAGTGGCAAAAAATTGTTACGTACCTTTAAAATTTTCACACTTAAAACCAGTGAGAACACTGTCTCCTTCAAGTTTGGGGAGTAGCTTAAACAATCATAATAGAATGTTAAGATGCAGTGAGCTAAAAAAACAAAGTGTGGAAAAACAAGAAAATTGTTTGTTCTTGAAAAGAAAAAAAGAGTGACAAAAGAAAAAGGAAAGCGCAAATTAAGAAAAGGAAAATAAAAATAAGAGTGGAAAGAAAAAAGTGTGAAAGAAGAAAATATGAGGCAAGAAAATGAGAGAAGAAAAGTAAGAAAGCTTGTCTCTTAACTCAGTTCCCACTCTGTTTGCGAAAAGAGTCTCACTTAGGGATACGCGTAATTTTATGGTAGCAACTTTGATCTACCTTGACTTTGTGCGACTCAGTAATCGACAAGCTCGGATTGGTTGCCATCCTAGAGAATCCCTTGAGTGACTGTCCTATTTTTTGAGTCATTTTTGTGCTAGAAAACTTTCATTAAAGGGAGTGTGCATAATCTGTACTGGATTTTGAAAAAGTTTCTTTCAGTTAGACAATAGAAGAATTTGAAAAGCTTTTATCTTTTAAACAATGGTCGCCTTATGATGATTGTTGCTTGAGAAAAGTAGTAGGGGGTAGAGCTTTGACGTTCCTCCTAAGACACCATATGAGCAAATTACTTGGCTCTGCTTAATGTTTGGATTACTCTTGAATTTTGCATTCTTATTATTTATTTGATGATTTTTATTTTTGCTTGAGGACAAGCAAAATATTAAGTTTGGGGGTGTGATAAGCCTTGATTAAAGGCTAAAAATAATAGGTCTGTATGCTTAGTTGAGGATTATTTAGGATGAAAAGTGTGTCATTATGCATCTATTTTAGCAAAAACGTGCATATTTTTGTGATTAAGGACTTATGCATTTTGTTATCGGTAAATAGAGGTTAATTGGTGTAAATATGTTTGTTTTTATTTGTTTTTATAGAGAAAAGTGAAGATTGGTGATTACAATGTGTCAGGCGCATCACACTCCCAAAATTTACAGCTTACTAGAGCAATGCTTCAGCCACATTCAATGACTAGATGATGAAAACATGAATAACCACTTTTGACCAAATAATTGGTCTAAGATTTGGTCTTCTATCCTGAGATCTCTACAGCAACCAGTGGTTACCAACTTCCCATTAAATTCTCAACATTTTGTTACCTCTCAAGCCTATAAAATGAGCTTCCAAAGATCACTTCAACACACCTCATTTTCCATACTTTTTGTTCTTCCTTTCTACTTTGTTATCAACTTTAGTTTTTTGAGTTTCTTTTCTACCATTTAAGTTTTGTTCTTCAATTAAACTTTTTGCAATTACTCTTTTTTATTTTATTGTAATTCAATTTGTTCCAATTTTGTACTTTCTTTCTAATTTTAATGAAAATGCATTCTTTTGTTATCTCATCTTATTATTTCAATTCTTTTACTTCCATGAGTAGCTAAATTATTTCTTCAAACCTCCTTACAAATGGTTTAGCTCATCTATTTTAAATTACATCTATCAGTAAGCACGGCATATTACACTCTTTTTGCTTATCTTGATTGATATAATTATTCAAGTTGATTTTCTTGTTGGTCACTTGTTTAAATCACGTTAGTTTGATCTTAATTCTGAAAATGTTAGAGTCAAACATATTTCATTAAGATAAAACGGGAACTTACTTAGACATAAGAACTAAAACAAGATCCTAAACATAGGCTCTCTTACCCATTAAACGTAAGTTGAAATTTTATTTATTTATGATTCTAGAGTTTCATAGACGTATGTAAACGCTAGCGTAAGCTTCTAAACAAACCAAAAGCAGTATGGAATAGGAGTTGAACCAGTTTTCATAAATTGAGCATAATTACGGGTACATTTGGTAGGTGGAATTCATCTTTTTAGAATTAAATCTTAGTAGGGAGTTGACCTTTTAATCTATGTGTTTTTAGTTTGTGTTCCCAACAATTTCACCAACTTTTATCCAAACTCGATTGCTCATTTAAGCAATTTACAAAATTCAATTTTAAAGAAAAACTCGTCCCTGTGGAGACGAACTTGGAATATTTCCATATTATTACTTGTGACAATGTGCACTTGCACTTACCCTCGAGCTATTAAGCAAAGGATCAACAACAACACATCCTACGATCTCTGCCATTAGTTTGCATCGTGAGATTTCATACATGACCTACGTGTCGTCCTGGGGCGATCATCCCTACGGAGGGTCCATTGTATGGAATCGAAACCAAAACGCAAGAAATGGATAAGGTTTTCTTAAGTTTTCCTCCAATGTTGTCCTTCCCTACGACGACGAGATTATTGGGGCGGACTTCTAGGGTCTGGAAATGGTGGATCACACTTATCAGGAATTGTTAAGCTACTTAGCAATTTCCTGACCTAATAAACGGTGACTAATGATTATAGGAATAAGAGTTATTCTAGTGTAAGATTTTGTTGAAAATGTCTTAATTCAGTGAATGAATAGCTGTCGGCCCTACGGTAGCTGTTGTTCTAAATCACTAAAGCGTCATTGCAAAATAATTTTATTAGGGTGCTTGATTACTTTTGCTAAAATATGATTGGGCTAAAAGACAATGCATGAAACTGATATAGGTTTGCTTTTATTTTCAGCATGTCAACTTCTATTATTGCCCTTTTGGCCGTTGAAAAACTTAACAACGAGAATTACAAACAGTGGAGATCGAACCTAAACACTTACTCGTAATAGATGATCTTAGGTTTGTCTTGCAAAAAGAATGTCATCAAGCTCCTGTGCCTGACGCCACTGTGGCAGTGCGCAAGGTGTATGATTGCTGGATCAAGGCCAACGATAGGGCCAAAGTCTACATCATGGCGAGCATATCTAATGTGCTTCCTAAGAAGCACAAGAATATGATCACTGCCAAGGAGATCATGGACTCGCTGCATATTATGTTTGGACAATCGTCCTCACAGGCTCGAGAAAAAGCTCTTAAGTTCATCTATAACTCCCGCATGAAGGAGGGTTCATCAGTACAAGAACACGTTCTCAACTTAATAGTCCACTTTAACGTGGTTGAGACGAACAAGGCTGTCATAGACGAGCAGAGTCAAGTCAGCTTTATTTTGAAATCTCTTCAGAAGAGTTTTTTGCAATTTTGGAGTAATGCTGCTATGAATAAAGTTGGAATACACCCTTACCATACTCTTAAATGAGTTGCAGACCTACCAGACACATACGAAAAATAAGGGACGGAAGGGGGAGGCAAACGTTGCAACCTCTAAAAGTTCCTCTGATGTTCGACCTCTGGAACCAAATCTACACCTTTTTCTTCTGGAAGTAAGACTTTCAAGAACAAGAAGGCTTTCAAGAACAAGAAGGCTGGTGGTAAGGGGCCAAACTTGATTGTACTATTGTCGCTACTAAGAAAGGCAAGGCCAAAGTTGCAGACAAGGGAAAGTGTTTCCGTTGCAACGTGGACAGGCATTGGAAGTGCAACTGCTCAAAATACCTGGCTGAAAAGAAGAAAGCCGACGAAAGTAAATACGATTTACTTGTTTTAGAGACATGTTAAGTAGAGAATGATGATTCTGCCTGGATATTAGATTCAGGGGCCACTAACCATGTTTGTTCTTCGTTTCATGGAATTAGTTCCTGAACGCAGCTTGAAGCCAGAGAGATGACTCTCAAGGTCAGAACGGGAGAAGTTGTCTCAGCTGTGGCGGTAGGGGAGCTCAAGTTATTTACAAATAAGAATATGATATTATTAGTTAATGTGTACGTAGTTTCAAAAATCAAAAGGAACTTAATCTCAATTTCTTGTTTGTAAGAACATCTATACTCTGTTTCTTTCAATTCAAATGAAGGGTTCATTTTCAGAAATGGTGTGAGTATTGAAGGGATCGAATCTCGCAGCAGAAGCGCGTGAACGTGTGTGCTTCGATCTTGTTTTAGAATTACAATAAAAAAAAAAGACATAAGCATGATTAAAAGAAAGTTAGTAAAACATACCTTTGAAGACACATCTTCAATGTAGACACCAACGCCACCAAAAATCCTTCCTCGCTATCCTCTAGATACCAAGAACTCGGTTTGTCGGAACTGTCTTAAAACTAAAAGGGGGATCGAGAGATTGAGAGAGAGGTTGTATGCTAGAGTTTTCTGAAACTCATACAACCGATGACCGGGGAACTAAAAAGAAAAAAAGGGGAGAACCTCCCTTTTATAGGGAAGGAGAAGTGAGGGGGAAGTCGCCATTCCCTCACTCACCACTTTCTCACTTCGCACCATTAATGGTGGGAAAACCTCCCCCACTTCTCACCTTCTTTTTTTATATATATATTTAATTTAATTAAAAATATTTTAATTAAATTAATAATTAATTAAATCCAATTTAATTAATTACAAAAGAATTATTAATTAAATCTAATTTAATTTAACCAAATTAACATACCTCATTAATTTAAATAAATCATATTTAATTAAATTAATTAATCAACCATATTAGAATCAAATTCTAATATCCATATCTCTCATCATTTTGAATCCAATTAAAAATTAACTTTATATCATAATGTATCAACATAATATGCATCTCATACAATAAACTTTTAATTACCTTTAAAGAATTTGAAAATTCTTTTCAAGGCTAAATGTTCTTAACTATCCTTTACGAGCTAGCAAGAAGACCTAATGGACCTATAGATCGGAAGCTCCAACGATATGAGATTAATTGATTAAACTCATTAACCATACTAATCAACATTCGTTAACTGTCAATCACTGTACTATAGACCCACAACTTCACTCTTCTCACGGTAGAATATTTTACGTCCATGGATATTGACTATTAACGGTAAGTCAATCATTCACGAGTGTTCGTAACCACAGTGGGGTCAAATTATTGTTTTACCCCTATGTTATATCTTGTACCTTAAGTACCGCTGATCCTCTAATGAAATATTTTACGTCCATGGATATTGACTATTAACGGTAAGTCAATCATTCACGAGTGTTCGTAACCGCAGTGGGGTCAAATTATTGTTTTACCCCTATGTTATATCTTGTACCTTAAGTACCGCTGATCCTCTAATGAACAACCCGGTAATGATTCGACCAATAACTGGAAGTCCCTCTCGGGCCAGTGAGAGGGTGGGGCCGCTTGTTCAAGTCCAGGAGTCAGCACTAAAGAGAACACTCATCTACTTACCTTAAAGTCGAGAATGAGTGAATTTTATCTTGTTTGGTTATGTTCTCAACTCGCCATTCTGTCTCGTCCTCAAAATGGTAGAAATATTATTGAGTCGGCAACTCGGGCCACTCTCACCCATACAAATCAAAGGACGAGTACTAATAGACAGGAGTCCATAACTCACTCAGGATTGAGATCGAGTTACTTGAGCATTCAATTGAAATATTAATGTATTAGCTAATGGTGTTATAGCTAAAGATAATTAGTTTGCGGTCCAGTCTTAAACAAACTCATTGTATAGGATACCCCCACTCGCATGTCTCTACACGAATGACCTGGATCAAGTCATTGGTAACTATTACAAAGTGGGCCGTATCCATAGTGTTACCAGAATAAGTTACCCAATCTTACCCATATACGATAGACCCTTTAGGTTAATACTGGAATATTATCCACATGTATATCGAATATATACACTGTAAATATTGTATATCTGTTGTATACTATTACAGTTACAAGACATAACCTTGGATGTTAGTTTATTGAATTTGGGTTAATGCAATTCTAAGAGAAACATCAATAACAACTTTATTGAATAAATATTTGTTTTATGTTCACAAACCATGAGTTTAGGGCATAAAACCCAACATTCTTGGCATCCAAATTCTAAGGGATTGCAAGAACAAAATGCTAGCCTTTCTCAAGCAACTTATATGGACAAGATGCTTCTTCGATATTCGATGCAAAATTCCAAGAAGGGTTATTGCCTTTAAAGCATGGAATTTGTTGGAAGTTTCTCTACTTTCAAAAGATAAGAGACACGTGCAAGTGTACATGGTCACAAGTAGTACTTTAGAGTAATCCAAGGTCGAATCCTCAGGCACTTGTGTTTTCAAAATCAAGTAGTGAAGTGAAATTCTTAACAAATGCAATTGTGGTTTATGAAGAAAATTGTGACAAATGTTGTTGTTTGAGGTTGCAAATATCAAGCAATTTTATAAAACACAACCTCTCTGCTTCTTACCTTAGCTTTGATGGAAAATATGAAAGATACACACTTCGGGGAAATTGCACCAGCCACAATTTGGCTAATCTTGGGAATATGAGTTCTACTCTTTCACGAACCGCTTTTGGTTGTTGCAAAGGCGAGGGTAACGTACAATCATATTTCTATGTGTGATTACAATCCTAGAGAATATTTATCAACTCATTTTCATTTACGGGTCAAATGACCTATGTCTAGGACCGTGTTTTATGCACTCATGTCTAAGTCACATCCCATATTGGTTTCCTATTATTTTACCTAACCCAACCTTCTCAGAGTTGGGCTTTAGTGCATAAATCAAATTCTCAGTGGCCAAACAGGAAAAAGTCGTAAATAATTTTTTTTAGAAACCAACCTCTGGACAAATCCCGAGCATGTTCGAAATCAATTCATTTTGGCTAAGGCATTCCACAAAGAGGTTGATAAAATAAATTAGTGCATAATGAAAGGAAAGAAAACGCACGAAAACATAAAAGAATGAATTTCCATTGAATTTAAATGAATAATAATAGCATACAAGGGTCTCTAGCTTAACCCTATTCTCTTTCAAGTGTGAGGGGAGTGTAAACTCGCTTAAGAACTTAAAAAGAACAAAATAGATGAAGAATAAAAGAAATAACTTCAATTGAAAGCAACACAATAAGTAAAATTGTGAAAATACAAGGAAAGAACAACAAAAACATAACTCCTATGAACTTCAAAGCTTATGAACGAGAACTACGCTAAGAATGAAACAAATGAAGATGAAATTGGATGATTGCCTGCTGGAGGTTGAACTTCCCACCATTTTAGGAGGAAATGGGTTAAGATTCTCCAAACAACCTCTCCTTGACTTTGACTCACGGTTTTTGCTTCATTTAAACATGTTGGAAATGACTCCCTTGCCCTTCATTAAGTGAAACGCATGTTTTGGAAGTTTGACCATGCCAAAAAGCGCCAGGCGCATTTCCTACAAAACAGAATTTTGTGATTTTCTTCCAACTTTGACCACGTTTTTCTCACATTTTCCCAATGTACCATATATTGCAAATTATTCAGAAATGTTCTATGCATGTTCTACTTTAAGAATATGTAAGTCTTTTTAGCTAATAATGATGGAAAAGAGTTCATTTTTACAGTTAAACAGGCCTACCGACTCACATTTTTACAGTTAAAAGTCAACCCTAACAGAATTCATATATTTAATGATCAATGTCTCAAGACACCTCAAGAAGTTAAGGATATGAGACGCATACCCTACGCTTTAGCAGTGGGCAGCCTGATGTACACTATGCTGTGTACTATGCCTGGCATTTGCTATGCAGTAGGGATGGTCAGATGCATCCCATACTCCACCATATGGAGGCTGAGTACGTTTGCAGCTTGTGAAGCAGCAAAAGAAGTGGTGTGGCTTAGGAAGTTCTTAACAAATTTTGAAGTCGTTCCGAAAATGAATTTGCCCATCACACTTTATTGTGATAACAGTGGTACCGTGGGAAATTCTAAAAACCTCGAAGCCACAAGAAAGGCAACCATATCGAAAGGAAGTACCACCTCATATCGAAGATAGTGCAACGAGGGGATGTGATCATCACAAAGATCGCTTTGGAGCACGACATTGTTATTCCTTTTACGAAGGCGCTCATGACTAAAGTGCTTGAGGGCTATCTAGAAAGTCTAAGTCTACGAGCATTGTACAATTAGTTTAGGGCTACGAGCTTTGTACAATTAGTCTAAGGCTACGAGCGTTGTATAGTTAGTATAGGGTAAATGGCAGGAATGTAATGGGTATAGTGTATGCCCTAGTTTATTGTATTTGACCATTTGCTTGCTTTATGATTCTGTACACCCCACTAGAGTTTAGTTCAAGTGGAAGATTGTTGGATGTGTTGCCCTAAACTCTTAGTTTGTATATATGTAAAAACAAATTTATATTCAATAAAGTTATGTCTTATTCAATCAACTTATTGTAGAATTTACAACATTGCATTATCCCAATCCAATAAACTAAACATCCAAGGTTATTTTCATGTAGTCATGACAGTATATATACCGGGTATATAATTGATATACTCTCGATATACAAGTGGATAATGTCTCGGTAATAACCTAAGGGTCTATTGTATATGTATAAGGTTGGGTACCTTATCGTGGTAACACTATGGATACGACCCACCTTGTAATAATTACAAATGATTTTCCAGGTCGTTCATGTTGAAACATGCGAGTGGGGGTATCCTATACAATGAGGTTGTATAAGATCGGACCGCGAAATAATTAATCTTTAGCTGTAATACTATTAGCTGATAGATTAATATTTCAATAGGATGACCAGGTAAGTCGATCTCAATCCTGAGTGAGTTGTGTACTCCTGCCTGTTAGGGCTCGTTATTTGATTTGTATGGGTTAGAGTGGCTCGAGTTGTCTAGTCAACATTCCTACCATTTTAAGGACGAGAATTCACTCCTCCACGACTTTAGGGGAGTAGATGAATGTTCCCTTTAGTGCTGACTCAGGGACTTGAACAAGGGAGTCCACCCTCTCATTAGCCCAAGAGAGACTACCAGTTATTGGTTGTACAATAACCAGGTTGTTCATTAGAGGATTAGCAGTACTTAAGGTAGAAGATGTACCACATGGGTAAAACAGTAATTTTACCAAGTTGTGGTTACGAATACTCGTGAAGGGTTGACTTGCTGTTAATGGACAATATCGTTGACACAAAAATTTTCTACAGTGCGAAGAGTGCAGCTGTGGATCTTTAGTAGAGTAACCGACAGTTAACGAATGTTGGTTACTTTGATTAATGAGTTTAATCATTTAATCTCGTATCGTTAGAGCTTCTAATTTGTAGGTCCATTAGGTCCCCTGCTAGCTTACAACGGGTAAAACAAATATCAAAGTTTTTTTTAAAGAATTTGAATTGTTCAATTTAAATGAGGGAATGTAGGTTAATTTTATAAGATACAATTAATATAATGTATATAGATACATTATAATATAAAGTTAATTATGAAAGACATTAATAAGTAAACTATATATTATGAGAGTTATATTTGAATAAGATTCAAATAATGATTAATATGAATTGCATTCATATTAAAATTAATGGGAATAAGATTCACATTAAAACTATAGATTATGAGAGATATACATTTGAATATGATTCAAATAAGGTTTTAATTAAATATATGATATTTAATTATCATTAATTAATTATTTTTATAATTAATTAATTAAGTTAATTAAAATATTTTAATTAAGTTAATTAACAACCTATTTCGTCGCATTTTGCGAGGAAGTGGGAGATGGTGGGTGGGGAGGAAGCATCCTCCCCACTCCTCTCCCTCTCTATAAATTGAGAGTGTGTGTTATTGTTTAAAGGTTAAACAAAAACTCTCTCAAAAGTTCTCTCTCAAATTCCCTCTCTTTCAAAAAGACAGTTCCCACAAATCGATCATTTACAAGAGAATAGTGAAGAAGACTTGTTGGTGGTATCATTGAACTACGGAGAAGAACAGTCTTCAAAGGTATGTTTCACCACTTCTCCTTCTTTGCATTGTTTTTGTCTTTTCTTTGTTGTATTTTAAAACAAAATCAAAGAACAAGCATTCACGCACTTCCGCTGCGAAATTCGATCCCTTCAATATTACCATGACGAGGAGCAAATATATATCACACTATTTTTTTCCTTGACTTAGGTTTTATACCATTGGGTTTTTCTAACAAGATTTTTAAATGAGTCAATTACTAGATTATAGCATTTCTTTTCCTTCACTATTTTTTGCCGTCGTAGTTTTTTTTCCTAGGAAAGTTTTAACAAGACAAGGCGAGTGTTATAAATCCTATTTTTAAATATCTTATGTAACAAACCCTATTTATATACAATGTTTCCACTCTTATAAATAGTAGTTGCATGAGACATCGGAAAATAAACAACTTTGAGAAGCATTATCTCCTCATTCTCTCCCTACAAAAATATCTCAATTCGTAGCTTCTTTTGTAATTTCCCATGGGTTGTCGGAATGCAAAATATATTGAAGTTTATATGGTGAGACAAAACAAACCTTCCGGTCTTTGTTCTTCAGTATATACAAGAGTTCTCGCAACTACTTAAAAATTATAAAATATATCCAACTAAACTCTTTGAATTATAAAATATATCCGGATATAATCCCATATAAACTTACATATCTTCAAATTACTTACGACTATCTCCTTTTAGTTAATACTCTAATTCAAACTAGTTAATACTTACAACTAAATGATTCTAACAAGTTATATATTTTATCCAATATACCCAACTCGACTTAGTATAAGGAATCAAATTTAATATAAGATATATCCCCATATATACAATATTTCACCCCTAAATTTTGCACCACTGATACAAAAACAACCATTGAAGATATATGGGTATGGAGGGGGTTTCGAAGGGGTTTAACAGTACAAAAAAATAATAATAAACCAGGATTTTCAACATTGTTGAAATCTGAAATCGAAAACTAGAAAGATATATTGGAATGCAAAATATATCAAAGTTTATATGGCGAACCTTCCGATCGGCGACTAGACAATAGTCGAGATAAACGGAGACGAAGGAGAAGCCAGACGGACTGCTCCGGTGACGGAGAAGAACGAAGATGGAGACCGGAGATGAAGGAACGCAGACGACAGCCAAAGACGAAGTAGCAAACAGAAATCGAACGACAGAGGGAGAATAATAGTTGACAGACTACTCTGGAAATGTAGAAGAATGGAGACGGCGGTCGAAGAAGATGGAACACAGAAGGCGGTCGGAGACAAAGGAACGAATGGAAATGGAAAGAAAGAGGAAGAAGAAAAGTCGGAGGAATGAGGTTTTCGAATTTTTCAATAATGGAAGATTTTTGGAATTTTGTATTTTTTACTTTTGGAAAGTATAATTAGGTAAAATTTAAGGGATTTAAATTGTAACCTCCCAAGTAATAAATTTTGGATTTTAAAAATTAAATAATATTGAGATGTATATACAAAAGGATATACTAGTAATTTGGATGATGGGTACTATCTTAAATAGGGTTGTTTCGTAACAAAAGTGACATTCAATCATTTTATGTTATTATAGTCTCTAAATAGCCTATCAATATACTAATCCCCTAACTTTTATAATAGTTTCCACATCATGCTTTTCAAATTATTTCTTCAAACAACTATAACAAAAAAAATTAATAGAAATCCAAGTAAGAAGTATTCCTTAAACAAAAATTTATACAAACTCAAATTATCAATCAATTAAACTTTCAATCATTCATTACTTTCACAAATAAATGAAAATATAAATGAGTAGATTTTTTATTGTGCGGGTGATATGTCTATTTCATCAAATTAAAACAAAGAGTATTTTCAACTCAATTAAAAAGATATGTTACATCATCATTTTGTCAATTAATTAATTTTTATTTTTCATGAAAATAAAGTATTTAGAAATGAAATTACACTTAAAAGATAATATTTAAATTTCTAAAAGTTCGATGACCGAATTAAAAAATGATACAAATAGAAGAGAAATATGCATTTAGCTTATTTTATTGATAAATAGTTTATCATATTTTTTAACAATTGGCCTATTAGCTTAGTTGGTTAGAGCGTCGTGCTAATAACGCGAAGGTCGCAGGTTCGAGACCTGCATGGGCCAAATTTACCTTGTTTTGTCTTCGTGCACTATTCAATTGTTGGGAAAATTAAAACCCAAAGTTTAAAATCAGTAGATTGATATCAAATAGACTGATGATGAGTTTCCCATTTGCTTTACTCATTTGTACCAAAACAACACATGATTGGATCACTTCATTTGGTTTAATTTAAATAGCAAGTAATCACATTAAATGATTACATGTGTGGCCTTAAGTACTTTTTTTCATCTCTTTTTTTTAGGCTTTCATTAAGGGAAAATTTATTTTAAAACAAAACAAAAGGAAAGAATAAAAAAAAAAAAAAAAACCCTAAACCACTTCATCTTCTTCTTCCTCACTTGTCCAGCCCCCCCCCCCCCCTCTCTTTGATTTTCGTCCAACTCTTCCCCGATCTTCCACCGGCCACCCCTTCTCCGACAAACGACAGTCCCTTACGAACGGAAACAGCAGCAGCGGCACGACGCTCCACCATGAACCAGCAGCGGCGGCAGCTGAACCTCTCCACGGCCACCGCACCTTCGACGAACGGAAACTCCGCGGCCACGAACGGCGATCTGTGGTGGGGGCTCGTGACCTGCGACGGTGCTTACCGGACAGAAGATACCCACGACGAACAGAGAAGTTTCGGCTCCTCCTCTGGCGAACTGCAACGACCAAGATCTGTTAGCGCCGGCTTTTTGCAGCGTCTCCTCGCGGCGGCGCACGACGAACGGTCAGATCCACGGCAGCCCCGACGACCTGCTGCTACAGCCTCAACCCCGGCAACGTGCGCAACTCCCGACGGCTGTCTCCGGCGAACAGCAGCTCCAGCGACTCGTTCTTTTTGCAATCCCGACGCGAACAGTAGCAGATTCGCGACGATATCTTCGTTCTGATACATTTTGGCATTGACCGACACCCACACGGACCTTGATTTGCGTTACCCATCGCTTTTAGACATCTGGACGGCAAGCCTAAGATCTTTTGAACTCAGATTGGGAGCCCGAACCCCCTCGACGTCGACCCACTCCTAACCCAAGTTGTTTTAGTGTGAGTTAGTAGGTCACGACTCTACCTAAACTCGGTTTCGTTTATAACTAAATGTTTCTGATGGGCTACTAACCTCGAGATCGTGCTCTTTTTGTAGTAGGAAGTGTTCAACAAGCTTAGGAGCTTTAGGACATTTGTTTGTAAGTAGCACGGGGGCGGGTGTGTGCGTTGATGTGTGTTAATAGAAATTTTTCTTGCTGATTTTACATTATAAACATGTTTCTCTTATTATTTTAATTGTTGGACAGGTTTGTGAGGTCGATGCTGTTATTGTAACTTGCGGTTATTTTATATATTGGATATGTATATGACTGGTATTCATGTTTGTTGTCTGCAACTTTAGGAACTTACTGATATTGTATGGTTGGTTGGAAGTGATTAGGATTTGTTATGTTGTGAAAAGCATGTTATGTGAAGAATGTCATAGGGTTGTTTGTTGAAGCTTTGTGTGCGCTATGCTGTGAGCAGGTTGGTTGTTGTCAAACTTTGTGTCATTGAGACGCGTGATGCATTGAAATCTTACTAGTGGTTGTGTTGTTGTTGGGCTTTGTGGTGGTTGGTGTTATTAGGGAAGTAGTACTGAAATCCTGGTTGGAGGGTAGAAATGATATGTGGAGTTATGAAAGTTACGAAGTGAATGGGTGAGTGTCAGGGCCTCGGGTATAAATGGTCGGGGGTCGATGCGAGGAGTCTTTCGAAAGGAGAACTATTAGGGCCTTGGGTATAAATGGTCAAGGGCCAATAGATTGTAAGACATCGAGGCCTCGGGTAATATGGAAGTCTATGTGGATGACATGCTGGTCAAGAGCAAGCAGTCCAGGTCGCACTTAGCCGACCTATCCGAGACCTTTGACGTACTTCGAAGATTCCAGATGAAGTTGAATCCTGCCAAGTGTGCTTTTGGAGTTTCATCTGGCAAGTTCCTAGGTTTCATGGTTAATAACCGTGGAATTGAGGCCAACCCAGAAAAGATAAAGGCCATTCTTGAGATGCAGGCACCAAGGACCCTTAAGCAGCTACAATGCCTTAATGGGAGAATCGCCGCTCTCAACCGGTTCGTCTCCAGGTCTACCGACAAGTGCATTCCCTTCTTTAAGGTGCTAAGGATGAAGGGGTCATTCGAGTGGACAGACAAGTGTGAGGCCGCTTTTGAAAAACTCAAAGACTACCTCTCCTCTGCACCATTACTCGCAAAGCCAATGCCAGGAGACAAATTATACTTGTACTTGGCTGTTTCAGAGAACGCAGTCAGCTCGGCCCTGGTTAAGTAAGATGGAACGCAGCAGAGCCCTATCTATTACACAAGCAAAGCCATGACCGAGGCCGAGACAAGGTATCCCCAGATGGAGAAGTTTGCCCTCGCCTTAGTCACCTCGGCAAAAAGACTAAGACCGTACTTCCAAGCTCATACCGTGACTGTGCTCACCAACGTTCCCTTGAAGCAGGTTTTCCACAGGCCAGAAATGTCGAGACGTTTGATGAGGTGGGTCGTAGAGTTAAGCGAGTACAACATCCAGTTCGAGTCCCGAACGGCCGTGAAAGGGCAAGTTGTTGCAGACTTCATAGCCGAGCTCACTCCTCCATCAGCTCAAACCTCCGCACTCGGTCAGCCTTGGACGGTGTACGTGGATGGGTCTTCGAATGATAAAAGATGTGGAGTAGGTGCTTCTCCTCGCCCCGGATGGCATGTGCTTTGAGTACGCCCTACGCTTTAACTTTCGCACTTCAAAAATGAAGCCGAGTACGAAGCCTTGTTGGCCGGACTGCGCATGGCAAAAGGGCTGGGGGCCACCCGTCTTCTTATTTTCAGTGATTCACAATTGATAGTGAATCAAATCAGGGAAGATTATCAGACAAAATACCCTCGGATGGAGAAGTATCTGGGAAAGGTCAGGTCCCACCTCGCTTACTTCCAAACCTATGAAATTAGTCAGATTCCGAGGTCACAAAATTCCAATGCCGACGCCTTGGCCAAGTTAGCGTCAGCGTATGAGACCGATTTGGCGAGGTCGGTCCCCGTGGAAATTTGAATAATCCTTCTATTCTGGAGCCGACTTGATAGAGATCGACTCCCACCCCCCGTCGTAGATGGAGCCGATAAAAGACTTCCTGGGGGGAAAGGTTCCAGCAGACTCGAGGGAAACCAAGAAGATGATAAAGAAAGCAGCTCGGTACTTGCACTGAGATGGAACCTTGTACCGGCGCGGCTTTTCCTTGCCCCTCCTTAACTGTATTTCCAAAGAAGATAGACAATATGTTCTTAAGGAAGTTCATGAGGGTGTCTATGGTAACCATTCAGGGGCTAGGTCTTTGTCGGCAAAGGTGGTGCGTCAAGGCTACTACTGGCCCACGATGGATCGAGATGCAAATGAGTTCGTGAAGGCATGTGACAATTGTCAGAGCTTTGCAAACCTCGTCCACCAGCCTGCCGAGTTGCTTACCCCGATATCGGCACCTTGGCCTTTTGCACAATGGGGAGTTGACCTTATCGGACCCTTCCCAGTGGGTAAAGGACAGGCCAAGTACGTAGTCGTTGCAGTAGATTACTTCACCAAGTGGGCTGAGGCAGAAGCACTCTCGACAATTACGGAGGCTAGGGTAACAAGCTTCATCTGGACAAACATTGTGTGCCGCTTCGGCATACCTAATGCCATCGTGACAGACAATGGCAAGCAGTTTGACAACGCCAAGTTCAAAGAATTCTGCCGCAAGCTCGGAATTAGTCATCTTTGCTCGTCGGTGGCCCATCCCAAGGCCAGCAGACAAGTAGAAGCGATAAACAAGATTATCAAGCCCGGACTTAAATTTTGGCTCGACGCAAGGAAATGACGGTGGGCAGAGGAGCTACCTTAAGTACTCTGGTCCTACCAAACTACCCTGCGAGAGTCAACTGGGGAAACCCCGTTTGCTATGGCCTTCGGCTCCGAGGCCGTCGTGCCTGTCGAGATCGATATGCCAACCGAAAGAGTTGAGTACTACGAACAGATGAATAATGAAGAGGAGCTGTTCTTGAACCTAGACCTGGTTGATGAGAAAAGGGAGATGGCCCAGTTACGCTTGGCTTAGTACCAAAATCGAATGGCAAGGCACTATAACTCGAGAGTCTGACCTCGGAGCTTCTAGGTCGGATATCTGGTCCTTCATAAGGTACAAAAGCACGTCGAGGTGTTGGAACCGGGCTGGGAGGGGCCATTCGAAGTCAAAGGCATCGTCCGACCTGGAACCTACATGCTTGCCGACCTCGAAGGAAAGCTACTATCACATTCATGGAATACAGAGCACTTGAAGAGATATTACACTTGAAATGTTGAAATGGTCCAGAGAATGAGCTGGACTTGTAAAAACTTTCAAGGGACAGTCCCAATGAAGGACTCTGTATAATTTAATTTCATGTTTCTAAGAAATTAAATGGGGGCCAAAGGTGGGGGTTAAAACTTAATGAGACTCAAAGCCTATAGAAAGGACTTACGAGTTCGAGGTAAGAGGCAAGCTAAAGTAGGGCATTAAGACTCTGAAGTTTCATTATTAAGAATGTGTTTGAACCTCAAAAGATTTGCAAGCACGAAGTGAATACTACAGGCAGAAATGGATTCGAATCAAAATGGAATATAGTATTACTGAAGCGAATTATTGGCCGAGGTGTATAGGCCTCGGGACCAAGTACAAAAATGAAATATATATATATATATATATAATAATAATAATAATAATAAAAGCAAAGCACAAGAAAGGCCGTGAGAGAAGAGGAGCTTTAGCCGCTTCCAAGGTGCGATCCGAGCTCTCCTTGGGACCCAAGAATATCAACTTCCTGGGAGTCAGTCCCCCCTCCCTCTTGGGAAGAATTAGCACCGACAGCAGATGGAAAGACTCCAATAGCGTCTTGGGAAGAAGGGTCATCGTCCTCTTCCTCCTCGAGCTCGGCGTCGGAGTCAAGGTCCTTCAGACACTGATCAACGCGGTGCTGGGGGCCAGGGGTCCCATTGGGACCCGAAGCCCACTTCTCTGCATATCGCAGCTTGATGGGTGCAAGGTCAAGCTCGGGAGCCACTTCCTGGACCCCTTTCATCAAAAACTTGAAACCAGCATCGCTAAAATCTTTGGCGAACCCATCGAAGTCAGGGTGTTGGCGGAAAGCTTCCTTCAGCAGAACTCCGTTGCTGAGCCTTGACTCGGATAGCTCAAGCTTGGCCCTCAGCTCTGGCGTCTCGGCGTCTCGAGCCTTCAGTTTGCCCTCCAGGTCATCTCGGAGACGTTCAAGGTCGTCGTTCTGTTTCATCAGCGCGAACCTCTCCTTCTTCAGGCACTTGGCCACGGCGTGCGCACCCCGCAAGGTCTCTAGATGACGGGCCACCTCTGCTTGGGCACTTCTGAGCTCGGCCTTATCGGCATCAGAAGTAGATTTCCATGCCTGGGCTTCAGCCCAAGCTTCTTTGAGCTCCCCCTCCAGAGCAGCAGCAGCCTCCAAAGCAGTAGAGGAGGCTTCTCGCTCCTTCACAGTGAGCAGGTCACCTTCTAGCTCGGCCTTCACCATGAGGTCGTCTGGCAAGCTGCGGCATGGGCCTGCAAATAAGAAGAGAGTTAAGAGGGAAACTCCAGAGGTGACACCGTTAAAACTTGGAAAAAGAGAGGAAGGCAAGCTCGTACCTCGGCAGTGTAGTCCAACAATCGTTGGATGCCGATCGCGGAGCGCTGACAAATTTGGAAGCTCTCCTCCAGCAGCGATGGAAGAAGGACCTGGAGATCTCCATGGCTTTCTCCCTCACCCCAGCACTGGACGGTTCAATTTTGAACCTCATCTCGAGGTCGGAAGTGCCACCCATCCTGGCCTCAGGTTCGTCAACCAGGTTCCTAAAAGAGCTGACCCGCTGGCCAGCACCTATCTCCTTCGCTTCTACCCCATAGTGGTGGGTCTTCCTTCTCTTCTTTTTTGACTTCTTGGGAGAGGCCTTCTCCCTGATCTCCCTAAGGGGAGAGATCTCGAGGATCTCGTGATCCTGCGGAGTTCCGACTACGACTGCTCCTTGAGATGGAACAGCGGTAAGGCCAGCGTCGGCCACTTCGACCTCCTTGTCGGCCACTAAGGGGCTGGGCGCCTCGTTGATCTTGGCAACCTTTTTGGCGCTAGGGCACTTGTGCTTCACACTTTGAGAAAATCTGCAAACCATAGCTGCAAAAGGGAAAATAATTGTGAGTAAGAATCAACGGATACAAAAAGCGTCTGGTAAGGACGTCAAGCAAAAGCAATTGACCTAGTTCGGAGTTCGGTCTCTGGGCTTCCGGCGGAGACAAGCGAGGATTGTAATCGAGTAGCCCAAAAGTAAGCAGAAGCTTGTCTGTTATGAGGCTGCCGATCTGCTTGCCACTCTTGAATTGCTCTTTGAAGTATTTCAAAACGTTGAAGGTAGGCTTGGAGAGCTGGCGAATCGACCGAATAGCAACTGAAAATAACAGGAACAGAGGTCAGATCATGAAGAAAGAAAATCAAAAGCAAGGGAAGACTCCACCCTTTACCTAAGTTCTCGAACCTACAGGGGACGTTGTGGAAGGGCAGGTCGAACTTGTTCTTGGCCAGCCACGATCCGGAGGCGAAGAACCACTTCCCCACCCATTTCTTTATGAAAGTCGGCCCTTTCAAAATGCCTCATGCACCCTTCCTAGCACATAAATAGTACCTCCCTGACCTTCTAGAAATTCGTTTAACCTCATAGCAGGCCAAAAGTTCATCTACTCCGAGGAGGTCTAAGTCATCAACTTCCTTACACCTAAGCCAGAATAACATGGCGAGACCAAAGATAACTCCCCATCCGTTGGGGGCCACCTGCGTAGGAGCCAGTCCAGTTCGGAACAAAAACTCCTACACTAAAAGGTGAACGGGAAGTCGGAACCCATACTCGAACATTTTCAAGTAAATCGTTACGCACCTGTCTGGAGGATTGTCAGCTCTTTCCCCTTCCTTGGGAAGCCTAAGGGTGATGTCATTTGGGATGCTATACCTCCTACGAAGAGGACCAAGGTAGTTTTCAGGCATCTGGGAAGGGTATTCTAAACCCTGGCCCGACGTAGAGGTATCACTATCATCCGCTTCGTCATCCGAGAACCTAAAATTTTCTATCTCTTCCTCCTCTAATTCGGAATCTAACCTACTGGCGAACTCCTTTACGGAATCGGCTTTCTTGGGCGAAGAGTCCCGATTTCGGGCTAGGTCACTAGATGGGCTATTAAAAGAGGACGAACTGGAGAATTCCGACATGACTCGATAAGTAAAAGGAGAAAATAAGAGAAATAAATTCAAAAGAACGAGACTGACCTAGAGCAAGAATTCTGATCTGATCAGGTCGGACTCCAAGATTTCATATACTATAAAAAGTGGAAACGGAACATCGGAGGTATTTATAGTAACCCTAAGTTTAATCTCAACCGCACACATATCCGAAAACGGACGTCACAAATCGGAAGAATTCAGAACGTCCTGAGTACTCGAGTGCACGCCGAACGTCGGTTCCACTTTCGAGGTCCCCCAACGGTACAATTAATAAATTGAATGCTCACGTCGCCACGTGGATCGAGCACTTCGGAATAATAACGAAACTTCTCTGCCAGATCGAGATCGAACCCGACAGAGAGGGGGCCGATGTTTGGGGATAAAATATTCAATTGCCACGTGGAAGACAGAGACTGGCAATCGAAAGAGATTGTTTAGGAGAGTTGTTTTGCCAAGCTCCTCCTCGAAACTTTCTGTAACGCCCCAAGATGTTATATATCATCCTAGGTAATGCTAAATAATCCACCTGTCTAGCCTTAACTCTAAACACGAGATAACCAACTCCCTGGGAAATAATTTAAATAAAATAAAGCTTCGACTCCCATAATTCCACCAAAAATATCAATTTTATAAACTGTCGAAACTTCGCTCTCCGTGGGCAATTTAAAAAAAAAAGACATCTCATATCCGCCTTAGTGGCTAAAATTCTTAAATAAATAAAACAATCGTACACCTAAAATCCAACGACAACAGTGACGCGTTTAACAATAACATCCATAAAAAAAAATAAAAGTAGTTCTAAAGAAAACAAAATCGCTCCTCGGGTCCACACCTAGCAATAAAATAAATCCCCACGCTACTCGTACCAAACGACCCTTCCCTCTATCCTCACTAACTCGACTAGTGATCCCTTCTCGGTCAAGCCCCCTCCATGTCACCACCACGGTCGACCCTGTTCACACCTGAAAACAAATAAGGATAGAAGGGGGGTTGAGTACATAAGGTACTACGTAAGTAGCCCTTCCTAACTAACACAAAAATCATGCTCACAGTCACGGCATATAAAATAAAACGATAGCAAGACAATTAAATAGATAGCGAGAGATAAAAAAAACAATAACTTGACATTTACATACAACAACCATGCGTCGGAACTACCAAGACTACAACCATATGATTCACTAGCCCTTGTCCCACAGTACTAAACTTCCCTCTACACCCCCCTGTACTCCCCGTTTAACTTCTCGAGGCATGACGGCTCTTGACATTTATTCCCAAGATACCGCCCCCCCTCCTTTTACAGTACTTGATGTTCGACCTTGCCATTTATTCCCAAGGCCTAGCACCACTACTTCGCAAGCACCACTCTACTTTAGTCCTTCAAGCCTAACTCCTCGAGTCGCATTGGCCCTTGACATTTATCCCCAAGGCCTCAATACTCCTCTACAGAAACTTGATGTTCGGCCTTGCCATTTATTCCCAAGGCCTGAACTGTGCACCGGTCCTTTCCGTTTATCCCCAAGGTACCGATGACTTCCCAGCGTATTGGTCCTTGACATTTATCCCCAAGACCCCAATACTCATTTACAGAAATTTGACGTTCGGCCTTGTCATTTATTCCGAAGGCAACTACTCAAGGCTTTGAACCTCCAAGCGATTTATATGCATTCTCATATCAGACCACCCATAGTTTAACGGACTGCCAACCCGTCCCTTCACCCTTCACCCTTCACCACTCCCACTAGCCCTCCCAAGACCACCTACAAGTATAATTCCCACATTTCAATTCACTGCACAGTTCACAAGCATGCTTTTCTTTGTAATAAACAAGTCACCACCCAACAGCTCACAACTAAAACAATATAAACTAATTATCAGTTTAACAACGCGAGCATTTCATTTACAACATGTTTGCAAAACGTCATGAGCCAGTTACTTTTAACCACAACAATTCAAAATCTACTAGTCACCTCCAAAATTAAGAATAGAAAGCATGTTTCCTCATAAGTTTTCAATAATAGAAAGACGGCAACAAAACCACTAGAAGTTCACAAATCAAAACTAACAATCCCTACATGCACAATTAAATTATTTTAACTAAAAATCAACATCAAAACCATTCCGTTAACGCTAGATTACGCACGCACTCGCCCCCTGGTGCTACCTACACAACCACGTCCTTAAGTTTGCGTCGAACTCACACCTAAGCACAAAAACGGAAAAATACAGCAATATAAATATACTGTTCAGCCTTCGAAAACAACTCTAAGAGGGTTCAAAGGGTCTCATTACCGCAAAACGACTTCGTGTAGGTGTGGGTAAATTAGATCTAGCTTGCAAAGGGGTGGGTAGCGTAAATCGGGCTTCGAACGGATGAAGATAATCGCCGGACACCACCCAAAACACTGTTGTCCACGTTTTTTACAGCAGCGAAAAATGCTCAAAACGACCTCCAACGGCTTCGATTTGATGTCCGTTACTACAAAACAATTTCGCTTAGGTGTGGGTATTCCAAATCGATTTCGTTTAGGTGTGGGTAATCCAAATCTAACTTCGAACAAGGGTGGGTCAAAGAAAATTACCGGGCTTCCCGGATCTAAGCTATTCGAGTCGTTGGAGTTTGTCAAATCGAGGGAAAACACCGCGAACAGCCACCACGCGCCGCCGCCGCACCTGCTGCTGCCCGAGACCACGCGCCGCCGCCTGCTGCTGCCCGACGCCCGCGCCAGCTGCTGCCCGAGCCCGACGCTGCTGCTGCCGTGCTGCTGTCCCGACGCCGCAACTGCTGCTCTGATGCCGCCGCTGTTCGTCGCGTCGCTTGAACGGAGCTGCTCGCCGGAGAAGAAGAATCCGAGTGGGGGGGGGTGGCCTACGGCTTCAACAAGAAAGGGAAAGGGAGGAAAAAGAAGAGGAAAAGGAATAAGGGCTAGGGTTATTTGTTTTACACTTTTAACTCCTTTGGGCTTGGGTTCTTTTCCTTTTGTTTAAGGTCCACTTACCCAACCCCTCCTTGTTAAAACAAGCCAATAATATAATTTCGTAATTGGCCCAATGGCCCAAAACAAGTGTCACATAACGGAATCCGTACTAAACCATAATTTGATAAATAACTACACGCGACTAACTCACCACTAATTCTGTAACAATACACAATAACCGAGATGCCACACTTAAATTAAATAAAGATAACTGATGAATCAAACAAAATAAAATGAAATAAATAAATAAATAATCTATTTTGTTATAAAAAATTCCCGGAACTCGAGGCAAGCTAACCTGAGTAACGCGGGGCGTTACACTTTCCAAGGAGGGAAGTTCATTACTCCTAAATTGTATTACCACCTCGAAAGTATCCGAGTTTGATCTACTCGAACCCAACATATCCGACCTCAAAACCGACCAAGGTACTGCCTGTCGTGACCCCTGTCAGGATCTGAACCTATAAATAGAGGGCCCCATTTCATCATCAGGAATCGATTTTTCTCTTCAAACTTAATAGTGAGTCCGAGCTACTTACTGACTTGAGCGTCGGAGATTTTGCCCTATTATGCAGGTCTCCCCAGTCTTTCAGGTCGGAACTAGGACCGAGTTTGAGGCAAAGAACCATTATGCAAATATTTGCATAAACACAATCTTTCTTGATTTTAGATTGTTCACATCACACATGTGGCTTAGGGTATCAACTCTTTCTCTCAAGTCGTTTTCTCTCTTGCGCACCATTGACTATTTCCTTTGTTGGCACTTTCCACCAGCTTTCGCTTCATCAACAACATCCTTTGGCTTTAACTCTCTCACACGGTCACACCACGCCTATCATTTCAAGAAATATAAATAGAGTTGAAGATATCTGATAGAACCCAAAATATATTGAAAGATAAAAGATAAACGAACTACAATAACTACCAAGTATTAGAGGTATTTGGACCATCTCCTCTTAAGATATCACTCAAGCTAAACCTATACTCACTAATTGGATACCTTGATTCTTACACCCTCACTCTATTTATAATACCATTTCTAACAACTTTCTATATCTAATTACTAAGGTACCCTCAAAACCCTACTAATATCCCTAATTACCCTTAAAGTCATTTTTATCATTACCCCACCCTCAAAACACACCTTGTCCTCAAGGTGTGGCTAAACTAAAACTTTTTTTTTAAACACGCACAATAATTTACAACCTAGCCTTGCAAAACCCAATTGAAGCAACTATTGTGGTGGAGCGGTCATGGGACGTCAGTGGAAAGTGGCAGCGTGCACAAGATGGTGTGGCTGCTACTCGGTGCAGGCGATGGTTGATGATCGGTGATGGGTAGCGATCAGCAATGATAGCCGCCGCCGCAGGCATTGGACAACGATGGTCGAAGGTCGGTGACGGACAGCGGTGGTCGTTGTGGACCTTCGTCGACGACAGTAATGTCGAAGATGCGAGATGGGAAAGGGGGAAACCATTACGTAACACGCTAGTGGCGGACAGTCGGCGACTGCGGTGGCGATGGTCGGTGAATAATGGCGGGAACGCTCGCGGTGGAAGCGGTGGTGGACAACGACGGTTAGCTGTCAGCGACTGGCAGAGCGGCGTTGTACAGGTGGGGTGTATGCAGACAGGAGGAGTACGACGGCTAGGGTTTCTCTACACGTAGGTAGGGAATGCCCACTTAGGTCAGTTTTTGGGTTAGACATAGGGGACAACTTGGCCCAAAACCCATTCATCAAAACATTCACTATTTTTGTTTTTCTAAAGAAATGGGCCTCAGTAACTTTATTGAATTTAAGAAACTCAGCCCAATTACTCAATTCTCTCGATGGGCCAACTTTTCTAGAACCTTCAACCTTAATGTGACCATTAGGGTTCCTTCTATTTCCTTTCTTTTGTGACCCGCCCCATGTAACGGTTTCTGCTCTTTCACAAAGCTTCCATCGACGCCTCCACCACGTCTCCTTCTTCGACCAGATCTGCAATTGATGCTGGCGATGGATCCCGTCGGCAACTTTTCTCGCTTTTCTTTCTTTTTTTCATGATTATTCACTTTCTCGCGAGCTTTGCGGTTGTTAAAGCTTCGTCTTCTACAACGTCTTCGTCTCCTTCGAGCCTTTGCCTTCTGCCTTAAAATCGATAATGGCCCTCGGTTTTTATGAATTCTAGCCTTCCCAGTCTTCTCGCGCCTGATCTCCAAATTCCGACGGCCTTCGACGAGTTCATCTATCATTGAGGAACATATGAAGTTCTGAGCACAAATCGATTTGTTATTTTCCTTCTAATTTTATTTTCCTTTGGTTGTTCCAACTTCGCTTCCCCATGGTTAGATTTTTGCTTGCTCTCCAACTTTTCTTCTCTAATCATCGTCTTCTCATCTCTGTATGGTCATTCTAGTGTCATCTTCACTGGTATAATCTCTTCCTCTATTTTCTCTAGTATCTCCTTGTTTTCCTTACGAAGCAAAGATTCAATCACCATATTTTTTTTGTTCCATCTTATCAGTTATGGATTGGATCCTCAAGTCCATATGTTCTATCATCTGCTCCATCAATCGAAGAATCTCTTCATGCATAGAATTCATGGCCAGAAACAAACTGCACTGATACCATTGATAGAACCCGAAATATATTGAAAGATAAAAGATAAATGAACTACAATAGCTACCAAGTATTAGAGGTACTTGGACCCTCCCCTCTTGAGATATCACTCAAGCCAAAACTATACTCACTAACCAGATACCTTCATTCTTACCAAAACTATACTCACTAACCGGATACCTTCATTCTTACACCCTCCCTCTATTTATAATACCCTCTCTAACAACTTTCTATACTTAATTACTAAGGTACCATCAATACCCTACTAATATTCCTAATTACCCTTAAAGCCATTCCTATCAATATCTTTTTCATGTTTGATTATGTCACCGATTTCCTGGGTGAGGAGATTTAGGTGTAGTTTTTTGGGATGGGGTTTAGTGTTGGAGCTAATGAATGATGTTTGAAAACCTCATTAACTGATAAAAGAGGGAGCATCGATAAAGACTAAGCATTTAGTGAAGGGTCCATCATCATCTTGTTAGCTAAATCATACAATGAGGCATTTGATATTCTTGAGATAATTTCTTCCAAAAATCATCAATGGTCAGATTCAAGAGCTTCAGCTAGAAAGAACTTGAAAGGAATACATGAGAATGATGTACTGACATCAATTACTGCCTAGATTTCCAATTTGACTAACATGGTGAAGAACATGGTTGTTGCTGGAGTGTTAGCATTGACTAACATGGTGAAGAACATGGTTGTTGCTGGAGCATTACCTGCTAACACTGTACATGCTATTTCATGTTTTTTACTGTGAGGGTGAGCATCATTTTAATTCTTGTCTAGGAAACCTGACCTCAATTTTCTATTTAGGGAATTCTAATGAAAATAGAAACAACCCCTATGATAATACTTATAATCTAGGGTGGAGGCAACATCCTAATATCAGTTGGGGAGGAATTCAGGGGAATCAAGCACAACAAAATATGAATCAATTTCAGCAAAAAGAAAATTTCCCACCTGGTTTTTTGGGACCAAACCAACAGCAAAGTATAAAGCCAACAGCCAGTTCATCGAATTCCATGGATAATATGATGAGGGAATACATGGCGAAGAATGATGCAACACTCCAAAGCAAATCAGCTTCTCTAAGAAATTTGGAAATCCAATTGGGGCAAATGGCAAATGAGTTGAAAAATAGGCCCTTTGGTACTTTGCCTAGTGACACCGAAAACCCTAAGAGAGAGGGGAAAGAACAGTGCAAAGCTGTAACTTTAAGGTGTGGAAAGACTTTAGCCCCATCTCATCCTTCAAAAATGCAAACTGACAGTGTAGCCCGGTAGAGCCTTAAGCAGAAGAAAATGCAAAGAAGTTGACTGCCAATGATAAAGGAGTGAATGATGTTGGAGCATCGCATGAGCATATTTCAGAATTAGAAATTCACACAGAGACAGAAATTCAGCCTGCAACAAAAAATAGCAAAGGAAAAACAACAGAAGCAGAATCAGTGGAGGAAGCAAAACCAAGAGAAGCACCAATCTAGAGAAGTTTGGAAACACCAGAGGAATATAGACCACCACCTCCCTTTCCTCAAAGGCTTCAAAAGAAAATCAAAGATAATCAATTCAAGCATTTTTTGGATGTGTAGAAGCAACTCCACATCAATATACTCTTAATTGAGGCTCTTGAGTAGATGTCTAACTATGCAAATTTGTTTAAGGATATCTTGACTAGGAAAGGAGGTGAGGAGAGTTCGAGACCATAGCTTTAACCAAGGAGTGCAATTTTAACCGACAGAAAGTCAAAGCTTCCACAGTGCAATTTTTTTTTTTTTTTGAAGGAATGCTTTATGATAAATAAGATTCTTGGTGAGTATGAGAAAGCATCGAGGCAATGTGTAAGTTTTAAAAAATCAATGGTTTGTTTCTCTCCAAATAATAATCCAAATCATAGTCAGTAGCTTCAGTTTATTCTTGGGGTTCGCCGAGTAGCTTTTGTTTGAAACTTTCATCTCTTTTTGCTCGTTTTTGGCGGGAGACTACAGACAGAATGTCAAAATTGCATTGGATGTAATAGGAAGATTTTCTCCCTAAGGAGTAGGGGAATCTAGGTCGTACCTATGTGCCTTGTGTGTACGAAGAAGGTGGAAACGACGGTTCGGGCCTTGATGGAGTGCAATTCAGCAAAACAAAGACAGATGAGAGAGAAAGGAAAAACTTAATTTGATGGGCCAAACAAAGTCCACTCCCCCTAATTCTGAAGTTAACATATCCTTGGGCCAAACAGGCCTTCATAAGTTGTATTCTACTAAGCCTCCTGAACAAAAGTTCTAGATCCGACACTGCTTTCCATCCCTCAAATGTTATCCACATGGTTTTGTATTTTTAATAAAAGTTTTATTTTCCTAAAAAAAAATTGTTTTAGATGACTAATGAGGGATAAAGTATAATTTCACAAGGAAATGACATTAGGATAGAATTTAAATTTCAAAAAATAGGGGAAGAATCAAGTTAGCTTTGAAAAAAAGATTGGAATTCAACGAATATTGTGCTAGTTCCTAAGGTTCACAACCGTAGAGAGGTAATGGATTTCAAGCCTATAAGCCCCTGCAATGTGTTATATAAAATCGTTACCAAAGTAATTGCTAATATGATGAAGCATATTCTAGATAGTATTATTTCAGATACTCAATCTGCTTTTTCATCTCTAGAAGAGCCATAAAAGACACCGTCGTTATCGAACATGAATGCATCCATCATCTAAAAGGGGTAAAGCAAGGGAAGAATGATCTAGTGGTAATGAAACTTGATACGAACAAAGCATATGATATAGTCAAGTGGACTTTCCTAGAGAGAACTATGCTAAAAAAGGGTTCCACGCCCACTAGGTAAGCCTCATTATGGATTGTGTCTCTTCAGCAAGTTTCTCTATTTTGATAAACGGGCAAGCCCGGAACAGACGTATTCCAATAGGAGGCTATGTCTTCCTGAGTGAGTGAAAGCACGACTTCCATCAACACTTGATTGTTGGGGTACATTATCAGTCACAGGCAACCTTTTAACGAAAAAGGAACAAATTTTCTAATGAAAATTGGTAATTTCAAAGACTATCTTGTCCCCATAGACGACGCTAATTGTTTTAGCCAAAAAATGACCAAAGCATTAATGACTCCAAGAACAAACCTGCAAAACAAAGAGTTAGCACTCCGAAGGTTTTGTCAGTATTGGATTTTGGAGAGTAATTGTTCTAAACTAAAAATCCAACACCTTTCTCCTGTAATTTGATATTTGAATGATGTGCTTGTTGGGATCACGTATGAAATCGTATTCATTCAATAGTTACCTTCAAGATTTCAGGCGAGATTTACGCCATGAGGTAGGAGATGCAGTTGGATAGAGAATGATGTTATATTGTTAGGCAAAGATTGGTTGAAGTTATCCTTGTTTGACATGCTTTGTATGTCTAAACCCGAACTTTATCTCCCGAACAGGTCTACGCAGAGTCGAATTATCGATTAAAAAAATTTGCACTTTGTTTTAGTGGCTTTCAAAAAACATAAACAAGATAAATAAGGGAAAAAATCAATTGAGACGCAAGAGAAGAACAAACGTCCCAATATAATAGAAAAAAAATTAGATGTTAATGGTTCGAGAGGGCTATATTACCTCTTATTTTTTTTACAATGTAGTTAGTTGACTTCATGTCATAATTTGAAGCTTTATGTTTTTTCCAAAATAAAATACAATGGAATATCAAATTAGAATGATTTCATTTATTTCTAAAACTTTTATTGTAACATTATTTTGCATGGGATAGAAAATGATGTACACAAGTAGAAAACAAAAATAGATTATTAAATTCAAAATTTTGTCTTGTTTTAGACCAAATAAATAAATTTTCATTCCTACGCAAATATATTAAGCGAACATTTATTAAAAAACATAGAAAAACAATATGCTACTCATTTAATAAAAAATATAGACTGTTTTAATTTTTTATAATTCATGTGCGGTCCACTTGTCTATATGCTACTAAACCACGCATGAATTCAGGAAGAGCTTTCTTTTGAATCTTCGAGAGGGAAGTTTTGTCTATACATAAAAATTACTAAAGTTTGATTCAGAAGTACTTTTTTCCTTCCAGCCATAAGGCACGAGAACCTTCATCTCCTTTATTTTCTTTTTGAAAGCTTTTTTTTTTGGGTAAAGATTAGTCATGTATGATTCAACTACTCTAAAAGTCCAAATTTGTATATCAAAAATAATTTTCCAGTTTTCTTTATCACCTCTGTTTATTTACGTGGTAGGGAAAAAAGCTAAAAGCGATGTATCCTTATTATATCTATCAAGTTTATGTTAAGATGTCTCATATATGTAACATTATAATAGATAATTCTTAGATTGTATACATATCTTATGATTCAAATTTAAATATAAAACACATGAAAAAATAAACTTAAATGAATTAAGCCACATGATAGAAGAAAATATTTTTGTTTATATTAATTTGCAAACCCTAACAAATTCAATTACAAAATGCGTAAGAATCTTCCAAACAACATAGAGAGGGTTTTTTTTTTTTTCTTAATTTACAAGGATGCTTAGTATTTTTAAGTATGCATATTTATTTTATAGTTGTGTAAAATATTATCTCTATCTCTGATTATATCCTTCATCAAATAGGGACATGGAAAGAAATTGTAAGTACTCCAACAAAACTAATTACAGTTACGTATTGTTCTATTTCATTTGTTTCCATATTTAATTGTTGATTTTTTATTATAAAATTTATCCAATATAATTTTAGAAACAAAACAACATGAAATAAGGGGAAAAACAAAATTAATGATTGAATAAAATATGTGAATTAACGTTAAACAAGAATTAACCAAATCTATATAAGGATTATAAATATAAAGTCTCCCCATGCTATTTCCTCCCCACAATCTCTCAAACAAGCATAAAATTGAAATCGTAAATTTTAACTTATTATATTCATTCAACTTAAGTATTTCAAGTTTTTTTTTTTATTTACGTGTTGAGTTGATAAATGATCAAAGAAAATTATATATGTATATCAACCTTTCTTTAGTACATACGACTTAACTATAGGTACAATACCTAAGTATAGATATTTATCAATATCAAAACATTAAAAAATTAGAGAAAATTTTTTGAAATAATATTTTAACGTATTATACACTTATTGAAATATTACGTAAACATACTGTTTCAGGAGTTACCCAAACCATATAGAAAATTATTATTAAAATATTTAAAATGTCATTAACCAAATATAATAGATATTTAAAAAATAATTGAACAACGTGAGAAAAATAGGTAGTACTTTTTTTAAGACAAAAATAATAATAATAAAAATAATAAACATTCAGAAACTAGACGAAATTTTATAAAATAACAAAAAAAAACACCTATTATGTCAATGTAACCTCCCTTTAAAATATTGGTAACAGTTTGACCATGTTTAAAATTATTATCCTAAGATAAAACATTTAAAATCATTGACCACGCTAAGACATTGATAAGGTCATCCGGTCTCGATGAAAGAAGTGTTATGCGGAACGTGGTTCCTACTAATTGATTGCATTACTACAACTTAGTAAATACCATTAAAGAAAATGCAATTTTTCATTCTCATTTACCTTAACGAGACTTATAAATAAGTTGTTAACTTAAATAATGACAACTGTATTTCTATTGTTTTTTAGTATAACAAGTGAGGATGGAGGAATTCAAACTCACAATCTGCCTGTTAGAGGTAGGTATCAATGATGGCGGAACTAAACTCATATTTAACTATATTTCTATGTTTACCTTATGTAATAGTTATTCATTAACATAAATTGATGATTGACCTAGATATTAATTAAGACTTAACCCTTCTCAATTAGTTAAGACACGACCTCTTATTTTTTGAGTTTTTATGTACCTCTTGATTTCTATTATATTAATCCTTTTTATTATATTTTTATAAGATAAATGGTTGGACTTCTAAATTATCTTCTTTGAATTGACCCTGTTCAAGTCTAACACTTTTTAATTTTGGTTGCTATAATAATTTTTTGTAATTTTTTCATAGTATTTTTTCTTTTTTTCGTACAATTTGGGATTGAATCTTTGTCTTTTGAAGGTAAGAACATTTAGCTCGTTAATTTAGTTCTATTACGCCATATATTTAAATGAAATTTTCAAAATAAAAAGGGAGAGAAGCTGGAGATTGGAAAAATAAAAACATTTTAAAATTGAAAAAAAAAGAGAGAGAAGGACTAAAAATATATATATTAAAATTGGAAACAAATAAAGAAATCTATCTAATAGTACGATTTTAATTATTAAAAGCACCAGTGGTCTAGTGGTACAATAGTACCCTGCCACGGTACAGACCCGGGTTCGATTCCCGGCTGGTGCAGAAATTTGATGATATGCTGCCGTGAAGAAATCTGTGCCGTCCGTGATCGAGGGTCGATTACAACCGTCTGATGCCAGACGAAAGATTTGGCGCAACCGAGCAGGATTTTTCTTTTCGTTTTAATTTTTTTAAAAAATGTTATTATTTATTAAAGTGTAAAGTCATTGTTTAACAAAATGTCGTTGTAGTATAGTCGTGAGTATTCCCGCCTGTCACCCGGGTTACTCGGGTTCGATCCCCGGCAACGGCGATATTTCTTTTAATTTTTCAACATTTTCTCCTATCATTCATTTTAGTCTACGTATTTTGGTCTATGTAATTTTAAAAGGTTTATTTTGATCCTGTACTTTTAAAAATTGATCATTTTCGTCCATATTTGTAAAATTTTAATGCAAATTTTACACATAACGGTAACTTTTTAATATAAAGTAATGTTTACATTTTAAAAAATATATTAATTGTAATATCATGTCAAAATTGTGATAGAAAAAATGAGATTAAAAATAAAATAAAATGACAAAAATAATCACTTTAAGTACAGAAACCAAAATGAACATTTTCAAAATATCTTGAATAAAATGAATCAAAGTTGAAAATGCGGACCAAAATTAAGGGTATGCGGGTTCAAACCTCCGACTTTTAGAGGAGGAATCGATGTGAATTACCGCTCAGCTAAATTCATATTAGCATGTTTTTGCATTATTTTGTTTCGTTTTTTTATGATTTCATGAAACAGAAGCAGAAGCAGAAGCTTAAGCAAGGTTTCTTTAATTTCTTCCCTAGCACTACTAGAAATTTGGGATTTTGTGATGGTACTAAACAGTAAAATACTGTTCAACATTATTTAAATACGTCCCGAAAGATAGAAAACGCTTTTTTGGAGGGAAAAAGCGGGGAGTTCCGAATTTTCGGCCTTTCGTTACGCTTTTTTTCCGTCAAGGAAAACTTGAGGAGCGTTTTGGCGGGAAAAGACAGAGTGGTCCGGATTGTCGTTTTTCCGTGACGAATTTTTTCCGTCACGATAAGTTGCCCAAAACTTATTTTACATGACGTCTAAAAAACATTACGAAATACTTGAGGCGCGTTTTTGGCAGGAAAAGACAGAGTTTTTCGGATTGGCGGCTTTTTCATAACGCGTAGAAAACATCACGGAATATTATTTTCGCGACGTTTTAGAATCGTCACTAAAAGTTGCTTTTCTTGATGAAGTCAATTTTCCATGAATTTTTTTTTATCAATCCAAAAAGATCTAAATAACACTTACATTTTCAATACAATGGATTGCAATTTGATATTGCAAATCTTAAGAAAGATAAAATACAAATGCTTGTCGAAATTTGTAAATTACAAAACTGGAGACAAAAAATAAAGAAATTAACTTATAGAAATTTTAAGTTAATTTGTTGGAATTTAAGTTAAGAAAACATAAAAGCCTAAAAGCTTAAAATTTATTCGAAATTTTGCACTCATAATATTATATTACTATTGAGGGCCAAGTAATCGCAATTTTTTTTTACTCTTTAATTTTACCTATATATTTTAATATCCAAAATTTTCATAGTTTTTTTTCCTTCCATCCAAAAAGATTTAATGGATGCTTATATATTACAAATCTTGAAAAAAAAAAATGAAATTGTGTTTGGAGTATGTAAATTTCAAAATATAGAGGAAAAATAGAGGAAAAATTTATAATTAACTAAAACATCTTTTAAATTCATTTTTTGGAATTTAAAAATTATTTTGTAATAATATCTAAAGAATTACATGCTTTCTCATCGGTAAACAATTCTCAAAACCTACTAAATCCCTCTTTATCCTTTCTTTTACTTCTTCCCTTCTCCTTTTGCTTCAACCGCCCCTCCCCCAACCCTCGTCTTCTTCTTCTCCGGCGGCGTACTCCTCAGGCGACCTTAGACTGCAGCGACAACGACAGCAGTACCCACGGCGGTGTGTTTGGTTCAGCGGCAACATCTCCTCGCTCTCATTACGTCGGTCCACGGCAGAACGACGTCCAAGAACGACGGCGTTAGCAGCGACCGACGTCGAGTAGTGGCGCGACTCCCTGCAGCTCTTCGGTGCGCCGGCTTCGAGCAAGACCCATGAATGGTGCCGCTGACCACCACTGTTGTTCGTCAATCTTCCGGTACAACCCCTTTCTATCTTTCCTTAATTAAACATATAGGGCTTGACATTTAGTTTATGTTGGTACGTTTATGAAAGTATTTTGTTGTATTGGGAGATGTGGTAAAATTGTTTTGTGATGTAGAAACTTGTTGGCTATGCTAAGTGTGTTACTAGATTTGAGAATGAACATTGTTGCACTGTTGTTGTGTGGAAAGTGTATCATGAGTTTGCAAGCACGATATGTATAACCTTGTTGGCTATGCTAAGTTTGTTAGTGGGTTTCGGTTGGGATCTGCTTATTCTATAAACCTTAATCGTTCAATGTTGCGATTCATTTTTGTTTAAAGCATGCTGGCGTTGTTCTGGTTTAATGTTTGTAATGATCCCATGAAATCTTGATGTTCAGACAATAAAGCTTGTTTGGAACATGGATACTGGATTTCTTTCTTTAAGTTTAAAGCATGCTAAATCTTGACATTGTTTGACTTTTTTTCTTTATTAATGATGTAGCCTTGGTAATAAACTTTTGGAATTTAATATTCACAAGTTGTGTTTTCTATGCTATGAACGTCTTATTGATCTTCGGTCGTCAACATTTTAGTAGTGAAATGGATAAGTCATGGATGAAGAAAAATAGATTATCCAAAGAGTACGAAGTGGGAGTTGAAACATTCATTGAATTTGGGTTGAGTCATGCCAATGATTCTAATTCCATCTGATGTCCTTGTTTGAAGTGTGGGAATCTTGTATGCAAGGACATAGCAACCGTTAGATATCATTTATATTCAAATGGTATTGAACAAAGTAATAGGGTACGATTTTGGCACTGTGAAGACTTAGGAAATATCACGGTCGAACAAACATAAAATAATGATGCACTCGAGAGTGATGAAGATGATCTCGACTTTTTTGAGGTGGATGACTTGGTTCAATCTGTTCGGGATGAATTCTCTGATGTACCACAATAATTTGAAACTATGTTTCATAATGCTAAGAAGCCGTTGTACCCCGGGTGAGGAAAGTTTACAAAAGTATTAACTCTTGTGAGATTATACAATTTGAAGGTGAGATTTGGGTAGAGTAACTCAAGTTTTTCTGAACTTCTGTCCATAATAAGTGATATATTACCAGACCCTAATGAAATGCCGAATTCTATGTACGAAGCAAAGAAAACGTTGCCCTTAGGTTGAGTTACGAAAAAATTGATGCATGCCCAAACAATTGTTGCTTGTATAGAAAGGAGTACGCAGATATGACTAAATGTCCTAAGTGTAATTCGTCAAGATGGAAAACACATAAGAATTCAACGAAGGAGAAAGAAGGAGTTTCTGCTAAGCAAGTGTGGTACTTTCCAATTATTCAAAGGTTTATAAGATTGTTCAGGTATTCAGGTAATGCAAAGAATCTAGTTTGGCACGCGACAGATAGGAAAATGGATGGGATTGTGTGACATCCGGCAACTCTCCGTCATGGAGGTTGATTGATCATATTTCACCAACTTTTGGTTCGGAACCAAGGAATCTTCGCTTAGGTTTATCAACTGATAGGGTGAGTCCATATGGTGAAAGGAGTAGTACATACAGTTGTTGGTCTGTAATAACAACCATATATAACCTTCCACCATGACTATGCATGGGAGGAAATTTCTAATGCTTACCATGTTGATCTCAGGCCCGAATCAACCCAGCTATGATATTAATACATATTAGCCCCTCTAGTTGATGACCTAAAACTCATGTGGGAATATGAAGTGGAATATTTTGATGCATATAGACAAGAAACCATTAGACTAAAGGCTATTATGTGGACCATCAATGATTTTCCTGCATATGGTAATTTGTGCGGCTGTAGTGTTAAGGGTTATAAAACTTGCTCGATATGTGGGGAGAACACCACTTCAATTAGATTGGCACACGGGAAAAAGAATGCATATATGGGTCACAAAAGATTTTTGCCAAGACATCATCCTTACAGAAAACAGAAAAAGGCGTTCGATGGTAAGAAAGATCTTAAAGTTGCTCCAACGCCATTGTCAGGGGAGGATATTTTTGGAATATTAAATGACATTGACTTCCCAAACAAGTATTAGAAGAGAAGATCTGTATTTTTTGATCTCCCCTACTGGAAAAAATTGCACGTTAGACATTGTCTGAACCTAATGCATATCGAGAAGAATGTGTGCATGAACATTGTAGGAACATTACTTGATATATCAGGAAAAAGTAAGAATGAAATAAATGCTAGACTTGATCTTGTTGACATAAATATTAGACCAAAACTGGCACCCCAATTCCGAGGAAAAAGAACATACTTACCTCCAGCACGTTACACATTGTCTAAGGAGGAGAAACAATGTTTGTACGACTTTATCTAAAATCAAGGTACCGGAAGGGTATTCTTCAAATATCAGTACTCTTGTATCAGTAGATGATGTCAAACTTAAGGGGTTTAAATCGTATGACTGTCACGTTCTCATGCAACAACTTCTTCCAGTTGCTCTGCGTTCAGTGCTCCCTAAGGATGTGCGCTATGCCATAACAAGATTCTGTTTCTTCTTTAATAGAGTATGCTCGAAGGAGTTGAATGTGTCCGAACTAGATCAACTACAAAATGATGTTGTCGTAACCTTATGTCAACTGAAGAAGTACTTCCCACCGTCTTTCTTTATAGTAATGGTGCATCTTACTATTCATATTATTAGAGAAATTAAACTGTGTGGGCCTATATACCTACGATGGATGTATCCATTCAAATGATACATAAAAGTGTTGAAAGGCTATGTCCATAATAGAACTCGACCTGAAGGTAGTATTGCCCAAGCGTACATAGTTGAGGAAGCCGTGGAATTCTGTACCGAGTTCTTATCTGGACTAGCACCAGTTGAGCTAGGCTCACTTTGCAGGAGAGAAGAATCACTTATTGATAGACCTCTATCAGCTGGATGTTACGTGAGGCCTATTGTACAACATCTCAAACAAGCTCATCTTTACGTGTTGGAGAACACTAATGTTGTACAACCATATATAAGGTAATCCTTCTTTGTAAATGGTTTATATCATTTATTACATTAGTATATACTTCTTTGCGCAGACTGATGATTAACACGTAGTCATCATATGAAGTTTCTAAAATTGAAATATCCAAGTAGAGCGACGAATGAAAAGTGGTTGTAGGATGAACACAATCGATCATTTGGTTCTTGGATCCGTAAGGAGGTAATCAAATAATTTTAATGGTTTTTCCAAATACATTCATACGGAACGAAATTGGAATTTAATAGGTTTTACATGTTTGTACAATAGGTTATGGACGAATTGCGTAATGGTAAAAATATTTCGGAGACTTTAAGATGGATAGCACATGGCCCCAATCCAGATGTTCTGACTTATGAGGGTTATAAGGTCAATGGATGTTGCTACAACACTAAATCTCGTGACTCTACTAGAACTGTTCAGAATAGTGGAATTAGTTTGGTTGCTACAACCATGCAAGTGTCTAGTGCGAAGGACAAGAACCCTATTGTTGCAGACATGACGTTCTTTCGAGTCATTCAAGAAATATGGGAAATTAGCTAAAACAAATTCAAAATTCCATTATTCAGATGTGATTGGGTGAATAGTCGAAATGGTGTCCGGACAGATGAACTTGGATTCACTTTGGTTGTCTTGAGTCGTATTGGCCATACATCTGACTCATTTATTATAGCCTCACAATGTAGACATGTTTTCTATGTAGAAGATCTAGCAGGTGTAAAATGGTCTATCGTTATTAGACCTCTGCAAAGGGATGTACATTATGCAGGTTTGAATGATGAGCTTGGAGATACTTCGCTACATTGTCCTCCAACGTCGATTCGGACACCCTCCTGTGATGAAGACATTTTTGACTGACAACATAGAGGAGGAGATTGTAACACCAATGATGTTCCTATCACCCGTACTATTTAATATGAACCATACTATGCTTGGATACGTACTATGATTTTGTTTGTAATTTGAAATGCTTGTACTAATCTTCATATATGATATTTTCATGAGTTAAGTCATTCCTAAGTAGTTTCATTACTATTTTCTAGATGTAATGCTAAAAACGATGCGATTTAATGATTGTGCTTTGCTATACATATTCAATGCTTGACCTAATCTTGTTTAAGTATATATTGTCAAACAATTTGAAACAGATGGAGGAAAAGGCCAAGTCAATTGAAGATAGTAAGCAGTCTGCCAGTGAGAATGTAAAAGTAGAGTCCAGTAAACGAAATACTCGTGGACGTACTCGGATGCACGATATCACACGTGCGAGTAGTGAAGGAAAGAAGAAAGTAATTCAATACAATGAAGAAGGGCAACCAATAGGTAAGAATGAGCATAAGTTGAGCAGCTGGATTGGGACGTGCATTCGCCACCATGTCCCAATAATATATGACAATTGGAAGCTGGTTCCGACAGAGACCAAAGATAATATATATGAGTTGGTTCAGGTACACTTAAGTTTAAAGCACAATATCGTTATTTCAGTGAGACAGTGATCTTATCTATTTAATTATGATTGACAAAATAGGGTGGATTTGTTGTTGATCGGAGGGCGAAGAAAGATATCTTGAACTGTGCCGGTAATTTATTTCGTAAATATAAGTGGAGGTTGACTTCCACCTACATAAACCCTTATCGCGATGATCCGACGAAGTTGAAGGTGGTTCCGAAGGATGAATCCCATATTCCACAACAATACCGGGACCAGTTTGTCCAGTCTAGACTTAGTACGGAATTCCAGGTACTCATTATGGTGATGATACATACTAGTACTTTTGGTTCAATGTATATAGACAAATGCATCTAATACTGATATGAATTTTTGCATTATTATAAAGGCTTTAAGTGTACGGGATAGAGAATTCCGGGGAATGCATGTATACAACCACAGGTTGTCACGAAAGGGGTACGCGAATCTCTCCGAAGAATTGGTAAGATACACCAGAGATATACCTAGTAAATCAGATATCATATGTTTTGATGATCTTTTAAGTCGTATTCACTAAGTTTGCCTAACTTTGTATACAGAAAAATTCCCAATGTGAGGAAGACCCGAGGGATCGAGGCATGTTATGGAAGAAAGCGCGTATGGACAAAGATGGAAATATTAGGGAAGAATGTACTAGAGTCGTAGTCGAACGCATGGTACGTATCGAGGTATGAGTATTTTGGTAAACGGATTCATCTTTTACTTATTGGAATCTCATTCTACAAATGTAGGGGGAGATAAAAGTTACACAAGGTGAGGATGATAGTAACAACTCTCTAGGAGAAGATGCACTATCACTTGCTTTGGGTACCCGAGACCGTCCTGGACGACTTACAGGTGTGGGTAGGTATATAACGAAGACTCAGTACTATCATAAACCAACGAAACGGTCAACTTCTAAGTTGGAAGAGGAGAAGGTTTGTTCGAAACTCGAAGATAGGTACGCTAGAAGGATTAAGGAGTTGGAAGATGAATTGGCGAAATATAAACAAAATGTTTCGATACTAAGTGATAGTAAGTTGCAAAAGACAATGGAACGAGAAAAAGAAGAGAAGATGAAGGAAAGAGAAACAGGAGAGGAGGACAGTAAGGAGGGAGAAAAAACAGAGAATATAAAGGAAATAGAAACAGGAGAAAAAGAAGTTAAGATAAAGGAAGAAGAAATAAGAGGGCAGACTGCGGAAGGAGGAAAAGGAGATGACGTTATTGAAGTGGAGACATGTCATGAAGAGGTAAGATTGTTATTTAGCTTATTTGTTCTTATCCTTTCGACACATGGCTAATTTGGGCGACTTAATCGTTTTTTTGTAGGCAACTAGTAATGTTTAGAAAAATGTGTCCCTTAAGGTAATACACCAATTTTATTACTTGAACTATTATGGAAGTAACATTATTGACTTATTGCTGTGGATGACATGAATACTAGGATGGAGATTCTTGTCAATTGTCGTTCGGGTCAAGATACAACGTCGTGGCATTAGGAACGATATTCGAATGCAACTTGGAAGGAGGCAATGTGAAGGTATCAATAGATGTGGTGTTCCAGAATGATTGCCCTTTGCCTATTCCATCTAACAGAGGGTCAAACCTACTAGCTCAAGAGTTAGGTTCGCACATATTATGGCCGGGACACCTCATTGCCATCAATGAAAAAGGGGTAACATAGTGTAAAATAATTTAAGTACTATGTCCCTTTTTGTAGTGTAAGACTAACTTCAATTCCTTCAACAAAGTAGGAGGTTGCAACCAGAGAGGAGGTGCTTCATCTGTACCTGTTCGAACATGATGGAACGACCCCAATTGCTCTGTGATTCCTGCTTCGTGAGATGATGATGTGTAAATCTCAGGTAAAATTGCCAGTCACTGATGACGTGTTCGGATGTAAATGCATCTGTAAAGTATGGACAGACGTTGTACAAACCTTTTATGAGATGAAGCCAATAACTGATCCATGCATAGATGCGTATACATGTAAGTGACATGACTTCTAATGAAATCACCAATACGATAACATCGTCATATGGCTAATGTTTGACTTTTATTTGTTTTCTAAATAGTTATACAAGAAGTTGGTGAAGCAAGATGCATCTCATATGTACAAATTTCTTGATGCTGGATCAATATCGACATCCAATCTTTCAAAAGAAGCACGTTCGGAGAATTTGATAAAACAACTTCTGCAAATGGAGTCGGGTCAATTGCTTCTTGCTCCTTACAACAGTGGGTAAGTCCTTTTCATTTCTAAAGGTATTATGGTATGTATGTTAATTTAAATGATTTTCTCATTTCTTTTGAATGCATAGATCTCATTGGATATTGATAGTCATTGTTTACTCCAATACCATGGTGTATTCAATAAACCCTTTAAGAAATCATTTCGACAATGATATAATGGATGTCGTCAACCGGTATGTAGAAGTAATGTAGTGATTATGAGCTTAAGTTCAATCGATTTATAAACTTCTTGTCCATCACTTCTCAGGGCTTTCAATAAATGCGACAAAGTCAAGGTGCAATGGAAGTGTGTAAAGGTACGAGATGATGTTCACTCATTAAATGGTTTATAGTTGCTGTTCTATTTATTATCAGATTACTAGCTGCAAAATGCCTTGTTGTATGCATAGTGCCCAAGACAACCTGGATCAACAGAATGTGGGTATTACGTTATGCGATTCATGCGGGCCATAGTAAACCAACAGAGCACTTCGATCCCAGATGTAGTAAGTAATAATTTATTCTGCATGAATGTCAAAACATATGTATATATGCGAACGTCTCGAACTTAATTAATTACTGATTCTATGTATACAGATGAAACTTGAACCAAAAGAGTACACGAAAGAAGACATAAACATGTTGAGAATTGAGTGGGCCGAGTTTGTTGGGTCCTACTTAAGTTTTAGTTAAGATATGTGAAATTACCTTTTTGGGCCGACCATGAACTCATGTTGCATATAATATTCTTTTTTGCTTGCACATTGTTCGAGTTCATGGTTGATGCATTGGTAAAAGACATTTTGTTTAGCATGTTTTTTGGACCGCTGGCTACCTTACACTTTCATGGTCATTTTACCTCACGGTCGACTAAGGGAAAAATTTTGGTGTGAGTTGTTAACTATATCTCTGTTTATTCATTTGAAGGTGTAGTAGTTATAACCGTTCGAGTAATCTGCAATTTGATATTTTCTGGTAGGACTACTTCGTCAGACACACTACTTTGAAATATCTATATTCTTGGTTGGCTTCGTAGCGCAACGCATATGTGGTACTGCATTATTTAAAATTTTGTTTGAATATTATTATTTACGGCAATTTTTTTGAGAAAGCTCATTCTCCTAAGTTGCGTAGTATTGGTTTATATGATAGCAACAATCTTCGCACTGGAACGATAAATTCTAAGGGTTTGAAATGCTTGTCGAATTGCGTCCAAGTGAGCTGAAGCATGTTGTGCCCGTTTCCATCAAAGTTCCATCATAACAAAGGTACGCGAACTTGCTTTTCGTCATCATTCATACTATAGCATTTGAATATTAAATCCTTCTGAATCGAACTTGTTATATGTTGTAACTATAGCTAATTTAGCACTATTATCATATTACTGAGTAAGTTGACAGGGAATACTGAATATTGATTATAGATGAGGCATATACATTTACAATCTCTCTGCTATACTAGCTAGTTTGTGTTATATTGTTTAAGTACATTTTGTACTATGGTGCTGAAGGATATAGAAGAAGTTATTTTGTTATTGTAGCCTCTTCTTATGTTTGGAACTTTATTTGGTCATTTTGTTGGCTATCATATCATATTATTATGTAAGTTTACAAGAGTTTTATGAATACTTAATATTGATACTTTCGTTATTCATTTAATGATTGTACGTTTACAAACCTTATGCATGTTGTTTATTTTAGTCTCGTTTCTTCTGTTTGGTTGTTATGTTGGTTGTTTTATCAGATTATCGAGTAATTTGATAAGGAAGACGAAGAATGTTGATAATTTGTAGTGTTGTAGAAGATTAATGTACATTTTCAATCATTGTGATACTTCTTTAAATTTTTAAATATTATTCGACATTACTAAAGGATGTAGAAGATGTGTTTAAGAATGTGATTTGCAAATATCACGATCCTTTGCCATTTCCAATAGATAGTCACGTTTTTTAGAAAGTGACTTTCTTAACCTTATCTATCTTTTGTTATTCATTTATTTAACCTGGGTATGGTTTTATCATTAGGTCTATCAGAACCCCGAAGACGTCGACAATTGGGAATTCAACTAATTGATGGATGAACGTCGTTGTCGGGGTTGGTGTGTAGGGAACATGTTTAATTCCATAATTTTTTGATTTGTGTTTGACAATACTCTAGCTAGTATATTCTAAATTAATATATTACCTTCCTGACTTTTGTAATTAATATAGTTTAACTTTGTTATCCAAACTACTGTATTTGCGTGTTCGATCAACAAATGTAGGAGTATGTGATATTTCTATTACGCAATAGCTGCAATCAAATTGAATACATTTTTTGTGACCCTTTTTTGATCGTCACAAAATGGAATCATTAGTGACATTTTTTTAACCGTCACGGAACTATTTTTTGAGGACGCATATCGACCGTCGCTAAATATACTTTTCGTGACGTTTATAAACCGTCATTAAAGGATGTCACGTGACCAATCCTCCTCTGTTCACGGTCTTTCCGTGACCTTGAATCACCGTCACGAAATCATTTTTCATGACGTTTTATGAACGTCGTGGAAATCCACGTATTTCATGACGACAATTAATCGTCACGTGTGCTAAATTTTGTGACGTTTCTTAAACGTCTCGTATACCTTTCGTAATGGGCGCATACGTGACGGTGTTGAAAACGTCACAAAATATTTTTGTGACGTTAAAAAACCGTCACGATAAACCAAATTTCTACTAGTGTAGAAAGGGAAAAAGAAAAAAAAAGACTTCGTATTTGGTATAGGTGGTCTTAATATATCAAACTCACATGATTGTATTTGGTCACACTAGTAGAAATTCGGCTTTCAATGACAGTTTTTAAGATTGAAAAGCTATCCTCAATACAATTAGAATGACTGTTATAAGTTGTCGTGAACGATCATCCACCACAATTTAAACATGTCACAGATTACATATCTATTGACAGTTTATAACTGTCAATGAATGAAGCAAAAATTATACTCTTCAGTAAACAAAAATGAATTCACGACAATTTATAATTGTCACAAAGTATTTTTATGATAATTAATAAATGTCATGAAAATTTTTATAATGACAAATTAAAAACGTTATGAAACATTAAATAATGACATTCTATACACATCACGAAAAATTGTATAACGACAATTTAAAACTATAATGATATATTTAAGTCCTACATGCTTGAAGAACTGGAACTCAATAGAATGAATACTCCACAACTACAAAAACTCAATTCTATTTAAGTTTTATCAAACATATTACTCATAAAAATAAGTTTTGATTCCATATTTCAACAAACAAGATCTTGAGAAAAAATAATTCAGCTAAAAGCCCAATTTTTTAGTTTTTACACAATCATACACACGCAACTCAAATCGTTAGCAATTTGGTGATCAAATCAGAAAATATCATAACCATAAACAAACAATAGCTCAATCAATTGACAAGCATAATAGAAAAGTTTTTACCATTTAAAAGTTAGTTATAAGTAACCCTTTGTTTATCAATTGCAACTATGTTTCACTTATCATCTTTGATCAAACATCTAAGTATCATGATTTTGCTAAGGATGTCAAGATAATGAATATAACTAGCCGTTTAACCCATAAATAAAAATGGAGCTAAATGTCATTTCCTTCCCATCATCAAGTAGCTCCCAAATAACATAAATTAACCTAGCCTACTGAGCGAGGGAAAGAAAAAGTTTGCAGAAAATTCAAAAGGAGAAAAAACAAAACCTCCATTGCTTTGTAGCAAAAGAACATTAAAAACAAAGAAATGAAAGGTTTGTTCGGGGGTAGAATTTGCATACCTCACGATATCCTAACCTCCAACCATAGTAAGGTGTGATATGAGAAATTAGAGATTTTCCTTTACATTCATATAAAGAAGTTGGTCTTTTCATAGGATGATTCCAAGGAGACAATCTCACACGAAGCAAACTAAATATAAAATAGCAGCAAGAACAAATTCATCAATTTCAAGTATTCAGGCATTTTATCAAACAGCTAGTGGGCAATTGTCCACTAGATAGATATTTCAAAATAATGTGTCTTATGAAGTAGTCTTACTAGAAAATTTAAATATTCAGATTCATCGAATGTTTATAATTACTACACATTCAAATGAATAAATAGGGATATAGTTAACAATTCACAACAAAAATTTTTTGTTCGTTAAGTATGAGTTTAAATGACCTTGATAGTAGTACAAGGTAGCCAAAAGTCCAAAAAACATGCCTAACAAAAGTGCTCCTACCAATATATCAACCATGAACTCGAACATTGTGCAAGCAAAAAATATATTATATGCAACATGAGTTCATGGTCAACCCAAAAAGATAATTCCACATATTTTATGCAAAATTTAAGTAGGACTCAACAAACTCGGCCCACTCCATTCTCAACATGTTGATGTCGTCTGTCGTGTATTCATTTGGTTCAAGTTCCATCTGTAACCATATGGAAATCTATGTTGATTGAACATTGATCTACAACACTTCTTTCCTAGTTAAAAAAATTACTGTCCATGGATGCGAAGAAAGAAAATGAAGTCTAAAAATAATAATTTTACCCCAAACAATCGTCATTCAAGACTAATGGAAGGTTGACCTCAAACAGAAGCTTGTCAGCAAGCATATTGATAGTAAGCTGTTCATCTTCAAAGGAGTTGACTGATAACTCTCCAAAAGAGAGTTATTTGAGTGTAAATTTCATATAAATTAGCTAAGGATAGCCACACTAGCAACCATTATACACTGACTTTTTGTGCAAAGAATGTTTTAGAATCATTTTTCTTCTTATTTTTACTGCTCATGCTAAAAGTTGTGAAGAACATCCTAATTTTGGGCATTTTGCTGCAGCTTTGACGATACCACAACATCGTATTCAAAAAGTAGTAGAAAACGACAAACTGACAGTGAAAGGACTGCTCAATGGGATTTACCACATAACTCGGCGAAATACCTAGAATTTAGAGCTGGGCCCACTTTATCCTTTGTGTTGCTCTAAAATTAAGGATGGGTATAAAAGTACCCCTTTAAGGCAGCCTCTAGGAGAATTTTTCCCCATTCCATTTTTGAATCAAGCAACTCTCACTCCAAGAAAACCTCTCCAACCGTTCGTGGAAGCCAAGAGGAAGAAAAAAGCCCTGAAATCTGCTGCTGAAAGAGAGAATAAGAGGATTTCGCTTGAAGCTTAAACCTTCAGCTCCTTCTCTACATCTTTGAACCTCTTTGTATTACTTTTCTTTTTGTGTTTTCACTGTTTTCGCCTGTGGAAGTGAGTAGCTAATCTCATTTGTGAGGGGGAGGTTGTTGTGAACCCTTGTGGCTGTAGACTTTGTTAATGTTTTTAAATGATGAAGATCATTGAGTTGAAGTTGTTTGATAAATTTATTTTCAATATGCTTGATCATCATGTTAGAATACTTTCTTGTTAACTTTTTGAAAATTGTAATAGGAAGCGAAATACTTCATCTCATGCTAGATTCTACTTTAGTTAGAGTGTGGGTACTTAGAAATAAGGCTCACCTATCAAGGTTATAAACTGGGGGTAATATGCTGTTAAGTTTGTCTAAAAACTGGGATAGCAGAAAATCTGAGAAATCTGGGAAGATTCCATGTCTGTTTAGTCAATGTTGTAGCATCGTTTATGTTGTAGCATCGTTTGCTTAAGTCCACAAGAGTCACTTAGCCGCTTCCCCCTTACTCACTTTAATATCAGTATTTCAGTTCATATTTGCGCATGTTCCTCAGACATTTTGCTGTCATCTGTTGTTTTAATTTATTTAAACAGTAAATCGTTGGTGCATTGTTTTGGTTGATTCGCTTTAGTTTTCCTATTTGTTATAAATATTTTGCTTGTTTAAACCTCCCATCTTAAGTGATTATTGAAGTGTTTAACCATCAATCCCTGTGGATACGATCTCTTTTTATCACTTGCTACATGGATTGTGTACACTTGCACAAGGGGACATAAATCGAACGACATTGACACACGCAGTTTCTCCACAAGAAGCCGTTCTAACCTTGAAGGAAATGGTCCTTAGAGCTTCTCCCATAAACATCATCAATCTGATCAATCCTTTATCTGAGGTTGCTTTGGTGAGAAACACTTCTTACAATCAGAAACTCCTCAAATGTTCAAACAGCCAATATCGCAAACACCTTGCAGACATTACCACGGACGAATTCACCTGACTATCACCAATCTCACATCTGGTTTTAAGGGGAGAACTCTTTGGCTTTGATGCCACCTTTATCGATGACTTGGGAAGTTGCCTTAATGACTCCCCAAATAGCGGCTCGCTTTCAGACTCTATAAATGCAATTTGATCACACACCCATTGTCAAACTCTAGCCATATATCTTCAAAATCTAGAGAAAGAGAGAAATGAGTTTCGTTTGTACATACCCTGGTGGCGAAGGAAGGAGACATGAGAGTAGTAGAATGCTGAGAAGAAAGATTGGGGAGGAAAGTCCCACGAGCGCAGCAAGCAATTCCAGTCTCCATAGCCGATGAATTAGAGAAGAAGAGACAAAAGTTCTCTCAAGCTGTTGCTGTTAATTGGACATGAAAATGAAGAAATGGAGCTGCAGAGTTGCAGGGAGAGGGGTGGATAAGTAGGTGATGGGTTGTTTGCCGCGTTCGTTCAGCAGCGACGTAAGTGGCGGGGACGTCGTTCAGCAGAGGCGGGGATGACGTTCGCCAGCGGAGGGTTTCAGAAACTCTTGACGTGGTCTTCACAATGGAGGCGTGGACGGCGACTTTTAGCAAGAAAAGTTAAAAAGTGGGTTAAGAGATTTTAGGGTAAAGGAGGGAGTGGTAAGGCAATTTAGGGTGAAAAAATAATATAAAATAATGGAAATTGACATTCCTAAATGTTTTTTTTAGAATGAAATAAATTGTAAAAAATAATATTTATTTTTAATGGGTGCAAAATTTACTTAGCGGGAATTTCTACGACATATATTTTAGGTTTTTATGTTTTGTTAACTTAAATTCCAACCATCCCTAAAAAAAAAAATTATATTCCAACAAATTAGCTTAAAAGATCTTTAAGTTAATTAATTATTTTTCTCTATTTTTTCTCTATGTTTTGTAATTTACAAATTTCAACAAAAAAAAAATTATATTTTATTTTTCCAAGATTTACAATTTCAAATGCAATCTTGGTATTGAAATTGTAAGTATTAATTAAATCTTTTTGGATGGAAGAAAAAAATTTATGAACAATTTTGGTATTCAAATATATATATAGATAAAATAAAAAAGTAAAATATAAAATATAAAATTGTTTGGGGTTAATATTTAAATAATATTTTGACTTAAATTTATTTTCTAAAATCTATAAATTTCAGGGTTCGTTTGATAGTGATTTCTAGTCTTCGATTTTGCTGTCATAATTTTTTTTTAAAAAAAGTCAATTTAATCATCAATTGATGATTATATTTTAAATTTGAAAAAAAATTGCAATTTAAAAAACTGCATCATCAATTTTTTTGTCAATTTAAAAATGTCATAAATTAACCAAAAAAAAAAAAAACTTCTGAGCACAAATTTTCAACCAATTTTCTTGTTAAATAACACTGCTCAAAATTTGATGAAATTTAAAAAATATCACAAATGACTGCAAATTCATTAGTCGTCATGTTTTCTCATTAAAAATATCGCTCCACCATTTCATGACGTTTTTAAACATCACGAAAAGCAACCATTTCGTGACATTAACGTCACTAAAAATATAGTTTCCCCACTTATCGTGTCGTATAACAAACGGCACGAAAAAACTCACTTTTTCATGACGTGTTTTAAGTGTCACCATAAGTTTCAATTCCAACTTTTCATGATGTATTTTAAACGTCACAAAAAAGTCAAATATCCGGTTTTCCCACCAAAAAACAAGGTCCTATCATTTCGTGACTTGTAAAAAACGTCACGAAAAATAACTTTTTGTGACGTTTTTTACACGTCATAGAAAAGCCAGCAATCCGAAGAACTGGGTTCATGAGCGTCACAAAAACTCACAATTCTAGTAGTACAAATTCATAAATCAAACCAAAAATGGGTTGGAACGAGCCCACGGCCGATGATATTTTCCTGATTTTCTCCAATTTTGATGCTAGGTTTTCCCTAAGTTGTCTGATGAGGTTGATCCCAGAGGCTTCGCCGCTTTGCACTGCACTCTCAAGTCTCTCGACTGTCGGATCTCCCTGTTGATGGCCACCATTAGGGACTGGACGCCTATGGGCAAGGATAAGACCGTTAGCTCCTACCTCCGACGATTTGTTGCACCAGGCAATGTTCCACGGCTATGAGGAGTTTGGTCATTGATGGAGCGCTGGTGAGGTGCGGGTTGAGTGAGCGTGATGGGCGGCGCGCCACAAATATGGCAGTCCAAAGGGGGAGAAATTGCCAGGGATAGGTGGCTTGCCTTAAAACACAACGGCTCGAGTGAAAAAATATGAGGTTTTTTTTTTCCCTTTTTTTCTTCTTTTCCTGATTTACAAACTCCAACAAAACTCCGAGTTTATTTTTCCAACCTTTCCAAAATTTAAGCCAATCTCTTTGCATCTAAAACAAAATATACATAAAATTGAAAAATAATAAATTAAATTTCTAAAATTTTGAGCATTGTTTAAATCAATATCTCCTTCCCATAATCCATAAATTTAATTTATATAAATGAATAAAACCAAATTTTGAACTCAATAACTTAGTAAAGGCTCATGTGCAAAAGAAAAAAAAATTCAAATTCAAATTTATCGACTACTTTAAAGATATAAAATAAAAAATGAATAATCTAACTTGAATATGTGGGGGCATTACAAATGAAAATAGACATAGAGGGTCGATTGAAGTTTAATAAACCATACAAATCTCATAATAACCACGAAAGTCCCAAATTCTAGTAGTGATCCCACGAGTTTAGCCAAAGAGAATGAGATTGTCGAAGCTTTCCGAAGAGAACGAGCGTGTTGAGAGAGACAGGGGAGGCGAAATGTAACGCGAGAGAAGGGAGGAAATTTTGTTAGCGTAATGGGCAATCTTTATTTTTCACTAAAATCACGTGGGAGGGAGGGGAATTGAGGGTGCTGGGAGAAAGATGAGGGGAAAATGTTAGGGTTTTTTCCTAGAGAACAAGGAGATTTTTATTTTTATTTATTTATTATTATTATTATTTAATTTGGGAGGGAGGTGATGTTATATTCTTTTCCAATTGGAAAACCTATGTAAAACTCTCAAAAGGTAAATTTTAAATTTAAGGACTGTGAAAATTAAATTTCCAAAATGTTGGATATCATTTAATCAAAAATCTTTTTCCTAACATTCGAAAATATAATTTATCTGCTAACCAACTCAAACTTAAATATTATAATTAACACAAAATTATAACTCCAAAATAAGAAAATCTAATATTTCAAGTTATTAAGATAGGAAAAAATCAAAGACACAAATTAAACCTCAAAATAAGATAATCTTGCCAGGTGTTACAAGAAAGGCCCGTGACTTTCTAATGTAGGACCAGTATCATTCATATACTGTTATCTGAAGTTTCGATTAATGAGAAATGCCATAAGTTTCTGAATTCTTTACATTCTTTTAACTCTCTATCCAATTATTTATTTAATTTTAATTTCTTATTTATTTTTTAAAATTGATATGCTTCTATGATTCCTATACTCTAGATATCTTATTTTATTGTTTGTTGATCCTGACATTAGGTCATTGAGAATGACCATTGATTTACTTGTTTCTTTTCTTTACCATCAAAAAACAACCCAATAATATTTAAGACGGGATTGTATAAGCTTCCTGTGCAAAGTTAAAAAAATTTGAAATAAAACTACTACTTCGTGGGGTATGTCGGGGAACTAATAATCATAAATCTCTGCCGATTGCAACCATGAAATCTTAAAATAATTAGTAATTTGTTTTCGAGATGAAGGAGCTGGGCCACAATTTCTTAATTTTTTTTTTTCAAAGTTTCAAAATTTCAATCTAAAACCTCAAATACACCCTGATAATTTTATGAGATTTTGGACTTTTCAAACTTGCATTTGAGATTAATAATGTAGATTTGAAATTTGAATTTAAGACTTTAAAACAAATATATATATATTTCAAAACTAGGAAGGAAAAAAAATTCGAGATTAAATTTACAAGAGCATAGTTCAACTGATTTATTCATCTACCTCTGACCAAACAGATGTGAATTTGAATCCCCATCAAACAGGAGAGACTATATTGTTATAAATTTTAAACTACAGGGATTAAATTGTTACACAAGAAAAAATTGAATTTAAAATAGTTATCAATTTGAAAATACATGGACTACGTTGTTACAAACTAAAATTTAAGGACTAAATTGTTATTTTATTGAAAGTACAAGGAACAAATGTGATTTTTAACCCAAAAAAAAAATATATAATTAAGAGATCTTAGTTTAATAAATCAATAAATTACATTCTAATCAAGATTTTGTGTGTTACTAGGCTGTAACGTATGCTCATCCTTTTTTTTCTTTTAACGTATCGGATCGATTGAAGCTCAATAAATGGTGCATAAAAATCACAAAACAATCCTAGAACGTAAAAAAAAAATCATGAAAATCCACAAAGTTTAAACTAAATAAACAAATTGATAATTTAGAAAAATGTGATATTTCGTGACAGTTAAAAATTCAAAACATTTCATGATAGTTAAAAATTGTCATAAAAAAATTGTAAAAGTCTGTTTTTTCCATCAAAATTGCGCCTCCACCATTTAATGACAATTTATAACTGTCCTGATTGAACAATTTTTTTCAATTTTAAAATTGAAAACTGCATTTTCTTTTATCATATACTCCCTAATTAAATTCAACCTCTCCCAACATCATCTTCATCTTCATTGCTCTCAACCACCGATAACACGTGGGGATGAGATTTCAAACTATCTCTTGATCATAGTCAATTACCACTAAATTTTTGGCTTTTAAAACTAATTATTCAATCATTAATAATCTCGTTATTATAAATACTAAATAGTGGTCACTATCTCTGCATTCTGTCTGACGAGTTCTTCTCTCATCCTCCCTAATTTCCTTCTTGTTTCTCCATTGCAACTCCTTCGCTTGCCTGCAATATCCTTTCTTCTTCCATTATGCCCACATTTCTAATTTTATGGTGAAAAACTTCCGAACGAAACCAAAAGTATTCAATTGATGTACCATTTTGACCTGATTTGTAGTTTAAATATGGCTAAGTAATTAACTTTTTGATTACCGCTCCGTGGCATTACCATTCGTGGTGGTTATGGGGCTCCTCCACGGCAAAATCTTAATGGGGTTAACGAGAGAGAGCAGGCCGGAAAGTTACAAAAAGACAAGAGTCGTCAGCAGTAGAAAGATCGGTGAAGCAACGGAGTTTCGTTTGCGATTTGGTCGTTCATTTGGTGGTATGGAAGTAGAATGGTCATGTGATCTCCAGTACATTACTTTCTTCTCTTTTTCCTCACAATGTTGTTTGGTTTGTCATTTAAATTTATTTATTTTTGATCCAGATTAAATTTTCACATAGATGTAACAGCCTTTGAGTTCAAAAGGCAACCACTATTGGAATATAGGGTTTTTAGCTTTTAATATATTATTATTGAAACGGCAGAGTAATTAGTTCAAAATTATCCAATATAGATTACTTTTTGGAGGCATGCTAAGTCGGAGAGTGAATCATCATGCGTCATAATGTGCAAACAAAGTCAATTAGAAAATAGAGTATTTAGAGATCGACCCCCCTGACATGGAAGCTAAGTCAAGTAGGGATTTAATTGGTATACCAATTTTTAAACTTGGGTTTGTAGTTTAAATGTGATGAAATAATTAGAATGAATTATCCTTTCAAAATTTTGTAGCAAAATGTCCCCTCCTGAAGTCAGTGAAGAAAAGAAATAACTACAATTCTACAATCTTTTTGGGAGGAGAAAACTCATTATTGTATTTTAGCCGTCTTTCAATCCATAAATAACTATCGAGTCATATTTCAACTATATACGGTTGGATTTTAAGGTGTGAAAAAAAGTGAAAGTTTAAGAAAATTTATTTACATATACGTTGTGAATATGTTTATTTCTCTAGCGGTTTTATTTCTTTATTTATTAGACTTGAAGTTATTTATTTAATTGAAAAATTGTTTTTTTATTTTGTTAAGGTTACAAAAGTACACATTTGTAACTTTGTATGTGTTAAGTTACATATGTAATATATGTAAAAGGTTACATATGTGTTCAAAATTTATGATATGTTACTTATTTTGGACAACTATAAATAGTTGTTGTTGTGTTCATTTGAGAAATGAAGCAATTCTCATTTTGAGTTCTTCCTCCTCTCACAAGAGTTCTCTCTTCTTTTGAGTTCTTTTTCTTGTTTATGTTGAAAGCAAGTATCTAAGAGCTCTGCCAGATCCGAGTAGTTCGAGGTTTCTGTTCTACTGGGAGTTAATCGTTGTATCCTACTGAGACGATCGCTGTAGTATGCTAGCAACTTGTACAGAGCGAATAATTGTCTTCAGGTCAGTGCTATTGAAGCGTGCCTTGACTATTTTGATCAAGTTTTGGTGTTCATCAAGTTGTCAAGATCTATAATTGTTTGTAGCTAGTTACGTTGTAAATTGTTGCTAGTATTATTCAGTTTACATATACAGCACAATCTGAAGACAATTAACTAATGGCTGCAAACACTTCCACCAACGCTTCTTCGATGATGGGATCAACCATTGTCAAATCTCATGCTGAAAAACCAGAGAAGTTCAAGGGAGAAAACTTCAAAAGATGGCAACAGAAGATGATTTTCTACCTCACCACCCTGAATCTTGCTCACATCTTAAATGAGGTATGCCCAACTACTCCCCTAGAAGCAATCACTCCTGAAACTGAAGCTGCCAAGCAACCGTGTTGCATATAGACTTTCTATGTTGCAACTACATCCTGAGTTGCCTGGATGATACCTTGTATAATGTCTACTACAATGCCTTTGATACTTCAAGGCAATTGTGGGAGGCATTAGACAAGAAGTATAAGCTGGAAGATGTTGGTATTAAGAAATTCTTTGTTGGAAAGTTCTTACATTATAAAATGGTCGATACCAAGTTGGTAGTCAACCAGTTGGAAGAATTGCAAATTATCATCAGTGATTCAAAGTGAAGGATTGGTTATTGATGGTAAGTTGCTACTATGATTGAGAAGTTGTCTCTTGCTTGGAGAGAATTCAAATGTTATCTCAAACACAAGCGAAAACAGTTGTTCATGAAGAATATTACTGTGAAACTCCGCATTGAAGAGGACAACAGAAAGGGAGACAAAGAGCCACTTAAAGTTGAAGCTAATGGCCATATTGCTGAAGCTTCAAGGTGTCGTCCCAAGAAGAATCAATCCAAAACAAAGAATGTGAATCTTGAGCCAAGGAATGATGCTAACAAGCGCATTCATGCAATCTGCTAGCTTTGTGGCAAGAGTGGCCATATAGCTGCAAACTGTAGACACAAGAAGGGACAAAGCTCCAACAACCAGGCCAACACTATGGAAGATGACAATTTAATTGCTGTTATCTCTAAGGTAAATATGACCTCTGACACTAAAGTCTGGTGGATTGATACTGGTGCTACTAGGCACGTATGTGAGGACAAATCACTGTTCACCACTTATGAGAAGCTAGATGGCAGTGATAAAGTGTACATGAGAAACGCTTCAACAACCTCAGTGGAAGGCAGAGGAAAAGTCCTACTGAAATGGACTTTTGGAAAGATACTTACCCTCACTGATGTGTGGCATGTGCTAGAGATTTGAAAGAATCTTGTGTTAGGAACTCTACTTAACAAAAATGGGTTCAAGCTTGTATTTGAGTCAGATAAGTTTATTCTGACTAAGGGGGGTATGTATGTGGGAAAAGACTATCTGAATGATGACATGTTTAAATTGAATGTAATGGCACAAGTGCCCAAGAATAATAATAATAATAACAACTCTTCTGTTTATATTGTTGGGTTGTGTGATGTATGACATTCTAGGCTGGGGCATGTCAATTATTCTTTACAAAGAATGGTAAGTTTATGATTATTGCCTAAGTTTAACATTGATAATAGACACAAATGTGAAGTTTGTGTTGAATCAAAGTTTGCTATAAATTCTTTTTCATCTGTAGAAAGAAGTAATGAGTTACTTGATTTAATCCACAATGATGTATGTGACTTGAAAAGTACTCCCACAAGGGGTGGTAAGAGATACTTTTTCACATTTATTGATGATTGTAGTAAATATTGTTATGTATATTTATTACATAGTAAAGATGAGACCTTAGATGTTTTTAAAACATATAAGGAAGAAGTTGAAAATCAAATTGAGAGGAAAATAAAAGTGCTTAGATAAGATAGAGGTGGTGAATATGAATCGTCATCACTTTCTGAATTTTCTGAAGTTAATGGTATAATCCATCAAACTACGACATCTTATATACCACAACAAAATGGTGTAGCTGAAAGAAAGAACCGAACTTTGAAGGACATGGTTGTTCAGGTTTAACCCATAATTTGTGGGGGGAGGCTTTGCTTACAGCAAATTTTATCTTAAATAAAATTCCACATAAAAAGACTAATAAGTCACCTTATGAAATGTGGAAAAGGAAGTTACCCTCATATAAAATATTGAAAGTGTGGGCGTGTTTGGCAAAGGTACAAGTTCCTCTACCAAAAAGGACAAAACTTGGACCTAATACAGTTGATTGTGTCTTTATAGGCTATGCTATGCATAGTGCTGCTTACAGATTCCTGGTGATTAAATCAGAAATACCTGATATTAATAACAATACTATTATGAAATCTATTGAAGCTAAATTCTTTGAGGATATATTTCCTTTTAAAGAAGAAAGATCGAAAGGTAATGGGACCAAAAGGAATCATGAGACTAGCTATTCAAAAGGTCAAAATGATCAGGAAACTGAGATCGAACCTAGAAGAAGCACAAGAGCTAAGAAAGCTACTTCCTTTGGACCCTCAAAATTTTCAAGAAGCTGTGTCATCTCCTGATGCACCGTATTGGAGAGAAGCTATTAATAGTGAGATAGAATCCATTTTGCATAACAATACCTGGGTATTGGTTGATTTACCTCCTGGAAGTAAACCAATTGGAAGTAAATGGATTTTCAAAAGAAAGGTAAAAGTTGATGGCACTATTGATAAATATAAAGCCCGTTTAGTAGCTAAAGGCTATTGTCAGAAAGAAGGGCTAGATTTCTTTGATACCTATTCTCCAGTGACAATGATTACATCTATAAGGATGTTAATTCCTATAGCAGCTTTACAAAATTTGGAAATACACCAAATGGATGTAAAAACTGCATTTTTAAATGGAGATTTAGATGAAGAAATCTATATGGAACAACCTGAAGGGTTTGTTGTAAAAGGATTTGAAAATAAAGTTTGTAAACTTGTCAAGTCTCTTTATGGGTTGAAACAAGCACCCAAACAATGATATGAGAAGTTTAATCACACTATGTTATCTAATGATTTAAGATAAATGAGTGTGATAAATGTGTCTATGTTAAAACCATAGATCAATATTGCGTCATTGTTTGCTTATATGTGGATGATATGTCGATAATGAGCACAATAAGAAGTGTCATTGATTCCACCAAAAAGATGTTGAATTTCAACTTTGATATGAAAGACCTTGGTCTTGCTGATATTATCCTTGGAATTAAAATAACAAGAAATCCAAGTGGATATATACTTTCTCAATCTTATTACATAGAGAAAGTCTTGAGAAAATTTGGTCATTTTGAGAGTAAGTGAGTAGTTACTCTATTTGATCCAAATTGTAAGTTGAAGAAGAATAATGGTGAATGTGTATGTTCTCTAGAATACTCTAGAGTAATGAGTAGTTTAATATACATAATGAATTGTACAATACCTAATATTGCCTATTCAGTAGGAAGATTGGCAAGATACACTAGCAATCATGGGCATGATCATTGGAATGTGTTAGTCAGAGTTTTAAAGTACTTGAAGTACATTATGGACTATGGATTGCATTATAAGAAATATCCATCTGTATTGGAAGGATTTAGTGATGCTAACTGGATCTCTGATAGCATGGAGACTAAGTCAACCAGTGGGTATATATTTATCTTAAGTGGAGCAGCTGGGTCATGGAAATCTTCAAAACAAACGTGTATAGCACGATCTACTATGGAATCAGAGTTTATAGTTCTTGATAAAGCTGGAGAAGAAGTAGAATGGCTTAGAAACTTTCTTGAAGATATTCCGTTGTGGCTGAAGCCTGTAAGTGTCATATGTATTTATTATGACAGCTTAGCAGCCTCAATGAGAGCTAAGAATATTGTCTACAATGGGAAGCCATGACACATAAGATGCAGACATAATTCTATCAAGCAATTGCTCTCTAATGGTATAATTTCCATTGATTATATAAAATCAAAAGAGAATGTTGAAGATCCTTTGACGAAAGGATTGTCTCGAGAGCAAGTTGCATATACATCGAGGGAAATAGGACTAAAGCCTATGAAATGAAATATCTAGTTGTAACCTAACCTATTTGACTGGAGATCCCAAGATCTAGGTTCAATAGGCAAACTGGCTGGATAATTCATAGTTGACAAACTAAGAAACTTATAGTTTCTTACCATTTCTATGATGTTATGTGTGTGATTGTCGATGTTAAGGTCATATTGATATCTTGATTACAAGAGAAGTAGTGGTAGAATACTCTTAATCAATATCACCTGTATGAGAGTAGAATTGGGTCGGTTCTATGAGAATTTTTCAAATGACTTATGTTCTTTAAAGCTCTCATGAATTCAGGATCTTGTCCAGGACCAAAATGGACACAACCATATAGCACTCAAAGGTACAAGATAAGTTATGTGTGATATTTGTTGTCTCAATTTATCATGAGAAGGATAGTTCTAGAGCTAGTTCTCACTATTTCTTCTGTAAATTCGATAAATATTCACTAAGGAACGTTCAAGTCCAAAAAACACCTCTCTTGATGCATAACTTATCTATTTGCTCTCAACGTTTTGGTCGTGTTTTGTCTGTCTCACTTTCTTTCGTGTGGGGAATTGTTGGATTTTAAGGTGTGAATAAAAGTGAAAGTTTAAGAAATTTATTAACATATACGTTGTGAATATGTTTATTTCTTTAGTGGTTTTATTTCTTTATTTATTAGACTTGAAGTTATTTATTTAATTGAAAAATTGTTTCTTTATTTTGTTAAGGTTACAAAGTTACACATTTGTAACTTTGTGTTTGTTAAGTTACGTATGTAACATATGTAAAAGGTTACATATGTGTTAAAAGCTGGTGAGATGTTACTTGTTTTGGACAACTATAAATAGTTGTTGTTATGTTCATTTGAGAAATCAAGCAATTCTCATTTTTAGTTCCTCCTCCTCTCACAAGAGTTCTCTCTTCTTTTGAGTTCTTCTTCTTGTTTATGCTGAGAGCAAGTTTCTAAGAGTTCTGCCAGATCCGAGTAGTTCAAGGTTGCTGTTCTACCGGAGTTAGTCATTGTATCCTGCTGAGACGATCATTGTAGTCGGCTAGCAACTTGTGTAGAGTGAATAATTGTCTTCAGGTCATGACGCCCGCGTAGGTCACATGTGTGAAGACGTATATCTGTGTTGCAAGGTACAGGAATATATTGCACCCACCCAAATTGACGCATAACAAGGTCGGGAAATTGCCACTCTACCACATAAAAACATATGAGAGGACTCCTAGTTGTCCATATATGCTGACTAATAAGGCAATACTCGGGTAAGCGCCCTAATAAGTGCCTATATGGCTCCCAAATAATTTGCATTAATTTTGTAAGATGAGCCCAAAAAATAAATCCAACGTTAATAAACAATCATACATAAATAAAATTAATAATACTTGATCCGGCATGAGTTGATCCAACATGAATCGGTATTGGATAAGTACGTGAGTCGGGGATTCAGTAACTCTAAAATCATCATTCCATCTACATTTATGAGAAGTTGAATGTTAGTTTTTATTGAAGAAACCTACGTGTGAATTACTTGAACTAAGAAATAAAATTACGTATCGTACTGCCAATGGTCTATCTCATAAGTTATTATCGTGTATATGGAGTCTGCGGGGTGCTAGTAACGGGAAGCGATCTCATGCCCAAATTTGTAGTAATATAACTGGTCCTGCTATATCTTGTGCATCTATAGCTACAGCTTTGCATAACTGTCTATAAAGCCATGCAAGGCAACTCGCACCCCAACTGTACTGTTCAGCTATACCAAAATCTGCTAGTAGAGGTAGGTACATCAAGTGGACTCTACTATTCAACCTATCTGAAAATACAATACCTCTAATAATGGTAAGAATGTATGCGCTAGCATAACGTTGTAGAGCTACATCATCAACATCATCTGGTAGATGGGCAAAATCATCAAACTGGTTTGCCAACCATGGTAAGCTAAGACGATCACCAACTAAATCTCTTTCTCCTGGTGTAACTCCTATTAATTCAGTACACACATCCCTCCAAGTATGCTGAAATGATCCAATAAGAGCTTTCCTGTCTATAGGTAGTTCAAATTTGATGGCGAAATCCGGTAATGTGACGGTACACTCTCCATGCGACAAGTGAAATGTGTGCGTCTCTTGTCGCCAGCGCTCCACCAAAGCTGTGATCAAATGACAGTCCAACTGTATAAAATTCAAACGTGACACACCATAAAATCCTATTTGTCGTAGATATGGATCTATACGAGGATCTGGACGTGTCACCCTACTAATAGTAGCCTCTCGACGTCTGTAATGTGAGGGGTCGATGTATCCAGTTTGCCAGACCAACTCAGATCGATGGCTAGCTTGAAGATGTAAAACAGATGAATCATACGGTCCTATGCTATTATTATCCTCCATATTCTGATAGTTTAGTAGATTAATAAACCATATAATCATCAGTTTAGTAATAATTTTTTTGTTTGCACTGTGAATTAAGTTAAAAATTAAAGTAAAATATTACATTCATCAATAATTCCAGTACGATTACATGAAAAATGCCACAATGGAAAATTTAAAATGGAAAATGCTAGGGCAATAAAAATTACACAGAAAATGTTACATCAAACATCAGGAAGTGGGATTATGACATCGACTAGGGCAATTTCGTCGATTATCCCCTTCTTGCCTACAAATTCCACAATGTATTTTTATTGCTGGCTCCCTCCAATCCATCTCATTATACTTGCGAGATGTTGATGGTCTGCCGACACTCTCACTAAATTTTTATCAGGATTAATTTTGATGAAGTTAGAGGTGGGCCAGCTTCTTTTATCCGGGATAGGTTCAAATAGGGGTGAATAACAAGACATATATGTCTCCAGATTATAATGCTTGTCTATGTACAACAAATAATCTGTGTCGACGCTTGCACAAGCTGCAATGGCATGGGAACAAGGAATCTCGTAGCACTGCAACTTATTACATTGGCATGATCGCTTCTTACAGTTCACGCGATGTGTGGCTTCACCTCTAAACGTCTGTGAATGAATTGCAGTGGTACATCAAATGTTCCACTATTCATATCAAACCTACGCACACTGTGTGCAGTGACACGTGCTTCCCAAGGAGTTAATATTCCAATGGCATACCTAACAATTATATTAAAATTTATTAAATGATCATATCATTATCATTCATAGGAAATGTATTAATAAAAATTCACCTTGTGAAGTATTCCCCATTTGCAATGACAGCTTGTATTTCAACTCTTCGTTTATCAAAATAATGTACAGTTCGATAGAATGTTACCTGGACCAATGCAGTTATAGGTAACTTTCGAGCACTTTTTAGTACACTATTAATACATTCAGCAATATTTGTGGGACACCACCTATATCGGTGTCCGCCATCGTATGCCCGTGTCCATTGTTTTGGATCTAATGAACTGAAGAATCTCATGCATTCTTCGTTTGCTATTTCAAGCTTATCCATACATTCTTTTAATTTTGGAACTTGAAACTGTGATCCTGCACGATATACCAAACTTTTCAATGTGTTATCCTTATATCGTTCATTAAAATTACTTGCGAGATGTCGCAAACAAAACCTATGATGTGCATCTGTCAATCCATTTGCAGGGTTCCTTATGGCAGATATGATGTCCTTGTGTCTATCAGAAATCAAGCATATATCCTTCCTATTCCCTACCACCTTACGCCTTATGTTAGATAGAAATCATCCCCATGTATCAGCACTTTCTTCTAATACAATGGCATATGCAACAGGGTAAATGTGACTATTAGCATCGACGGACGTTGCTATTAACAATTTCCCCTTATACTTCCCATATAAATGTGTTCCATCGATTTGAAGCAAGGGTCTGCAATGCTTGAAACTTTCTATGACAGGCCCGAACGCCCATAAAACGCGTTGAAATACAGCTTCACCAGTATCTTTTGCCCCCATCAACAACCAGTCAACTACAGTACCAGGATTAGTTATTTGTAGTACATTCATCCACTCAGGTAACATATGGTACAATTCTTCCCAATTACCAAATACATTTATAATGACTTTTCTTTTTCCATCCTATACTCTTGAATACCCCACGGAATAGCCATATTTTTTCTTTAATATTTCCTGCAGTGTTGCAAACTTCATGGCTGGGTTAGATTTCACAACGCTCCACAAAATATTTCATGCTCTTTATTTTCTACAATTGGGACTAAAGTAGGCAAACTAATCTTTCCTAAAGTTGGAATTTCATGAGAAATAGGTTTAAGATTAGTATACCTTGAAGATTCTAGTTGGTGCCTTCTCTCAATCCTCTTTGCAAGGTGTAACATTTCTCCCAACCTAGTACAAGGTTGAATTTCCTCTCTTTCTGCAATCACCTTGGCAATTTCTCCATTAAATCCATTGTAGAACCAATCCATGGTGGTCTTCTCATCTTCATATACATTAAGCTCCTCAAACAATGAGCACAACTCGTCGTAGTATGCTTCAACACTTTTGTCCCTTTGTCTCAAGCTTTTCAACATGATTAATGACTTGGGAACAAATTGTCTCTTCATTAATGGCTTGAGTTCTCTCCATGAGGTGATTCGTCTTTCTCGATTATTTTTCCTATTCAAAAACAAAGCATCCCAAGCATCCCACCATGTTATAGCATAATCTTTAAAACAAGTGATAATAAGATTTACCTTGATGCTTTCACTCCAATGGTGTTTTGCAAAGATGCTCTCGACTTGGTCCTCCCAATGAAGACATTCTTGTGGCTTTATACTTCCATGAAAAGTCAGAAGTTAAGGGGTTGAATCTCCAAGGTAGCCACTAGTATGGTGATCTTTACTCATTTGATGAGTTACATTGAAGACATGGTTATTATAATTCTCGCGTCGTGGACTTGTTCCTTCTCCTTGAGGTTTGCCTCTTGTTGCCATCACTACACAAGTAAAGGTTAGAAAATAATGATTTATATTTCTCACTCACTCCCTTACTTGTCCTCTCGGCTTGTCTCTTTTGGTAGGGTGGATTTTTGGTGTGGATACCCTTATGGAGATGCTCACTTGATTGCTTGTGGCGAATCGACCTTTGAACAAGCAAGCACAAGCCTACAAGCGACTTATGCAAAAGTACCTTTTTTTTATTTTTACTAAGGGTCAATGGTATAGATGATATCAAAGACAAGAATCAAATGGTGGCAAACAAATACCAAATGATATAACACAAGGATTTGATACAAATGATACCGAATGATATTACAAGATGAATGAAGCAAGATATAAACAAGGATAGATAAAAGACAACCTAGAGCCTAATGCTCTTTGTTCTAAGGACTCAACAACAATATAAAAATTGATGTCAAAGCTAAACAAAGAAAAACTATGCAATAAAAATCAATGAAATAAAAAATAAACTCTAAAGATGTACAAAATCCTACTCGTAGTGCAAACACACACAAAATAATTCTTACCAACAAAACAGTAACCTTTGCGGCAAGTAGGGTGACTTTAGGTGAAGGGTGTATGTTGTGTACGGCTCGGATTAGGCTCAAATCAGTGGCAAACTGAAGTACAACGAGTGTAATGAACGTATGTAGGCTTCCAAAAGGTTTGGAATTCGTCGGAGGGGGCTGCTCTCTCAAAGAAATTCTGGGGCTGCACAAATGGTCTCTCTCAGGTGGCCCAGTGGGTTAGGCGGTTGTCCTCCTTCTTTTGGGCTATCCAAAGTGGCCAAAATAATTCAAAAATATTTTTAAATAATAGGATAAACAATATTAGGATTACTTACCAAAACGAAATCGATTTGGACGAGTTTTGATGGCCAAAGATTTTCTCCAAACCTGTCTAGCTTCAAATATGGAAAGTTTTCTGCTTGGACACCTTCTCTTCTTTCGTCGATAACTTTTGCTACAGACCTCGGATGACTGATCTTTATGTCCCTGGAAAGCTCTTTCAAAGACCTTTAATTTGGTACCTGATATAACTATATTCAATAAAAAGGTCAGTAAGATATGAATCGTCGAAGTTGGGACTGTGTTCTTTCGGCGGCTACAGGATTTCCAGAAAAACAGTGCGGACGAAAAACTCGATAACTTTCAAACCACAAATCGAAAATTATGATTTTGGGCTCTATAGAAAGCTAACTCAAAGATCTCTCGAATGTCACCAATTTCACTCAATTTAGACTTCGGAGAAAAAAGTTATGAGTTTTTTAATTCGGCTCTCGATTTTGTGCCCTCTATAGGTTTCTCTCAAATTTCGGGGTTCGAATAAAATGATAACTTTGACTATGGGGCTCAGAGTAAAGTGAAACTTGGTTGTTGGAAAGCTTTTGAGGTTCTGAACATAAACAAACAAGTTTTATACACTTTAAAGCAATTTTCGAAATCAAAATTCTTATGCAAGAATGATAGAAAAGTTGGCATGCGGAAGAACAAGAAAAATCGATGAACTTTTTAAGAGATTTTCGAATAAGGAAAGTAAAGACAAGACGGAAATCTAAAGACAATAAAGTAACATATATCCCGGTTTAGAGCCTAAGCTCGGATACCAAATGATATTTGACAACCCAAGCGTATTGAGCTACTCGAGCCACAAGCCACTTGAATCTAATCGTATAGATGGTTCAACCCGAAAGGCTAAGAGTTAGAGGGATTACCTTTGCAGTCATACCTTGAGCAGACAGAATACTCACTGTGCTAGAGACCGTAAACACTCCACGATTTTGGTGACCAATCAAACAAGCATGCTCTGAGGGGGTAAAATATGAAAAACCTAAGTTCAACCACACAAAAGAATTTCGATATTTCAGGGGGCACTCAATTTTTATTCATTTACACTTGTTTTACAAAGAAGGGGAACAACCTATTTATAGGCTAAGACCCATGACCTTTTAAGGAAAATAACAAAATTAAAAATGATAATTCCTAAAATGTAAAGAACTTGCCTAAAAGTGAATTTAAATTTGATAATTAAAAGAAAATAAACCAAAATAAAATCCCACAAAATAATCAAGGAAAATAAGAAGGAAATCTTTTCCTTAAAAGTGATGGAGTGGGTGGCAAGGCAAGTTGGGGGCACCCATGGGAGTGGCAACATCAAATGGTGGGGATGCCCATGGGGACTGTGGCGCACGCGTAGGGGGAGCTCAGGGAGGGGGCGTGCGGCGTGGGCGTGCAAGCGTGGGCGTGTAGGCGTGCGACATAAGCGAGCGGCTGGGCTGCGTGAGGAGGGGCATGAGTGCTGGAGGGCGTGCGCGGCTGAGGCAGGGGCATGTGACATAAGTGAGCAGCGGGAGGCGCGCGGCATGGGTGAGCGGCGGGAGGCAGGGGGTGATATGTGAATATGTGAATCCCCCCTACTAAATTTAATGAAAAGAAATTGTTAGCAATCTTGTGTTCTCATCTTCTGCCGTTTACCCTGCCCCGTATGTATAGTCTCAATACTAGAGCGTGCTAGTGCGTAATTTTTCTTGTTGATGCTGGAGCATTTTAATGAGTGTTAACTTTCTTTTGTTCGCTCTCTGGTTCATATTTGCCTGCCCATGCCCTAGCATCCCTGTCATAGTACTGGCCCCCAGTAGCACTTACCCTAGGGAAATATTTCAATGGTCATCTATCCAAAGTCAACTTTTATCTTTGTACAGCTAGTCTAGACCTCTTCTATTAAATCCCCTTAATTGTTAGCATTAGCCCTTCACAGTCATGTATATATCTTGATAGCGAACATCCTTATACTTCTTATCTTACTTGTGCTGAAGCATTACTTTCTAGTTGTCCTTAGCTGCATTGAGGACAATGCATCCTTTTAAGTTTGGGGGAGTGAACTTTTAGTTCTTATACCTTTAGAAGCTAAATTATATCAACCATGAATCTTTCTAATCCTTTAATTCAGCCTAAAAGAAGAAGAAAAAAAACTACCTCAATAAAGGGAGCATAAAAAGGCTACAGGATTAGGAAGGGCTAGTAGCCTATGGTTAAGGAAGCCTAAGTTGGTAGTGTAGAGGTTAAAGGTATAGGCTAGTGAAAGATGCTTGAGAAAGAAATCCTTAGGAGAAGTTAAACTTGAGGTTGGGAAGTAGAAGGAAAAGCTAGAGTTGGGCAGAAGATAGCGTTTTCCAGAGGGTGAACAAACTTAGGCTGCTCTCATTTCTTTGCTCCGGCTGAAATACTTTAGTAGAATATGTATGTTTTAGCAGTTTTTATCAAAATGAAAGGTTGAGGCATAAGGCTAAATGTTTGAAGTATAGGTTTCTAAGTAAATTGCATGCTCTTACTTGGGAACAAGCAAGATTTTATGTTTGGGGGTGTGATAACTCTCCAAAAGAGAGTTATTCTAGTGTATATTTGGGTGTTTCTGTGCAAAGCATTGTCAAAGTGTGTCGGTTTTAGCTCTTAAGTATCATAGATAATATTAGAAAGTGAAGTTCGAGTTAAAAGTCCCAGGTCTTGAATGCTTTGGCTAAAAATTGCACTAAATTCTCTTATTTTTGACTTAAATGTACAGGTTTAGAAAAATAAGACAAAGCATGAAGAGAGTGCTAAGCCCTGAGAAGAGTGGATAGAGCATTTACAAGGCAGAGCAATCAAAAGCTGGGCGAAGCAATGTTGGAGCATGGATTTACTACGCAGTTAACAGCTGAGACACGGGAATTCACCATGCCCGTACAACCTACAGCTGGGTGCCCTAAAATTGGGACCCAATATAAAAGGGACAGTTAACCCTAGTCAACACATACAGGTCCCAGTAGAAACACACTTTTGAGAGTTGAAATGACAAGGAGGAGGAATTTCTCCATTTTCGGGGTGAGAGCTGACGACAGGAAGGATATTCGACTGCTACTTCGAGCTGTTATCTTCTTCCTCTGTTTTTATTATTTTTTCCTGAAATGGGTTGTCTTCTTCCTTTACCAATTGTATTTTCTTCCTTCTCAATGAACTAAACCCTATTTTGAGGGAGATTTACATGCTGTAGCTGATAAACAACTAAACCTCTAGCTAATTTCGTTCGTTTTTAAATAGAGTTGTAATTATATCTTAAATCTTACTTAACATTATTGGCCACTCATTTCTGTATGCTAGAGTCTCTATTGATCCAGGAGGGCTTACGGGTAGCTGACTTGCTTTGTTTGTGATTAGTTACTTTTTTCTTTTTTCTTGTACAACTGTAAGAGTTTGGATTGAATCTTTGTCTTTTGAAGGTAAGAACATTTAGCTCGTTAATTTAGCTCTGTTAAGCCATATATTTAATTGAAATTTTCAAAATAAAAAGGGAGAGAAGCTGGAGATTGGAAAAATAAAAAAAATTAAGATTGAAAATTTAAAAATGAAGAAAAGAGACAAAGACTAAATAAAATAAAATAAAATATTAAACTACAAAATATAATAACACTTAAACAATTTCCATTTAAAGAAGCACCAGTGGTCTAGTGGTAGAATAGTACCCTGCCACGGTACAGACCCGGGTTCGATTCCCGGCTGGTGCATGTTATTTTTTGTTTTTACTGTGTTTTGTTTATTACATATAAAGCAATTCAGTTAACAAAAAGTCGTTGTAGCATAGTGGTGAGTATTCCCGCCTGTCACGCGGGCGACCCGGGTTCGATCCCCGGCAACGGTGTTTCTTTTTCATTTTATATTTATCTACGTTTTCTCCTATATTGTTATTGTTATAACAATTATTTCGCTTAACATTTTCCTATGTTGTTATTATTATAACAATTATTTCCCCTAATATTTAACCAATTTATAATTTCTAAATGGTGACTAAATCAATGTTATTTATTTTTAAATAACTTTCGCTAATCGATTTTGAAATTTTGAAATTTATGTAATTGTTTTTTAGTTAGTAGGCATAAATCTTCGTACCTATTTTTGGATTTTGACATTTTTTTTATAAGAGGCAATTCATCCAACCGACAGCATTCATGAGTCGCTCGTTCAACTGTCCCGTGTCTTAAAAAATCCAACTCTAATATTTTTCATAAATAATCATATTAATTCATTCATATTAGATTTGATAATTTTTCTTATTAGTTTAATTATATAAGACATAAATATTTGGAAATAAATTTAATTATAATATAAATAATGAAAGAAGGAAAATCAGGGACATTTTTGTAAACTGTGGCTACATATATTTTCAAAACCTTAATTATTGTCTTTCTTTCTTTCTCCCCTTTTACCCTCTCTTTGCCGTGTAAAGATGCCACATAATTACTATTTTTTTTTGTACAAGTAGGGTGGAGAATCGAACTCACAACCTGTTGAAGATATATGTCAACTATCAGTGTGTTTATGTTTAGTTAGACTCGTGTTAAAATCTATTTTTGTTTTATAGGATAGTAATTAGTTAACATAAATTTACCATATTAATTAATCCAAAGACTATACTATAACAATTTCAAATTTTTTTAAGCTTTTAAGCATTGAATTTGATTTGACAACCACTTCATTTTTAGTTTTTAATTTTTAAAAATTATGCTTCATCGGTTTCATAACCAAAGGTTTTAAATGTCGATGAAAATATCGATAAATATTTCTAGAAAAGTATACAAATAAAAAATTCTTAAAAACTATTTAAATTAATAAATAAATATTTCATTACTTTTAAATAAATTAAAATAATTGATGCCAATATTATGCTTACATTACTAATATTTTGTTGATATTTTTCATATTTTATTGATTTATTTTGTAATATTATAGAAACGTCGATTTATCCCTCATGTCGATATCGAACTAGAGATACATAGAAATGTTGACGTGTAAGTGGATATTTAATACCATATTGATAACCATTCATCTCCAATATAATATTACTGTCTCTCCTATTTCTTCAAAACATTATATTTTTTAATACAATATTCAATGCGATATTAAAATACCAAATTCTAAAAATAGATATTAATACGTCACCACCCATGTGATGCTGTTTGACCATATATATATATAATTTTTTTAATTTTAGCACTAATTATTCAAAATATAATTAATAATCTCAATTATAAATAGCGAGGCTCCATTCCATGAGCTCGGGGACACACCAATCTCTCTCTCTAATTCTTGAACAAGTTTGCAGCTTTCTCTGCTCATTTGGTTTTGGTCTCTCTGTGCTTCTGCTAATTCACTTTTCTTGTTTCTCCATTATCCTTTATTCTTCCCTTATGCCCAATTTTTTTTTATACTACATTATCTTTACATACTATCTCTAAAAGCACTGTTGTATGTATTCTCTTTTTAAATTACTTCAGAACGATCTCTCCTCAAGTTGATTGAGACACGATCTAATATTAAAATTTTTATTTGGTTGGCTATCGAGAGATATTATTGGACTGTAATTTGCATTTTCAACTACTCAGTTTTTGGTAATGTGGTCGATCCAAGGAATGGACTGAGTTGCCAAAAAGATTTATAAACTCATATTTATCGTATAGAGTGTAACAACTAAGAGGTCACGTGCAGTTGATATCTTTAGAAGAGTCGAACGATAAGGTTACTATGTAGTAAATAATTGATTGGAAGCCACTAAATTTATAGTGAAAAACTTTCAAATTAAACAAGAGAGGTTCAATTGATGTTCCATTTAGACTTTGGTTGGTAGTTTAAATATGGCTAACAAGTTACTTATGGATTGGAAGACTACGTAAGAAATGAGAACGTATCTAAAAAAAAGAAAAAAAGAAATGAGAACGGATTCTCTTTTAAAACTGCAGTAGAACGTCCTCCCTTGAAGTCGGTAAATCTTTTCTTTATTGACCCCAAGGGAGCACGTTCTATTGCAGTTTTGGAATGAGCATCTATTCTTATTTCTTATATCCTATTTAAACTGCAAATTTGGTCTAAATAGTACATCAATTGAATCCCTTTGGTTTTATTTGAAAGTTTTTCGCTGTAAATTTAGTGGCTTCCAATCCATTATTTATTATATGGTAACCTTATCACGTGACTCTTCTAAAGATATCAGTTGCATCTGACATCTGTTATTAGACCATTATATGATAAATAATAAACCAGGATTTATTCTTAGGAATGTGTTAAATTTATAGTGTTCCAAAAATGTCATCACAAATATTTATATAATTTATAAATCCATATAATATAATAGATTTATTTGAATAAATTTAATATTTTTATTTCTTATATGTTATTTTGTAGAAAAAATTAATTTATTATTAATTTAATATAAGTTTCATTTTCAACTTTAATAGTTTTCCAAAAGGACAATTATATAATTTATGTTATGATGGGTAAAATTTATTTATCCTATCACCATATTATACCTTTTTTAAGAGAAAAAATATCACAGGTATATTGGCTGTAAAAAAGTGTTGCTTTACAATTATATATTTATGATAATAATATTATTAATAATGTAATTCCTTCAAAATATGAAAAATAAATGGAGATATTATATAATTTAATCGTAGTTTATTTTACATGTAAATCTAATGTAACTTAATAGCATAAAGTTATTTATTAGACGATGAGTATATTAATTTATTTTAATTATAAATTTAAAAATAAAAAAAATTGTTGGAGGAAAAATTTAAAAAAATTGATGCGAGAAAATATATGGAGAAAAAAATGGAAGACAAAAATGTAAAAACTGGATGCTCCCAACACGGGAATCTTGGAAACCCGAACATCTCGAGATACCTAGATATCTTACATTACTGCAAAACGAACGTGGGAATCCAAATGTCTGTCTCATGGAAATCTTGGATTCTCACGAAACAAACGGCCCCTTAAAAGTGTGGGGTTCTGCCGTTGCAATGTAAAGATGGTGCAACATCACATTTGCCGCAATTTTTTAAACAATGATGCAGCCCAAAAGTCGATGGTGCAATTGACAGTGCTTTTTGTTTTCTTCATTTTTATTATTACATTTTATTTTTACATTTATTCGATATGATGAAACAGTATGACATGGGTGTGACGTATTGAGACCTATGCTTAGGAGTTGGTACTGAATTATACTCTGTGACCACCTCATTCAGGCAGATAGTGGAATGGTGGAAGTTATTATTATTATTATTTTATAGAGAAATAGATGATATTAAAGAAAATAGGCTTAAGTTGGTCTCCAAAGATTACGCTAGCTAGGGATTATTTTTAGGGATAAGTACCTTTGGAGCTTGCCTGGTTGGCCCTTGTGCTCGGCCTCAGGTCTAGTTGACCTTGGGGCTCGACCTTAGTACGACATGCCTTGCTTGAGGCCTTGTCGAGTTTGGAGCATGGTTGGCCCTAAGGTTCATCCTTGAGCTAGCTTAAAGTGTTCTGGTTGGCTCAACCTCCAAACATAAGTTTAACAATCATATCTAAATATAAAATTCTTCGGAATGATATCTCGAGAAAAGTCAAATGACAATGTTATTGTTTGGGATTTTGGATTTAAAATAAATGAAAGAGTGCAAGTGTATACCCGTCGCAAGTAGTAAAACGGAATGAGTATTCCGAGTATCGATCCTCAAGAACAAATGAAGTCTTTTTAATGAAAATGATGTTGATAGATGACTTTGCAATTGTATTTGGGGTAATAAATATCAAGGATAATGTTGATTTTGGTATTTTAAGACTCAATGCAATAAACCTAATCCAATTACTTCGAATTAGCAAAAAATACAACAATTTTTTCCAATTAGGCTCTAGATGCCTCTCACTATTTTTCATCGGTTTTGTTTCGTCATTTTCTTATGTTTAAGTGATTTTGAAGGTATAAGTTCATCCCTAATATGTCTATTAGAAAATAGAACTTAATTTAATAAAAACCAACTATAACCTTAGGTCGTGTCTAGGCTACCCAAGCGAAATCTTTATGTCTAAAGTATTTCTCTCCAAAGTTAAATCATTAAAGTTGTGAAAATGTAGCAATCCTTTCAGTATTGATGCTTTGTTAAAACATTAATTGGCCAAATCAAGTTTTAACTTTGTAAAACAACCTTAAGTGATAAAAGAAGAGAAAAACACCATTTTCCTTATTAGAATTTAAAAACTTTAGCTAATTATCCGTAACCGGGCTTGGGAAAAATAAATTTAGTTCATGACTTTAAAGGAAAAACAAAATTGAATGTTTATGTGAATAAAGACATGATTAAAAGATGAATATAATGAAAACAAGCTGAAAATGGCGAAGTTGTAACCTGAATGACCCTAACCCGTTCTCTTTCAAGATTGGAGAGCAATACTCGGTCGATTCCACAAGATTGTGTGATTACAACTTCGTAATGAGAGAGAGATGAATATCAAAGAACTTACTGGAATTTTAATTGAATAAGATCAAATTTACAATTCAAGAATAACAAGATAGAAAATAAAGGATAAACTTGAAATAAGCAAAGTTTAAAACAATAGCAACTTAAAACTTAAAGGAAAAAAGTAAATAAGCTGAGAGTAAAATGTTTAAAGCTGAAATGATCACTTGAGGATGATGAATGAAGTGAGGGAAGTTGCTGTATTTATAGGAACTTCAAGGCGGTTAGGAGGTTGAGACATTCATGGAGAACCATCCATTTACAACACCTTTTAGTTAGATTAATTTGTTTGTTGAATTGGTCATCATCAATGCATGGAAAACACGTGGAGGGGCTTGGGGAAGCTTCAAAACAAATCAAAAGTTGCGTTTTACATTAAGGGCATTTTCGGAATTGGGGAAGCTAGCTCGTTTTTTTTCTGCCGAAAATTGTAATTTCTGTTAGAAATCAACTCTAAATAATGTAAAAATGTCTTATATGCATGTATAACCTAAGATAACTCCAAATGAAAGGTTTTGGACACTAAACCACGATTTCTGAGTGTAAAACGGTAGAAAAAAGCACCTTAACTAGTTCATTTTTACCCTTGTAAACAAGGGAAATCAATTATCATGTCATAAATAATGGATTCAAAGAGTTTCTTGTGAAAAACTTTATTAATCGTGAACCAAAAGGTCAAATTGATGTAATATTAGACTTGATTTGTAATTTAAACGTGACCGAATAGTTATTTATGAAATGTAAGCTACTTAGAAAAGAGAATTATAAAATGGATAGAAAAACCACTAGAAAAATGATCACATTATCAAAAACGGGTTTTAAACATAGCACAACATGTTGGGGAGGAGATTCAAACTCACAATCTCTTGGTTTGAGGTATATGCCAATTACCGCTGAGCTATGCTCGCTTTAGCTTTAAAAAATATGTTCTAGTACATTAATATATGGTTAATGTCTTTTTATAACTGTAATTCTTTATTTTTAAATAATAGTTATCTATTATTTGTTACAACAAAATTTACTTACTCTTTTAATAATCCGTATCTATCTATTTGGTGAAAAAATATAAAGTTTTCATACCTAAGCTTCTCACATTTAATTCTTTGTTTTTCTTATATATATATATATAAAATTGAGCCTGAGTGTTTGGGGGTAAACATACCCAGGACACGTGGAGGACCCTTATTGGTGTTTGAAGAAATTGAATAGAAAGGATTGCCTAGGTCCACCTCGGCCCTGCCAAGGAGACTGGGTTCGCCCATTATTAAAGGTTAAGTATAGGCGTCAAGGTTCGACCTGGCTGGGGCCCGATCTACTGGGAACCCGACAGGTTCGATATGAGAAAAGACATATAACCGCCGGTCGTGAGTACTGTCGGATCCGCCACCTATAAATAGAGGGACTCATTTCACGCTCAAGTATCGAATCTCACCTCGAACTAAATACAGAGTCCGATCTATACTGACTTGAGCATCGGAGTGCTTACCCTCTTGTGCAGGCCTTGTGCAGGCCCACTCTAGTGTTCAGGTCCACTCTAGTGTTCAGGTCCACTCTAGTGTTCAGGTCGGAACCGGAGACCGGGTTCGAGCTTGATTCGTGAAGAACCGTTGTGCAAACTCTTGCATAAACATTTGGCGCCGTCTGTGAGGAGAATAAATACATTTTAAGTCATCCAAATCTAGAAAATATACGCAAAGATGATGCAGCCAACAAACTCTGCTAATACGACAGAACGGAGGGGTTTGAACGCTGATAACGGCACTCAGCGAGACCTCGACGCGAGAATGGTCGAGGACCAGGTCCGAGCAGGACAAGAGGGAGATCTGCCACGGAGATCTGCCCGTCATGCAAACCAGGAGTTACCCCCTGCTCACCCGAAACCGTCGAAAGGCAACCGAGGCCGAGGTGAGACCTCAAGAAAGGCCTCCAGAAGGGCTGACCCTGCGACAGACCCCGAGGCTCTGGCTATTCTCCAACGCGAGTTGGATGATATGCGCGATCGATTGCGTACGATGGAAGAAATGTACGCCGAGGCGACGCGGGCTAACCGAACAGCGTCTCCTCTAGAGTCTCAGGCGTACCTGGAGAGAAGGAAAACCAAGTTCCATCTCTCCACCCTTGTGACCGCGAACACATTCCCAACAATGAGGGGGTGGACTATAGCTTGCGGGACGACGACCTTAGAAAGCACCTTGCTGATAAGAAGAAGAGAGCATGGCGGGAGCCAGAAGACTCTCCGTCCTACTCCTGAGAGTTCTCCAACTCAGACCTCAAGGCTCAATCAAAGTATAAGCCTCTAACACCAGAAGTTGTGATCACCAGGGAAGAGTTCGACCTGATGAAGCACAGGTTCGACGAGCAGGTCGAGGCGCTCAAGACCAGGTGTGAGAAGAAAGAGTGCTCATTTGACGATGGCGACCAGGGAGAATCGCCATTCCCCTCGGACATCTTGGAGGCTCCAATCCCTCCGAAGTTCAAAACTCTCACCATGAAGCCTTATGATGGGTCTAAGGACCCAAAGGACTATGTTGAGGTCTTCGAGGGCCTCATTGACTTTCAGGCGGCAACAGATGCGATCAAATGCCACGCCTTCAAGATCGCGCTCACCGGCAGCGCGCGCCTGTGGTATCGAAGACTGCCGGCCAGGTCGATCTCGACCTACTCCCAGCTAAGGAAAGAATTTATTAGCCAATTCTCTTCTCGGCATTACGATAGAAAGACAACGACTCACCTCGCCACCATCAGGCAGAAGGAAGGAGAGACGCTGAGAGAATATGTCACAAGGTTCCAAGAGGAGCAGCTGAAGGTTGTGCACTGCTCTGATGATTCGGCCATGTGCTATTTCCTCACCGGCCTGGCCGATGAGACTCTCACCATTAAGCTCGGAGAGAAGGCTCCAGCAACCTTCATCGAAGTTCTGCAAAAGGCGAAGAAAGTCATCGATGGACAAGAACTCCTCCGAACCAAGACTGGCCGACCTGAGAAGCAGATCGACCAAAAGAGGCTAAGCCATGAGAAGAGGAAGGCTGATTCTAAGCCTTAGGACAAGGGATCGTCCTCTTCTAGCAGCAGAACCGAGTATCGTCGGTCGGAGATCGACCATAATCGAGGCCGACCTTACGAGCGTTATACTCCAACCACCATCCCCATCTCTGAGATACTTACGAACATTGAGGAAAGCGGGATGGAAAAGCTCCTTAAGTGACCTGAGAAGCTCCGATGAGACCCAAAAAAGCGTAACAAAGATAAGTATTGTCGTTTTCATCGCGATCACGGCCATAATACTACAAATTGCTGGGAATTGAAGCGCCAAATTGAAGACCTTATTCAAGATGGCTACTTCAAAAAATTTTTTGGAAAACTGAGGTCCAGCTCAGCAAAAAAGAAGGAAAAAGAAGAAGAGAGGAAACGTTCAAGGACGCCACCTCGTCAAGATGACCGACTTGCGGTCATCAACACTATTTTCGGGGGCCTTAGTGGGGGCCAATCTGGAAACAAAAGGAAAGAGCTAGCTCGCGAGGCCAGGCGCGAGGTATGCATCATCAGGGAGCAGAAACCTACTTGCTCCATTACCTTCAGCGATACCGATCTGGAGGGAGTCCACTTGGCTCATAATGATGCACTTGTGATCTCCCCCCTTATCGATCATGTCCTGGTCAGAAGAGTGTTGGTAGATGGAGACACGTCTGCCAACATCTTGTCCCTCCCGACATATCTTGCCTTGGGGTGGACCAGGTCACAGTTGAAAAAGAGTCCAACGTCATTGGTTGGATTCTCTGGAGAATCGGTCTCTCCAGAAGGGTGTATTGACTTGCCAGTCACGATCGGGCAAGATGCTACCCAAGTAACACAGATGGCCGAGTTCGTAGTGATCGACGGCAGATCGGCCTACAACGCCATCTTCAGGAGACCCATCATCCACTCATTCCGGGCCGTCCCCTCCACACTGCATCAAGTCCTGAAGTACTCAACCCCTAATGGAGTGGGCACGGTCCGAGGTGAGCAAAAGACTTCAAGGGAGTGTTATGCATCCGCGCTTAAAGGGCATCAGTATGTGCCCTGGAAGAGCAAACCAGTCAAGACGACCTTCCGAGGGAAGGCAAAAGGCAGTTCTCCCCACCAACAGAGGAGCTCGAGCTTGTTCCCTTACTTAGCCCTGAAAAACAAGTAAGCATAGGAACCAAGTTGGGGGCCACTGATAGGGAAGAGCTGATCAACTTCCTCAGGTCCAACTCGGACGTCTTCGCGTGGTTTCACGAGGACATGCCAGGCATCGACCCAAAGATTATAGTGCATCGCCTCAACATAGACCCATCATTCCGACCTGTAAAGCAAAAAAGAAGACCTGTAAATAAGGAGAGGAGTGATGTAATTGTTGAGGAAGTAAACAAACTTTTAAAAGCTGAATATATACGAGAAATTATGTATCCCAAGTGGCTCTCTAATGTAGTATTAGTTAAAAAATCCAACGGGAAGTGGAGGATGTGCATGGACTTCACAAATTTAAATAAAGCATGCCCAAAAGACTGCTTCCCCCCTGCCAAGGATCGACCAGCTCGTGGACGCAACAGCCGGGCACGAGCTACTCACCTTCATGGATGCCTACTCCGGATACAACCAAATTAAAATGCACTTGCCAGACCAAGATCATACTACGTTTATAACAGACCAAAGTCTGTACTGCTACAAGGTAATGCCTTTTGGCCTAAAGAATGCGGGTGCGACCTACCAAAGGATGGTGAACAAAATGTTCGCCAAGCAGATCGGTCGGAATATGGAAGTATATGTGGACGACATGCTTGTCAATAGCAAGCAGTCAAAGTCGCATCTGTCCGATCTAACCGAAGCCTTTGGAGTACCACGTGAGTACCAAATGAAGCTCAATCCGACCAAGTGTGCCTTTGGAGTCTCCTCGGGGAAGTTCCTTGGTTTTATGGTAAACAACCGTGGGATTGAAGCTAACCCAGAGAAGATAAAGGCCGTGCTCGAGATGGAGGCACCCAAGACTCTAAAGCAGCTTCAGTGCCTCAATCGCAGGATTGCGTCCTTGAATAGGTTCGTGTCAAGATCAGCGGACAAGTGCCTCCCTTTCTTCAAGGTTCTTAGGAAGAAATGACTGTTCGAATGGACGGTAGAGTGTGAGCAAGCACTGGAGCAGTTGAAAAACTATCTCTGCTCGGGACCTCTACTCGCAAAACCATTGCCAGGAGAGAAGCTTCACTTGTACCTGGCAGTGTCTGATAGCGCCGTTAGCTCGACCCTAATCAAGCAGGAGGGCGTGCGCCAAAGTCCCGTTTATTACACCAGTAAGGCCATGACTGAGGCCGAGACCAGATATCCCTAAATGGAGAAGCTGGCCCTCGCTTTAGTCACCTCGACCCGAAGACTCAGGCCGTACTTCCAAGCGCACACTGTCATAGTACTTACAAACTTGCCCCTGAAGAATATTTTCGATAAGCCTGAAACATCAGGGCGTCTGATGAAGTGGGCATTGGAATTGAGCGAGTACAACATCCAGTTCGGGCCTAGAACCGCGTTAAAAGGGCAAGGAGTAGCGGACTTCATCGCGGAGCTTACCCCACCATCCCAGTCGACTGAGTCCGACCTCTCGTGGATGATCTACGCTGATGGATCTTCCAATGAGAGGGGGTGCGGGGCAGGAATTCTCTTGCTTGCACCAGGTGGTGAGCGATTTGAGTATGCTCTGCGGTTCAACTTTCGGACTTCAAATAATGAGGCCGAGTATGAAGCACTTCTAGCAAGTCTGGGCGTTGCCGGAGGACTGGGGGCAGTGCACATCAAGGTCTTTAGTGACTCCCAGTTGGTCGTAAACCAGATTAGGGAGGAGTATCAAGCAAAAGACTCCCGGATGGAAAAGTATTTAACCAAAGTCAGATCGCACCTCATCCAGTTCAACACTTACGAGGTGAATCAAGTGCCAAGATCAGAAAATTCCAATGTAGACGCCTTAGCCAAATTGGCGTCGGCATACGAGACCGACCTTGCCAGGTCGGTCCCAGTTGAGATCTTGGACAATCCTTCAATCCTGGATCCGGACGTGATGGAGATTGACACTCCATCGCCTTCATGGATGGATCCAATCGTGGAGTTTATCAAAGGGAATCCGCCGCAAGATTCAAAGGAGCAAAAGAGGATGGCGCGGAGAGCAGCTCGGTTCGTACTTCGGGATGGAGCCTTGTACCGACGTGGCTTCTCCCTGCCTTTACTTAAATGTGTAACTCCAGAAGAAGGTCTTTACATCTTTAGGGAAATCCATGAGGGAGTGTGTGGAAACCACTCTGGCGCTAGGTCGTTGTCGGCCAAGGTGGTTCGACAAGGGTACTATTGGCCCACTGTCGAACAGGATGCAAGGCAATTTGTGAAAACCTGCGACAACTGCCAGCGCTTTGCAAACATTATCCATCAGCCTCCCGAATTGCTTACCCCCATCTCGGCCCCATGGCCATTCGTGCAGTGGGGGGTAGATATTATAGGTCATTTTCCCTTGGGCAAAAGACAAACCAAGTTCGTCGTTGTCGCTGTGGACTACTTCACCAAGTGGGCTGAGGCCGAGGCACTATCCCACATCACGGAGTCTAGAGTCACATCTTTTATACGGGCAAACGTTGTATGCCGTTTTGGTATACCAAATGCTATTGTGATGGAAAACGGAAAGCAGTTTGACAATGCAAAGTTCAAGAACTTTTGCTGTAACCTTGGAATAAGTCATCTCAGTTCGTCCCCTGCGCATCCAAAAGCAAATGGGCAGGATGAAGCGATTAACAAAATTATAAAATGAGAACTCAAGCTGAGACTGGACTCCAGAAAGGGAAGATGAGCCGAGGAGCTACCCGAAGTGTTATGGTCATATCGAACCACCCTGAGACAGTCAACTGGCGAAACTCCGTTATCGCTAGCCTTTGGCTCCGAAGCTGTTGTACCAGTAGAGATCGGCATACCAACAGACAGGGTAGAGCAGTACGAGCCAGCGAAGAACGAAGAAGAGCTACTCCTTAACCTGGACTTACTGGAAGAAAAAAGGAAAATGGCTCAGCTGCGCTTAGCAGAGTATCAGAACAGAATTGCCAGACATTACAATGCCCGAGTTCGCGTTGGACATTTGGTCTTAAGGAAAATTCAGAGTCATGTGGGCACCCTTGACCCAAGTTGGGAGAGACCGTTCGAAGTTAAGGGCATAGTCCGGCCCGGAACGTATATGCTGGCCGATCTGGAAGGAAGAGTACTTGCGCATCTATGGAACGCGGAGCACTTGAAGCGCTATTACCCTTGAAATGTCAAAATAGTCCTAAAATGGACTTGTAAAAATTTTCAAGGGACGAAACTTTTAATAAACGGAGTTATTTAATTTCGTGATTCCGAGTTCGATCAGAAATTAAATGGGGGCCACGGACTCCCATAAGACTTAAAATCGGCAAGGTAAAGGCAAAACTTGATCAAATTCAATCCTCAAAACCCATGGGTTCGAGGTGCGATGTCAAAATCAATCACGAACAAAAATTCAATCCTTTGAACGCTTAAGTTAAAGGTGCGATGTTGAAGGTTCAAGAAATTCAATCCTCTAAACCCATGAGTTCGAGGTGCGATGTGAATGTTAAACTTGAACTCAAAATTCAAACCTTTAAAAGCTTAAGTTAAATGTGAGATGTAGAAAGTTCAAGATTGCTTAATATTATGTTTTGGACTTCCGAGTTCGAGGAGAAATATTAAAGATCAATAAAAGAACTCTCAAATTCAAACCTTGGATACGAGGTGCGATGTGAAAAGAGTTATCCCACACTCAATCCTTTAAACTTACGAGTTAGAGGTGCTAGATGAAGTTATTCATACATGAGTTCCGACTTACAAAAGCAAGTTTAAAAAGCTTAAGGAAAAAGTAGTAAAAGAACAAACAGAATTGGAAAAATGGAAATTTCATTGATTAAAAGGACAGAGCCAAGGCTTGTATACCTTGCAGCTCTGCCCTGAAGCTTATAAAAAAAAAAAAAAAAAGGGGGAGAGAAGAAAAGAGAGCCTCAGCTACTTCCGAGGTGGGAGGATAGCTCGCCCTGGGAGCCCAGAAAGGTTGACTTCCTGGGATCCACCCTGCTGTGAAGGAGCCTCCTCTTGCGTAGTGCCGACCTCGTTAGGCTCTTGGCTAGGGGCATCCTTTTCCTCCATGTCGGAGTAGTCAGAGTCCAGCTCCCTGACGTACTTGTCCACTAGGGATTGGGAGCCAGGAGTACCATTAGGCCTAGAAGCCCACTTCTCAGAATACTTCTTCTTGAGATCGCCGAGATCGATCTGAAGATGAGGCATGTCGGCAGCAATGCCCTTCATCAGGAACTTGAAGCCGGCATCACTGAAGTCTTTGGCAAACCCATCGAAGTCTGGGTGTTGCTTAAAGGCTTCCTCCAACAGAACTCCATTGGTGAGGTGTTCCTTCATATCTTTGAGCTCGGTTGTAAGGCATCCAATTGAGGCATCATTCTCCTCAAGAGCTTGAGCAAGGTCGTCCTTCTCCTTCAGGAGCTGGAATTTCTCCTTTTCTAGCCCTTTGGTGATAGCATGGGCTGCTCTGAGATGGACCTTGTGCCTCTCACCCTCTTTCTTTAGAAGCTCAGCCTTGGCGTCCACCTCGGCCTTCAAGATATCCACCTCAGAACGAGCCTTTAGTAGCTCGCCCTTCATGGTGGTAGCAGCCTCTAAGGCAGCATAAGAGTTCTCCTTCTCCTTTGCTACCAAAGCCTCCCTCCCATCCAGCTCAGCTTTGATCATAATCGCTGAGTGAATGGAAGCGACAAACGCCTGCGAAAGTCAAAGAACACGATGGTTTGATCGAGCTATAAATTGAGAAAATAAATAATAAGAACAGATACAAAAGCAGGTCTTACCTCGGCAGCGTTGTCGATTGTCCTCTACAGTACAGACCCAGGATCACTTACGAACTTGGATGCTCTCCTTAGACAGCGGTCCAAGCACGTGGCCGAGATGCTAGACACCTGGTCCTTCACCCCGGAGCTTAACGGTTTCATCTTGAACCGCATTCTCACGTCGGAGGTTCCCCCCATCCGAGCTTCGGGGTCATCCACCAAATCAGCATGGCTCGTAGGCAGAGTCCCACGAGCTCTAGCTTCCGAGGAGGAGGAAGTCTTCTTCTTCTTTCTTCTTCTCCTCAAAGGAGATTCTCCCCTCCTCTCGTTCAGAGGAGATATGTCAAGCGCTTCGGACTCCTCCCTTGGGCGCTTCTCTCCAGATCGATCCCCAGATAATTCTAGCTCGATCACGGGGGTGGGGACTTCAGAAGATGGCCCAGAGTTACCATGGGCCTCAGTCCGCGGCACGATAGGTGTCGCCGGTTCCGTACCCACCATGATCTTGAGGGCGTGAGCACGGCCCTTGAACTTGCGTTTCACGCTGCCAGTGAATCCGCACACCATTGCTGCAAAACAAACAAGCAAAAAGTTAGAGACCAAAGGAAAAGTTAAAATTGAAGATTGAGAACGAGCACGGCTTACCGAGCTCGGAGTTTGGCCTCGAAGATTCAATTGGACGAACTAAAGGGTTGTAGTCCAGCAGCCATGACTCTAGGAGCAGCTTGTCAGTGACGAAGGTTCCGATCTTCCGGCCCCTTGGGAAGAGGTCCTTGTAGTGTTTGAGGGTGTCTGGCTTGATCGATACTGCACAAAACAAACAAAGGTTTGAGTTAGATGTGAAAGGCAAGAAATTAAAAGGAAAGGAAACAAGAAAGACTCCATACCTAAGTTCCCAAACCTAGTGGGAACATCAAAGAAGGCACGACCAGACTCGTCCTTTGCCAGCCACTCCCCTGAGGCAAAGAACCACTTCCCTACCCATCCTTTGATGGAGGTCGGCCCCTTGACTATACCACCCGCGCCTTTCCTTACGAACATGTAGTACCGACCAAGCTTCTTAGCTATCCTCTTGGCTTCGAAGCATCCAAAAAGTTGCTCGACACTTAGTAGCTCGGCCTCGTCCTCATCCCGAGCTCGCAACCAAAAAAGAATGGCTAAGGCAAAAATGACACCTCATCCATTGGGGGCCACTTGTGCCGACGCCAAACCAGTTCGGTTGAGGAACTCTTGAGCAAAAGGGTGGAGAGGAAGTCTGAGGCCGTACTCAAACATCTTTAAATAAAGAGTGACCCATCCCTCTGGAGGATTGTCAGTTCTTTCCCCTTCTTCCGGAATCCTAAGAAGGATATCATTCGGAATTTTAAACCCCCTACGGAGGGGTCTGAGATAATGTTCGGGCACTCTAGAAGGGTATTCCAAACCCTGGCCCGAGGTGGAAGTGTCACTCTCCTCCCCGTCGTCTGAGAACCTAAAGTTCTCTATCTCTTCCAATTCGGACTCCAACCTACGAGCTAATCACTGATGGATCATATGCTGCTCTAGCCTCTGCTAGCTCTAACTAATCCGTTTTCTCTCGATTTTCAAGCAGGGTCTGCAAGAGAGCTGATGTTGGTATTCGAGCTAAAGCTCCCCCCAGAATCGCTTGGTTTGGGGGGCGAACTACTTATGGTCTGACCTGCACTACCTATGCTATCACTACTGGAGGGGGAAGACAAGAAAACTACCATATTTGAAAGAAGAATAAGAACAAGGAAAAGTGACTGACCTACAGAAAGGGTTCGAGCTGGTTTCAGATCGAACTCCAAAAATTCAGGAAACGTAAGGTTTGACCTGAAGTCTCAGGACTATTTATAGCTAATCGGAAAAACCTCTACACCGTACACGTGTAATCAACGAGCGGCTGGGATCATCTCGAGATCCGTAACAACAGAATACTTGAGTGCTCCGACAACCTGGCTGATCGAAACGTCTTCCGCAACGGTCATATTCCCTCTACAAATGAAAAGTCGCCACGTGTCCAGAATGGAATCGGATGAACTTCTCTGCCAGGTCGAGATCGAACCTGATAGAGAGGGGGACAATGTTTGGGGGTAAACATACCCAGGACACGTGGAGGACCCTTATTGGTGTTTGAAGAAATTGAATAGAAAGGATTGCCTAGGTCCACCTCGGCCCTGCCGAGGAGACCGGGTTCGCCCATTATTAAAGATTAAGTATAGGCGTCAAGGTTCGACCTGGCTGGGGCCCGACCTGCTGGGAACCCGACAGGTTCGACATGAGAAAAAACATATAACCGCCGGTCGTGAGTACTGTCGGATCCGCCACCTATAAATAGAAGGACTCATTTCATGCTCAGGTATCGAATCTCATCTCGAACTAAATACAGAGTCCGATCTATACTGACTTGAGCGTCGGAGTACTTACCCTCTTGTGCAGGCCCACTCTAGTGTTCAGGTCCACTCTAGAGAGTTCAGGTCGGAACTGGAGACCGGGTTTGAGCTTGATTCGTGAAGAACCGTTGTGCAAACTCTTGCATAAACACTAAGGTTTGGAAAATAAAAGAACTTTGTGGTTATTTCTATATTTTGAATAAACTCAAATCGATAGTTTGGTGAGTACTCTCAAACCGAATGTTTTTGGTGAATGTGAAGTTGAACTTCAAGATGCATCATTTGGCGCTCATAAAAATATCATTTAGAAAAAAAAATGATATTAGAGTTGGCTTTTTAGATTAAATTTATAAGTTTTGGCAGATCTAATAATAGACTTTGTGTACTAATAATAGATTTACAAGTTCCCAGACTGAGATAGAGGACTTCATCTCGAGGTTCATGGCTTTGTTCCATTCATCCTTCTGAACGTCATTCGTTGCTTCCTTAAAAGTCAATGAGTCATCGATGTCATTATCTGCTATGACAATTTGAGCTTTAACTAAGCCCATGTAACAATTAGGTTGTCTCACAACCCTCCCACTATGACGAGAGCTTACTAATTCTTGACATGGATATATCTGATTTTCAGATACAATGGCATTTATCAACAACTCTTGTTGATGAGTTTGTAGCTTCACTTGGAATCATTTCATTTAACATTATCTTACTATGAGGTTTATGATCTTTCATGTGTTTTTCCTCTAAGAAAGTAGCATTTGTCGATATAAACACTTTATTTTCTCTAGGACGATAGAAATAACTACCTCCAGTTTCTTTGGGATAACCTAAAAATAGGCATAGTTCAGAAAGAGGTTCCAATTTCTTTGGATTTGATTTAAGCACATTTGTTGGACATCCCCAAATTATGAAGCGTTGTAAATGTGCTTTACTACCCTTCCATAACTCAAAAGGTGTCTTTGGAACACCTTTTGATCAAAAACAATGTTCAAAATGTAATGCAGTCTCTACTGCATATCCCCAAAAAGAGTCTGGCAGTGGAGCATAGCTCATCATAGAAATGACCATGACTAACAAGGTTCTGTTTCTCCTTTCTGCAACACCATTTTGTTGAGGCGTTCTAGGTGCTGAGGGGGGATACAATTCTATTTTCTATCAAGTAGTCTTGAAACGCTAGGTCCATGTACTCTCCACCACGATCTGATCGTAGTGTCTTGATAAACTTACCTAATTGGTTTTCAACTTCAGCCTTATATTTTTTGAACTTTTGAAAAGCTTCAGACTTGTGTTGCAATAGGTAAAATACTCATATCTGGAATAATCATCTACAAACAAGATGAAGTATTCATAACCCCTTCTAGCTTTAACATTCATCAGATCACATAGGTCTATATGTATAAGCTCTAAGGGTTCTTTGATTCTATAGCCCTTTTCCAGTAAAAGGTTTTTTAGTCATCTTGCCTTTCAAGAAAGATTCACATACGGGTAAAGTGTTTAACTCTAACTTGTTTAGAGTACCACTCTTTACTAGCCTTTCTATTCTCTCTAGATTGATATGACTCAATCTTAGATGCCAAAGATATGTATCATCTCTTGGAGAAACCTTTTGTCTTTTCGTTCTGGCTTTAGCAGTTTTAAATAATTCAGTGTCTAGAAGCATCTTACATGCTAACAGTCTTAGCAAATACAAGTTATTTTCATTTAATGCTGAACAAATCTTAAAATTGTTTTTCGAAATAACAACTTTATTACTAATAAAATTCAAGGAGTAAAATTGTTCAACTAAATAAGAAACAGAAATCAGGTTCCTTTTAAATTTAGAAACTAAATAAACATTGTTCAACATTAAATAAAACTTATCAAAAATTAACTTGACGCTCCTTACTTGCTAATGCAGACACCATTTCTCCAGTGCCAACTCACATGGTCATCTGTCTAGCTAAGTTGCCCCCATGAGTCATTTTCCTGAAAAGAAGAACATACATGATTAGTAGCTTCTGAATCAATTATCTAGGTGGATTTAGAATTTTCCTTCTTTCGACTATAAAAAAAATTAGAGTAAATCATATTTACCTTCTTTTGACTTCTTTTTTTCTTCTAGGTATTTCGAGCAGTTTTTCTTCCAATGCCCTTCCTCGTTGAAATGAAAACATTTTCCTTTTGCAGCTTTTTCTACATTAACTCTCTTTTCTTTTGGAGCAGCTTTAGTTTTATTCTGCATCTCACTATTTTTCCTCTCCCAGTTCTTAGTCCCAGAGGTTGAAGCTCCAGACTTAGCTCCTAAGGTCAACCTCTCTATGTTTGAACTTGCTTGAGCGGGCAATATTTGCCTCTCCACCCGTGGCGGATCCAGAATTTTTTTTCAAGGGAGCTTTATATAAATTTCAGTAAATAAGCTCTACGAATTTGCTGTTGAATATTACAACTATAAATTGTTGACCCAAAATTTTATGTTAGGGGATTGTATAAAAATAATTCGAACGCATTGATATATATTTAGTTTATATATTATGATACTAAATTGGTTAAGTTACAAGTTTTTTCCATCAAATTTCATATTGTGTTTAATTAATAGGTATCTGAACTTTAAAAAAATTATATATCAATTAGTTTTTAAACTAATAGATTGTTGAACTCATAAATTAAACAAAGTATAGTATATGCTAGAATTGATAAGGTCGTCAGAACCTCTTCTCAAACAAATAAAAAGGGTTGTTTGAACTAATAAATTATTAAACTTAAAAGAAAGGTTTAATAGGTTAAGGATTTGTTAAAATAAAATTAAAAATTAAAAGACCTGTTAGATGCAAAACTGAAAGTTTAAAGACCTATTAAACACATTTTTAAAGTTCACTAACTAGGTAAACACAACTCTCAATATTTATAAATCAAACTTATAATTTAGACAATTAAATTAATTTTACTTATATAGAAGAAATATGATGAAATGTGAATTAATAAATCAATTTTTTTTCAATTTTATAAGAATTATATAATTTTTATGCAATCAAATAGTTACAAAATAATTTATTGGAATGAGAAATAAATTTTAATTAATTTATATTTATATTTAACATCAAACAAAAATATCAAATTTAAAAAAACAAACTAAAACATTGATAATATATCATTGCAATATTTTTCTTTAAATAAAATTTGTTTCCTTAAATAAACAACATTTACTCTTTTTAGTTATATATAAAAGAAAGCAATTCAAAATATTTTTTTTAAAGTAAAAGAACAGTTAAAAAAAAAAGAAGTTAAAACAAAGTTGAAGGTAGGTTGGATCATCAAACATGGGACATTGAGGGAGGACTAGGGTACCTAAATCACGGCATGACCACTCATAAGGCAATTTTACAGTGGTCAAAATTTCACTGGTCAATTTCTCAGCCGCCAATATAGATATAAGAGAGGAAGACATTTTTACTGAAACATTAAATAATAGAATTAAAAAAATGCAAACAATATCCAGTCAATTTTTAGCATAGAAATGAAACAATTTGATAAAATAACCATATAAATAACTTCTAAAGCTATGGTGCTTCAGTGTGCTAGAACCAGTGTCGTCATAGGGTAGGTCAAATATTGGAATAAAAGCTACAATCCTATCCTTTTCTGGAGATTCACCCTAATATTGATCCATGTAAACACCTTCCTTAGGAGATGGTCCAAAAACCGCCGCGATGCCTTACTTGGATCTCAAGTTGTGAACTAATGATGGAGACCGTAAGATGTGTTGTCACACATCATTCTCCCACTCACTATTTTGAAAATAGGGATTTCTTCTACTTTGACAAAATATGCTAATGTCATTTATCTAAGTTCACAATCTACTCTTATTGTTGGTTGGGTTTAGGGGTGTTCAAAAAATCTGACAACCCGACGAACCCAACTGTTAGGGTTGACTTTTTGCTGCAGAAACATATGTCGGTAGTTCTGTTTGACCACGTTTTTGACCCATTTCCCATTATTATTTGCCAAAAAGGACCATATATTCTTAAAGTAGAACATACATAGATTATTTATGCATAAAAGTCAAACTATGGTACTTTAGGAAAAATATGAGATAAATGCGGTCAAAGTTGAAAGAAAATAACAGAATTCTGTCTTTTGCAGAATTGCGCCTGGCGCATTTTTTTAGGGCAATTTGTCAAAACGCACGTTTTGATTAATGAAGGGCAAGGAGGACATTTCCCACATGTTCAAAATCGTGAGTCCAAGTCCAAATGAGGTGGTTAGGTGAATCTCAACCCTTTTCCACCTAAAATGGAGGGGAGTTTCAACCAACCTATGGTGCTATAAAAGGAAGTCATCCATCCCTCAGCAAATTATCTCTTCCAAGCTTCATTTCATCTTCTTTTAGATGCTCTCTAGTTGAAGAACACGTTTTTAGGGTTTATGTTCATGTTCTAGTTGTTCATTTCTTCCTTTTTCACACTTTTACCTTTTGTAGTGCTTTTAATTCGAGTTCTTACTTCTGTTCTTTGTTCATTCTGTTCTTTTAAAGTTCTTTAGCGAGTTTCAACTCCCCTCACGCTCGAGAAAGAAGAGGGTCAAGCTAGAACTCCTTGTACGGCTTATTTATTCATTTAAATTCAATGAAAAATACTTTCTTTATGTTTTCGTGCATTTACTTTCATTTAATCATGTTCTAAATTAGTTATCAACCTCCTTGTGGAAAGCCTTAGTCAAATGATTTGATTTTCAACACGCTCGGGATTTTGGCCAGATTGCGCCTGGCACTTTTTTGGGTTGGTTTCTAAAAACTTCTCTTTACGTCTTTTTTTCCATTCGGCCAGTGGGAACTTGATTTATACACTAAAGCCCAACCTTGGGAAAGGTGAGTTAAGTAAAATAATAGGAAACCAATATGGGATGTGACTTAGGAATAAGCGCATAAAATATGGTCCTAGGAATAGGCCCTCTGACCCATAATGCAAATGAGTTGGTAGATATTCTCTAGGATTGTAATCACATATAGGGATATGATTGTAGGTTACCCTAGCCTCTGCAGCAACCAAAAGCGGTAGTGAAAGAGTAGAACTCAAATCCCAAGAAAAGTCAGGAATTGCACCTAGTGCATTTTCCCAACATAGTGTGTTTTCCATGTTTTGCATCAAAACTAAGGTATGAGACAAGGATGTTGAGTTTCATTAAATTGCTTGATAGTTAAAACCCCAAACAACAACATTTCACCATTATTTTTTTCCTAAATCACAATTGCATATTTGAACCATTTCACTGCATTACTTGATTTTGAAAAGCAACAAGTCCCTTGGGATTCGACCTTGGATTACTTCCGAGTATTACTTGTGACCGTGTGCGCTTGCACGAGTCTCTAATCTTTTTAAAGGTAAAGAAATCCCAACACCAACCAAATCCAGGTTTCAATTAAACTTCGGGTTGGGTTGGGTTGGAAAATTTCCAACCCGATCGAGTTGGGTCGGGTCTCGGGTTAGCCGTTAAAAATGTCGGGTTGATCCGACCTGACCCGATTACTTTTTGTTTTTTTTAATATATATATATACATAATAAATATATACTACCTTTATTTTTTTCTATCTTCAATCTCAGCCATCTATTAAGTTTTAATCTCAACCATTCATTTAACATTTAGGATTTTGCTTTTCTTTTCTCATCTTCCTCTTCTTCCCCATTTTGATTTTGAATCTCTTTTCTCTAATCTCTTCTCCATTGTTGTTCACCCAAGCTCTCTCCTCCATTATTGTCCACTCAAGCTCTCCGCTACATCCGTCACCGTCCCGCCGCCTTGCCGCCGCTACACCACCGCTGCACCGCTGCCCGTTTTTTAAGAGGATAAATTTTAGATCTGATGCCTCTACTTCGTGGGTTTCTTCTCTTTGAGTTTCAGATCTAATGCCCCTGCTTCGTGGGTTTCTTCTCTCTGCCTTTTTTTTCTTCTCTCTATGCGTGAATTTGCACAACGTTTTAATCAAGCTCAAACTCGGTCCTTGCTCCGACCTGAATCGTCTGAGGAAGACCTACACAAGAGGGCAAAATCTCAGACGCTCAAGTCAATAAGCAGCTCGGACTCAATATTAAGTTCGAGGAGAAATCACTAGTAGAAAGTCGGTCTTCAATGACAGTTAAATTCTGTCATTAACATCATTAATGACAATTATGTAATTGTCATCTATTAAGGCATCAAGAAAGAGGAGAAGATGACAATTTTCATCAATACATTTTCAACTACAGTTATACTTTGTCATGAATAGATTTTCCATTACAATTAATAAATGTCACGGAAAGTCATTTAATTACAATTTATAAGTGTCACTAAAACAATCAAATATTTTTGTCATTCTGTCAATAAATACCTAAAGACGACAGTTAAAGATTGACATGAATTTTTTTTAACGATTATTTATAACTGTCATGAAAACTTTTGTAGTGATAGTTTTAATAGTCAATATTGTCAGTTTTAACAATCACGAAAAATTGTATAATGACAACTTAAAAATGTCATGCAACATTAAATAATGACATTCGATAAATGTCACCGAAAGGTTTACAACGACAATTTAGAATTATCATGATATACTTGATAATTTCAACATTTAATTGTCAAGAAACAGTTTTAATTTTTTCTTTTTTTGTCACGAAACCTATTTTGTTGACATTTATAAATGTAACTTTTCATATAAACGTTTTGAAATGTTTCTAAAAATCGTTTTCCATAATTGTACCTGTACCTGTCAATTGTAACGTATTTTACATTCAACAACATATATATCCATTAGTACACCAACCCACCTACAAATATAAAGTCTATACATATTGTAAATTATATATACATGAACAAATGTTTTTCATGTTCATCAACCCCGTACATAAACAAATTATACCAAGCAACTACTAACCCAACAAAAAATGGCCCAACAATCATCTTTTAAATATTCCAAGCAGCTACCCGTCGTGGTTCTCCAGACTCTTCTTGGAAGACCTAAGTAATGGACAAAAACCTCAAATATTTCACAATAGTACATGCAAAAGGTCAAACTACAACAAATGTAGCTAACATATTACTATTATATGTTGTTAGAGTTCATACCGTGTAAACGTGAAAGGTCAAACTACAAAATGTAGCTAACATATTACAGAAACGCTCGACCCTGCTTCCTTCAACCCTCGCTCCCACATGCTGAACAACATATTCAAAACAAACAATTAAGAAAACACGAATCTAACTTCGGCAAACATACACAAAAGTGGAGAACCTAAACTTTCAAATCTCTTACACTGAGTTTACTTCCTCTTTCTACTCATTGTAAAGGTTAACATAGTAGAAAAAAAATTATATTTAAGACCTTCGGAATCAACACACTTTCATAGCCTTTATGCAGTGCCAGAGAGCTAACAATCACAATACGCACCTAAGATAGTTTTCTTTCCTTCAAATCACTCACACAAAACCCTTCTTTCACAAAAACAAAGGCGCAAAAAGGCAATATCAAACGGTTTTTGAAATTCTCAAAATACTAAAGACTTTACCCAAATAAAACCGATTTAGGAACAACACAGATGTTGAACACTAACAAACAAAAACAATCTACTTATCTAAATCGTAATTAGCTATCTTTGCTGCAGGATAGTCACACAATTATCCAACTAAACATTCAACTACACAATTATCCAACGAGACATTATACTATATGCATAACACATATAAACACTAAGTCTTAATTGGTTACTTGCACAATCTTACATAAGCAAGTCAAGCCTAAAATCAATGCACGATATTCACAAAAGAGACTACATAAGTAGCCAGAACGAGAGAGAAAGACAACCAGAAACAAGATATAAACACACCAATCTAAACAACATATCTTTAACAAACACAAACGGAAATGAAAATTGGCTATCTTTGCTGCAGGATAGCTAGAAAATTATCCAACTAGACTTTCAACCATATGCATGACACAAATATGAACAATAAGTCTTAATTGGCTATCTTTGCTGCATGATAGCCAACAATTATCCAACTAAACTTTAAACCACACAATTATCCAACGATACATTATACTATATGCATGACATATATAAACACTAAGTCTTAATTGGTACTTCCACAATCTTACATAAGCAAGTCAAGCCTAAAATCAATGCACAATATTCACAAAAGAGACGACATAAGTAGCCAGAACAGGAGAGAAAGACAACCAGAAACAAGATATAAACACACCAATCTAAACAACATAACTTTAACAAACACAAACGGAAATGAAAATTGGCTATCTTTGCTGCATCATAGCCAGAAAATTATCCAACTAGACTTTAAACTTCATGCATGACACAAATATGAACAATAAGTCTTAATTGGCTATCTTTGGTGCAGGATAGCCACCCAATTATCCAACTAAACTTTAAACCACACAATTATCCAACGATACATTATACTATATGCATGACACATATAAACACTAAGTCTTAATTGACTACTTGCACAATCTTACATAAGCAAGTCAAGCCTAAAATCAATGTACGATATTCACAAAAGAGACCACATAAGTAGCTAGAACGGGAGAGAAAGACAACCAGAAACAAGATATGAACACACCAATCTAAACAACATAGCTTTAACAAACACAAACGGAAACGGAAACATTATCTAGCACATGTCTCACTGCAAGAACAAGCTTTCACAATTAGTAAAAGTAATGAAAGGAGAAAATAAGAAAGACATAAAAGTTTGAACACACTCCACTACTGCCAAAATGCTAACTTGCAAAGCACGATAGAAAATAGAAAGTAAAACTGAGGGAGGGACATAACAAATGAAAACTAAGTTCTTCCTCCCCTCCCAATAATAAAATTAAGGGAATGATCACCCTCTGCCTTTTGCACTATATATATGTACATCCTTTGCTCTCATTCAATTCAATGCAATTTATTGCTTTGGCAATCATTCTGATCTCCTCCAATGTCGTACCCATGTATTTTATTTTCTTTCTCCACACCAAAATGAAACAAAACCATATATATACATTCTCCATTCCTTCAAAAGACATGAAAACATAATGTCTAACTAATTTTATGGGGTGGTAAATGACACAACGAATAATTATACCATGACCAACATGGTTCTCAAGATCATACGATATGTTTCAGCTCAAGAATAATGGTCATTAAAAGGAGAAGTTTCCTAGAAACAAATAAACTTGCAAAGATATGGAGGCTAGCAAATATCTAGATATAGTATCTAACTTGGTTAGTCTAACAATTAGACAACTCTCATAAGGTATAATTTAACTAAACTAACATGGAAAAAATAGAAACCTGCCTATTCTTATTCCTATTCCTATTTCATATTCCCTAAAATATAGCAAATACACGCACTTGTTTTTTTTCTTCCCCACTCATTTTCCTTGTGTATATAGCAAAGGGATTCAAGAAAAATTATTATGATTGTTATATATATAAGAAAGTTATTACTAGTGATGTCTTTGTTCTACTCCTCTATGTCGATGACATCTTGATAGCTTTTAAAGATAAAAGCGAGATTGAGAAGATAAAATATGAACTTAGAAGTGAATTTGAGATGAAGGACTTGGGTCAAGCCAAGAAAATTCTGGGTATGGAGCTTCATAGAGGTTGTCCAAGAAGCTCAACGCATCCACAATTCCCAAGTAATCAAACATTATACCCAACATATGTCCAGTATGATTTAACATAGCAAACTCCTCATAAGTGTTCCCAAAATACTTTTACGAATACAACTACACAAGAACCTCCACAACAAGTTCATCGTACCCATGCATAATCTATTTGACCAGTTAACTGAAGACATGGTCAAGCACCACACCGTAACAATTAACACAGTATCCTTAACACAGTCCAACCGGACATAGCAACAATCCAAAATCATATCGACAATGACTTTCAGAGGATAATATCAACCAAAAGAAATCATGCGAATAACAAATATAGGCAACAAAGCAAACAATCAATTTATATCAGCACACAAAATCCAATCTCCTGAAGTAAGAAACTACTTACTATCACGTCCCTAATGCGCTACTAAGCTCGCCGCCGGGGTCCTAAACCAAGAACAACCAAACTTGGGTTAGAATTCAATTTAATTAACTCTAAATCCAATTTAGATTAGTCGTTACCTAATAACTCACACTAAAACTACTTTGGTTAAGAGTGGGCCAATGCCGAAGGGGGCAAGTATTGCAAAACGGGCTTCGAACGGGTGTAGGTATGTGTTGAAAACCATCGAAATGCCGCTGTCCACGAGATCCAGCAGTGGAGATGTGCTACCAACGCTACTGTGCACGGTCTAGGCGACGGGGACGTTGCTGCCGTCGTAGGAAGTAGTGCACGTTGCTGCCGTCCACCGGGAAATGCCAGATCCGCCGTGAAGCACAGTAGAACCTCCCATATCTCTTACGCTGCCGAAATCACCGAAATCCGTCGGGTTCTGATGGAGCGCCGCCGGATCTGCTTGTTCGTGGAGGACTCGTCGTTGCCGCGAGAAGTCATTTGAGGGAGGGAGAGGTTGGACGGAAAATCGACAGGGTGCTGCCGATTTTTCTAGGGTAAGTAAATGATGGAGAATCAGTTAACTAATTCATTGATAGGGAAAAAATTTAAATTCTTAGTAAATTACAGATAATTACCCAAACCCAAATATATATATAGCAGACGGGGAGAAACAGTGAAGATTAGGGCCAAAGCATTACTAGTGTGTTTTCTTTGAAATCGAGAGAAACAGGGCAAGGATAACCAAATTTAATGGTACAGTACAGGGAAGCTGACATAACTTACCCCTCAGGGCAAGGACAATCAAGTTCACTGATTTTCCAGAATTTCAATTTTTAAATTCTAAAATTCAAACGACTCAAAATTGTAAAGTCACTCGTCAAGCATCAGTACTGAATAAATGGCTAAAACAAGTATGAATGTCAACCTCGTGATTTAATTGCAGATCCGGAGACGAGAGCAACGAAAGTAGGGACGAAGGGGAGAATGAACAAAGTTATGACTTACCCGATCTTAGGGCAGAGAAGGCAAGATTGCGGGAGATTCGAGGGCAGTGGCGGCGGCGGTGTGAAGCGACTGAGGGGGAGTAATTCAGCAACGACCGGCGGTGGTGGCGGTGGCAACAAGCGGCGGCAAGACTAGAGAGAACGACGAAAGAGATCTCAGTTCGTGAAGAAGAGGGTGGAAGAGGTGGGATATTTTCTAGGGTTTGTTTTATTTTAAAACATTTCCTTTTATTTTATTTTCTTTTATTTTATCTTCCTTTTTTGGTTCCAACTATAAATTCGAAATTCTTAATTTTAAAAGTTCTAAAACAAAATCCCAAATAAAACACTTTAGTAATTACAAATAAAACACATGAATGAAAATTCATTAAAGAGTTTGCAAGTTTTAACGAAAATTCAATAAAACACACTACAGTAACTGTCAATCTAGTTTATCATTAAAAAGTTTATAAATTCCACCGATAATTCATAAAAAAAAATTCAACATCACAACTCCACTTTGAGATTTTATCAAAACCATTCAAGAACTTTGTTGGGCTTCAGGTCAATTAAGAATGATTCACTAATACTTTGAGAAAGCACTTGTACTATAGAATTCATTTTCTATCGCAACATAAGCATAAATCCCTAATATATTTGTATCTTCCACACATTACTCAACAAAATAACCAATCTAAATAATTCTAATTCGTTGAGTTTCACCACAACTAACTTAATCAACCTACCTAAATAATTCTGTTCATTAAAGTTTCAACATAACTTATGGTAGAAGCACATAAAAGTTATTGGTCTCCAAAAGTAAGTTACTAAATAGAGCCAACCAAGAAGAAATTATATTTAAGTCAGTAGCTGACAGTTATAGCAAGGTCATGTGAAATAACTTTTCATTCCTAAGACAATTTATGAAAGGATTGATCTTGAATTATACTATAAATTTGTTGTGAATTGTGCTTCCCATTTTCTCATTGTTTTTTCTTTTAGTAAATCTCTAAGTTAGGGACATAACATATTTTTTTTCCAATTAAATCTTGCCACATGAGCACCCACATTTTAAATAGCTTTCCCAACACAAATAAAGAATTCTTAGACTCTATATAAAACCAAAAACTCAGTATGGTTTTGTGAACCCAACAATAAAATAATATAATTATCAATAATCTAGAAACACATTCAACACTTCAACAAATTTTCATAATAGCATGAGGAAGGTGATGAACTTTAGGTTTTTTGAAAAGAACATCGAAAAAGATGAGGAAGAAAGCAGTTCGTAAAAAGGCGTGGTTTGATTTAATTTATTTTAATTTTATTTACCTAGAATGAAAAAATGATTACTATATTAATATTATACTAGAACATTTCATAAAATCTAGCTTATTTTGTTGGTGTTGGGTGTGTCTATAAGTCTCACGGTTTTAAGTTCAATTCACACAATTAACTAAATATGTTATCATTTATATATTTTAATTTTTTTATAAAAAGATATTCTACTAAGTTTTTATTTTTCATTATATTGAGAAAAATTATGACTTGTTTTTATTTTCTTTCAAAAAGTTCCTATTAATATGTTAAAAATTTGGGCAAGAATCTAATGAAAATAAAAACAAATTTTCAAAACTAAGATTTGATTAAAAAAATTTATCAAAAATTCAAAATTTTATGTTATAAAAAATTTAAAGGTTCATGAACCTAACTAGTTCCAATTTAAACCGAGATTAATTCCTAAGTAGTTACCTTTCATTCCAATTAAAAAAATTCGGGATATAATTTAAAGTATGAATATTTTATTTACGAAATGCTTGGTGAAACTAGAATTAACTTACATTATTTTATGTTCATCATCATATTTTAATTTTCATGATGAATTAAATTTATGCAAGGAAAAAGCAATAGAGGGTTAAAAAAATAATTGAAATCCACCGGGCTCAAACTCGGGACCGAAGAGGAAGGGCCCAATTACGTAGGGTAAGCAGACCACTATCCCAAATACAATTTTCTACTCATTTCATGGAGTATTTGGGGAAACTATTAATCATAAATCTATACTCGATACGATCGGAGAATCCCGAAATAGTTAATATCATCCATAAAACTACAGTTTTTCTGACTGAAATGAAACGCACTTAAAATCATTTGTGACACATTTTGTATGTCATAAATTCTCAAGATGGTCTAGGTAACTGTCACGGAATACTTGAATTTTTTTTTATTTTTCGTGACAATTATAAATGTCATAAAACATGGAAATTTTCGTAGATCACCGTTTTTCCCGCCAAAAATGTGTCTCTACTTTCTCGTGACATTTTTCCACTGTCATCTAAAATTCGATTTTCGTGACAGTTTTTAACTGTCATAAAACTTGAAAAATCCGAAAAGTTCCGCTTTTTTCCGGCCAAAAACACGCCCCAATCATTTATGACAGTTTTTTTTTCCTCCCAACTTTTTTACTATTCACAACTGTCATGAAAGCCCATGTTTCTACTAGTGAATTCGATACCTGATGATGAAATGAGGTCCTCTATTTATAGGTTCAGGTTCGGACAGGGGTTACGACATGCGGTTACCTTGGTTGGACTTGAGGTCGGACGTGTCGGGTTCGAGCAGATCGAACTCAGACACTTTCCTGAGAATAACAAGTTATAAATTGATTGGAAATGTCTAGTCTTCTGAGATGGAGCTCCACAAGTTTGCCTCTTTCGGATCTTCTTTCAGCGACAAGTCGCCGTCCTCCACGTGGCGATTGGATATTTCATCCCCAAACATATTTTAATTAAAAAAATAGAAAATATAAAAATAATTAAAAAGTGCTATTAATGAGATTCTTTTTTCAAAACTTTAATTACGGATGTTATTTTTAATTAACGACCACACAAGGACAATAGGAAAAACGGATCCCTTTTCAAAAGGTTAGAAACAGGATGGATTATTAAACATATCTATTCCTCAAAAATAGAAAATGAAAATGTTATCAAATCATGGATCTTTAGTTCTCTCAGGGGCGTTTCACTCTAATACAAATATGGAAACTTTAAGATGAAAAACTAACTTAATTTTCTAACATAAAAACTCCTTGTCCTCATAGATTAAATTCCTCCAAATATCTTCAAAATTAAGAAAATTGAATGACAAAAATCTTAAATTCACGCGAAATCAACAAAATTCCCCTTCAAACATTGAACAAAATTATCGATACTATTAAAACAAAACAAAAAAATCACCGATTAAAAGAAGTTATAAATATTGAAACTGGAAATTGAAACAAATGAACAAGGTTTCAAGAAAGTACCGTCAATTTTCCAATTCGAAAATTCTTAACAAGATAGAAGAATCGAACAATTTCCCAAATAATAAATCACAAAACAAAGAAATTAAAATTGAAAGATAAAGAAAAGATATAGTACCGAAGGAAATGGGGACTAGAAAACCGCGGATTTGGGTCGGCGCCACTTGGTGCGAGTGTACGGTGAGACTGTGAGAGAGGCTCCATGGAGTATCGCAAGTGAAGAAGATCGAAATTAGGACAAAACTTTTTTTAATTTTTTTTTCTTTTTTTTATAAAAGTAATAGGCCTATTTATATCTTAAATGACAAATTCAATAGTTTTTGCGCAAGGGAGGAATAGTAGGTAAGGCCTCCAATAGTTAATACCTATGTAAGGAAAGGTAAAGATGGGAATTCACCCTACTCTAGCAATTAAGCCAGCCTATTTATATCTTAGGAACTCCTATATGTTGTTCTTTATGCTTCAGTTTATTTGGGCAATTGGGTTTCGGCTGAAGGTGTAGAGGCAGACGGGGAAAAGATTCGAGCCATGGTGGAATGGCCAATTCCGACCAATCTACGCGAGTTGAGAGGATTTTTGAGCTTGACAAGATATTATCGGCGGTTTGTCACCAACTACGATGCCATCGCCGCCCCCCTTACTCAGTTGCTGAAACGTGATGCATTCTACTGGACAGAACTGTCAACTACGGTGTTCGAGCGATTGAAACACGCTATGATCATCCTTCCAGTATTGGCGCTGCCAAACTAAAGTATCTTGTTCATAGTCGAGACAGACGCTTCAGGTACAGGGATTAGTGTTGTACTTTCCCAAAATCAACGACCCATTGATTTCTTTAGTCAAACTTTATCAGCATGGGCCCAGTCCAAATTAGTATACAAGAGCAAACTCATGGCCATTGTTTGAGCAATCCAAAGGTGGAGACCGTATTTATTAGGCCATAAATTTATTGTACAAATGGACCAACAAGCGCTGAAATTCTTGTTGGAGCAACGGGTCATTCAACCAGAATAGAAAAAATGGATAACGAAGTTGGAGAACAAGGCAGCAAATGCTTTATCACGCATGCCTCACACAGTAAATCTCGCCACCTTATCTGTCCCCACAGTATTGGACGTGGAAGTAGTAAAATTTGAAGTGCTCCAGGATCCGGATCTGGCCCAACTGATTCAGAAGTTGAATGACGATCCGGATAGTGTCCCAAAATTCAATTTCCACCGAGGTACGCTTTTATATAAGAATCGTTTGGTTCTCTCACGTACCTCTTTTCTGCATCCAGTAACGTTACATATGTATCAAGACTCCGTAATGGGGGGGGGGGGGGGGGGGGGGGGGGGGGGGGGCACTCAAGATTTCTTCGGACTTATAAACGCCTCGTGGGGGAGTTGTTTTGGAAGGGAATGAAGGTGGATGTCAAATGATATGTGGATCAGTGCATTATTTACCAGTGGAATAAACACATCGCTGCCTCCCCGATGGGTCTGTTACAGCCATTGCCGATTCCCGACCACATATGAGAAGATATTTCGATGTATTTTATCGAGAGATTACCGCGATTCGAGGGACACGATACCATTCTGGTGGTAGTTGATAGACTCAGTAAGTACGCTCATTTTCTCCCATTACCACGACAAAAACAGTGGCTGGAGTATTCATTCGGGAAGTTGTCCGCCTCCACGGATATCCCCGTTCAATCGTGTCCTATCGTGATAAAATCTTTATCGGTCATTTTTGGACTGAACTTTTTCGTGTCCAAAGGACTCAACTCTGACGCAGTACCGCCTACCATCCCCAATCCGATGGACAGACCGAGATCGTAAATAGGTGCGTTGAGACTTATTTAAGGTGTTTTTGCAGTGAACGTCCAAAACAGTGGGTACTGTAGCTGCCATGGGCCGAATATTGGTACAACATGATGTTTCACATCTCTATCAACACTACTCCTTTCAACGTTGTTAATGGCCGCCAACCCCTCCACTGTTATTTTACGAAGAACAGCGCACGACTAATTCTACTGTTGACCAGTAGTTAACCGCTCAAGACCAGGCCATATCCCTTCTGAAGAGTCATCAGGTAACCGCCCAAGAACGTATGAAAAAATTTGCAGACCGTCGACGGAGGGATGTTGAGTTTCCGGTGGGAGATTGGGTTTTCTGAAACTTCGCCCATACCGCAAATCGTCCATGGCCAAATGACCCCATGATAAGTTATCTCCCAAATTTTTTGGTCCATATCAGATTGTGGAACGCTTGGGCTCTATGGCCAATAGGCTGGATTTACAGATGGAATCTTCGATTCACCGCGTGTTTCACATGTCACAATTGAAGCAAGCTGTAGGTGATTCGATCGTCATCCAAACCCACCCCCCTGCACTTTCTGATGAGGTTGAATGGGTGACCATATACTAGAAGAAATTATGGATGATCTTGTCATTCGGGAACCAAGGAAGTTGAGCTGCTGGTTCGTTGGAAGGGACTGTCGGACTTCGAGTCAACCTAGGAATCACGTGAGCTGTTTCAACAACAATTCCCTACATTCCACGTTGACGACAAGGTGCTTGAGTACCCCGGGGTATTCTAAGGCCTCCAATAGTTAATACCTATGTAAGGAAGGGTAAATATGGGAATTCACCCTCCTCTAGCAATTAAGTCAGCCTATTTATATCTTAGGAACTTGCGTATGTTGTTCTTTATGCTTTAGTTTTGTTATTGGGCAGGGAGTAATTTTATTCTCTCCGAGTGTTGGAACTATTTTTTATTGCCTACGGGCTCATTATCTGCTGCTTATCAATTTATTTTGAGGGGAGATTCCTTATATAGTGAGGCATAAAACAGTAGCTAGAACCCTACAGTAGAATGGACTTGCTAAGAGTATGAATAGAATTCTCTTGGAAATGGTAAGGTGTATGTTACTTAGTGCAAACTTGCAGAGGAAATCTAGGCTAAAGCTGTAACAACAGCAGCGTACTGATCAATATATCTCCATCAACTGCCATTGACCTTCAAATATCGAAAGATGTATGGACAAAAAATCTACCAAACCTAGATCATTTTAGAGTTTATTTTAGAGTTTTTGGATGTGTTGTATATGCACACGTTGAAGAAGAAACATCAAACCACTCATAAGGTATGCCTATGTTGATTTAATTTCTTATGTGACATGAACGTATGACTTTAATGTTTATTGAAAAATAATAATCGTGTAACTAGACAAAATTTTAATGTTTATTGAAAATTTTGATGGAGGCTAGAACCATCTTGGGAAGATCCTTGGTGGAAGGATTAACAAATCCAATTGTCATAGTGTTGATGTACAATTAGACCATTTCTGAATAAATACATGTGTTATAAATTCAACCAAACATGTGGGGATGTAACTCAGATGGTAAAGCGCTCGCTTAGCATGCGAGAAGTATGGGATCGATACCTTGCATCTCCATTTTGTACAGTAAACATTTTAAAAGTATAGGGACAAAAATGAATCAAAGCTCAAAGTACAAGAACCAAAATGATATTTTAACTTTCTTTTTTAGTAGAACAAACCAATCTCATCATCTTTTAAAGGTCGTTGACCTTCAAACATCAAAGATGCATGGACAAAACATCCACCAAACCTAGATCGTTTTAGAGTTTTTGTATGTGTTGTATATGCACATATTAAAGAAATTAG